>NW_022196894.1:21964197-21994446 GCF_008632895.1 Mastomys coucha | reverse complement strand
CGTCGAGAGAAGAAGTCCAGGTGTTCGGTCGTTATTGCTGCTGGTAGGCAGCAGAAGCGCGGAGCACAGTTATCTGTAATTGGGGAATTCAAAAATGGGAAGTGTCCCATCTACACACCCATCAGAACATCCAATAAAGAACTAAGACAGCACCATGTCCTGGCAAAGAGGAACTAGCTCCCTAACACCTTAGCTGGTGAGAATGTAAAACATCACAACTCCTTTGGAAGAATGTTTGAAGGTTGTCTTTAAAAGCAGAGAAAATGGGGATGACTAGAGAGGTAAATATCTCAGTGTTTAAAAGTGTGGGCTACTCTCATAGAGGGCGTGCTTGGTTCTTAGCACCCATATCAAGTGGTTTGCAACACCTTCAAGGATGCAGTGCCTCTGGTACCAGGCTGTGCCTTCCCTCATATATCCACATGTAAGCAGATACAGATACATAATTAATAGTAAAATAAATCTTAAAGTGAAACTAAAGGAAACACATGATTTTCATATATAAAATAAGTGTGCTTTAAGTATTTATCCTTGAGAACTGAAGCTCTGTGCTCAAATGAGATCTTCACATGAAAGTTTATAGTAGCTTCAGGAAACATCATGAAATTCATAATAGCTCAAAGCTGGAAATAACCTAAGTGTCCTTCAGTGGCTAAATAAACTGAAGTGCATTTGTGCACATTATTTTATTCAGCAATAAATAGCAATGAACTACTGGTTAGTGTTCTGGATGGATCTGTTTACAATTGTCCATTTACTTTGGAAATTTTATTTGTGTGCCTAGGTGTATAATGTGTGTGTGTGTGTGTGTGTGTGTGTGTGTGTGTGTCTAGGGGTGTTGGAGTGTGTCTGTGTCTGTGTGTTTGGTGCCTAAGGAGACCAGATGAGGTTGTGAGATCAACTGGAATTGGAGTTACATGTGGTTTATAGTCATCCAGTGCGGGTGCTGGGAACTGAACTCAGGTCCTTGGGGAAAGCAGGAAGTGCTCTTAACTGCTGAGCTATTTCTAGTTCATTGATGGATCTCTTGTTAGATCCTATCCTATTAGGAAAGGGCTGATTCTAAAATGTTACCCAGTATAATTCCATTCAATTATGTTTTTAATTAGAAAAAAAATATCCTGAGAAGAGAATAACAGTTGCCAGGGTTATGAAGAGGTGGGAGAAAAATGGATGGAGCCCTAATGAAGCAGTCATGAAAGAATCCTCAACAAAGGAAGTTGACTTGTCGGGACTATTCGAACATAGATAATTGATTGTGATTGTGTAGTATAGTTTCGCAAAACATTCACATTTGGGGAAAGTAGATGCAAGGTACACCAAATCACCATGTATTTTTTGTTCAGCGGCAATTACCTTGAATTAAAAAAAAATTAATTTAAATAAAGGTTCAGAGTTGACCCATTCTGATGTTCTGATGACGGCAGAGTGGCCAGCCATCTTGGGAGGCACCAGTGGAGAAAGGCATGCATGAGAAAGAAAAACTAAAGCTGGTTCTCTCTTCCTTATTCTCTACTCCGGTCATATCTCCTGACTGACTGGATGCTCTCAGGCCATCTGGAGGGCCGTGGCTCTGTCCTTTACTCCTTGCTTGATGGCAAGAAGCATGAGGGACTTTTCCCGCCTAGCATCCATTGCTGATGTGGAGTTCGTCTGCTCTGATCTGCAGACATCAGGAGGCAAAACAAATGCACTCATGGGTAGGTTAAAGTTTGGAGAAACCACACAAAAATTTCTTTCTAAAATTCTTCAAGGTGGGAGGGAGTTGGGATGGGTGGTATAAGGTCGAAATGAATATGAGCTTGCCTTTGAAGCCCATGAGATTAATAATGAGAAGGAACAAAGAGTGAGAGAACATTGGCTTCTAGCAAGAGGACAGCATTGTTCCTCTCATGTTGTTCACACCGTTTCTTCACCACCCATACACATGCATTGCTCAGCCTCTAAGGTGAATCAGGCTCAAAGCAAGTCTCGCCATGGAGTGAGCCTTTGCAAGATGGAGCTGACATAGTTAGCACCTCCTCCTTCTCCTAGTGGGTTGTCCTCCAAAGATAAAGATGTTCCTGGAAAATCTGGGATGAGGGTCAGGTGAATTGGTTGTATTTTCGGCCTGAAGTCCTGGCAAGTGGCTGTTTGCAGAGTCCTGGGGCCCCAGGTGAAATGCACCTTAGTGGGGTATGACCTCACTTCGTGGAGGGTAAGGCTGTTTGTCTGCTTTGTGTATTGCTGTGCATATTTAGGACAGAGTCTGGCCTGATCAACAGAATAAGAGAGCAAATAGGATTCTTTCTAGTAATGGACAAAATAGGCACATATACTATTTTACTACTAGAAATTAAGTTCATTAAGTATTTTACCGGTTTAATCACCATCACTAACTATACTTGAGGTGAAGGTATTAAGTGCTTTATAGATAGCCTCACTTCTGCACATTCTGTCTCCTGTGCTGTGTTTGAGGGGCCAGGTCAGGTTTTGCTTCTTGTTAACAACTGACAGACTAGCATTTCTCCTCCTTGTCTTGGTGTGGCATCTCTACTAGTGAAGTGTCATGCATGCTCCCTGTGGACCTTGTGGAATTATTGGGTTAATTCCATAGCACCTCAAACAGGAAGTAGACTCAAAGGCAAGTCACACCTATGTGTGGTTCTCTGTGGCACACCAGTAAAGGATGCGACAGTGGGTTTCTCTTGATGATGGAAACACCTAATGGGATAAGAGAGGCAGGTGGTATGTGCAACTTAGTCTTCACAGGAGAGTGAGCTAAGAAAAGGATCTTAGGAAATATGAGTGTTATTTGGGAGCGTATCAGCGGGGAACGGGAGCAGAGGTCAGCTATGTCATGGAATATTCCTTCCTTTCTTCCAGTCCCCCAAGCTCCGCGCTCTTGCGTCTCTTGCTGTGTATTATTGACAGAGGAAATGCTGATTCATGGGTCTGAGTTACAGGAAATCTTGTTTCCTGGTGAAGAAACAAGCTTGGTAGAGCTGCCAGCACCCTCCCTGCCAGTTGCTGCCACATGTCCTGCTCTGGGCCTGCACCCAGGCCCTCTGAGGAGGGGCAGGCCCACTCAAGCTTAGCCAGTGAGATCACTTTCCCTGGCCCAGCTCCCCACCATGCCTTTCTGGGCCTTTCTGCTCTGACCTTACAATACCTTTCCAGCCCATCTCCCCTGCTCCCTGCTTGCCCCACCAGCTGCAACCACCAACGAGCATGCCCAGCTCTCCCTGAGCACCTTGTATTTCCCAGTCTGTGCCATGGCTCATGTTCCCTGCCTGAACTGGCCCCTGACCCTGTGTTGGCCCACTGAAATTCTACCTCCACTTTAGCTCTACACAGCTGTTCTGCTATATGAGGATCACTCTGCTTCCTTCTATTTATTAATATTCTTTTAGGTAGGGGTGTTTCCAAATATGTGACCATTTGCGTACACTTACCAGTACCAGCAGTTACCTGATTCCTTCTAAGTAGCCCCAGCTACTTTGATGGAGGTCTTTGAACTCCCCTAGCCAACTCTTGTGTTCCTGCTTAACTTAACATTTCCAGAGTTGAACATAGAAGAAGGTCAATCAGTGGCTTTGCACTTCTCTCTTTACTCACCATGAAGTCAAGCAGACATGAGCTGAGCTGGCCACTATTACAAGGACAGTCAGTGGCAGGCTAAGATCTTTTCTTTTTTTCCTGAAAGGCCTCATAGTCTGATTGGAAATGATCATATAGTTACTATATCTAAACACAATGGACGTTCGAGTTACATTATTCTCAAGTGCGTAGGAAATGAATAAATTAATCCTCTAGCCAGCTGATGAATACAGGGACTTCTTAAGCTCAGCACTGAGGAGTCAGCACTGAGCAGCCCTTTCTGTGGTCTGTTCTGCTCTGTTATCTGATCTCTACCTGCTGCAGGAGATGGCTGAGTTAGATGAAGAGAAAGCCATCTGATAATAAAGGCCTGTGTGAGTTAACCAAAGTTTAAATCGATAAGTATTATAAAATCACGTCTCTTCTGCTCTTACATGGATTAGAAAGCAGACATTCAGTACTGGAGGAATTTATCTACTCTGAGGTTGCCTCTTGTTAGATAGGGAAAGAAACGAAGGGAGTTTAGTATGTGTACTTGGACATTGGAAGACTGGGAACGAAGGCATGAAGAGGCTGTTGGAAAGGTAAAGCAAGAAATAGAAAGCCAATTCTGGAAGAATGGCTCCCTTTCATTTGGACCAGACACAACACACACTTGGACTTTAGCCTATAGTAAGGAGTCACCTGAAAGTCCAATATAAGGTGCTTGGACATTCCTGTGTCACCATGGGAGAAGGAGTCTGGCCATCAGCCAAGAGCTGAAGAGTGGAGAGGGGATAGGACGGTAGTCACATCAGTGCCTAGGTTACACAGAGAGTCTGCCACCAGTAAAACAAGGAACCAACATGGGGCCTGCCAGCTGTGAAAGGGTCTCTTGGAGTCTGACTCTCCACATCTGGCACTGTTTTAGCCTGATAGGGTACCTGATGGCAGGAGTCATTGTCCTGAAAGAAAGGAGAAGAGAATGGGGAGATAGGAGGAAGGTTAGGGAGAGAAGTCGGCATGCTGCAGTGCAGTGTGGGCCAGCGACCTGGGTGAGGATACAGCTGGAGAGAGTCCTGGAACTTTTCTCCCTTCCCTATGTCCTGGTTTTCTGTTATTATTCCTGTGGAGATGCTCATAAAACCTTCCCAAAGAAGAAGCTGCTCATGTGCCAGGTTTGGGGATGACATGTTCAGGCATAGTTTCGGGAGGAGTAGGGTGGGGAGAAATATTCAGCATTCCACAGCAGTTACAATTGTAAAGAGATGAGAATTGGTGGGATTTGTGGAACCAGTGTGGGGAAAACCCAGGATTTAAGGTTTAATTGGCAGGTATTTCCCTGGATTGGGCTGTGGGGAGATATTTCAAGTACAGACAGGAACAAAAGGATTCTCAGAGGAGACTCATGAACTCTATGACAAGCAGGGTTCCACGACAGCAGAGGACATCAGACCTCAAGACCCACAAGACAGTTTGTTCATAAGGAGTCCCGTCCCTCTTCCCACTGTTCACATGAAAACGCTAGCTTTCATCTTAAAGGGATACGAGATAGTTGACTCTGGATCCATTTTGAGTGACCATAGGCCAGGAACACAGATTTCGGTTGCCCCAAATTTCACGTTCCAATGTAAAAGTAATTTCACTGGGGTTTTGTTTTTTAAAGAACAAAGAAAGACATAAACCAAGGCAACCTTAAAATATATTGGTGGGTACACAAAAGACAGGTACAGGGAGATGGGGAAGCTATTCTGTAGGCCCAAGATTGCTCACTGATGACATTCTTAGCTCGTGTTTTGGCAGAAGCTAGTGTCCTGCTAAGTTAATATAGCTTCTAAGAGGTTTTATTACCACAAAATGTTAGTTCGAAGTTGATAACTTCTAAAAGGTTTTTATTTCTTTTCCGGGAGGTGTTAGTTCAGATACAGAGTGGGGCAAGGAGTTGTTCCTAAAACTAGCCTCTGAACCTGCAAAATTCCAATTTCTCCACAGCACCGAAATTCCTATTGATCTATCAGTCCCTGCGGACACAGAAACTCCTTCTAGGGGTTTCACAGACAGACACAGTGTCTTTTTAGGAATTTTCCTTCCCATCACCACCACTCACACATCACGCACCTATCTATCTCCTTAGTACAGTCTTTCTTTGGGAGGACTGGATGCTAAGCCTGGCCTGGCACCGGCTATGACTTGCACACTTTCATCATGGTCCTCAGTACGGCAAGTCTTCACTGAACACTGCGGATGGGGGAGAGCCCTCGCTAGCCCTCCAGACTCCTCCAGGAGTCCCACATTAAAACAAGGTTTGAGCTCCCATGGTTCCTGCACCTTAGTACATGTGTGTCGCCTGGAACTTTCCCAGCCAGGACAGAGAGGTGGGGCTTCCTTTTCGTGAGCAAAGGAGTCATCTTCTTCCATACAGTTTTTACTCCAGGACTTTTCCAAGGCAGAGTGCAGGCATTCCCGGAAAGGCTAGAAGACAAACGCTGAGGGCTTGGGAGATTTCCATCAGTGCTCAAGGGAAGCCTGGGGCCCGGGAAACTGCGTCACCAGGAGGGGGCCTCACAGGAAGGAAGCACTTGAGCTATGCTGAGTGGATCTGCGTGGGTGTCTGGGTGTCGTTAGCAGGAGGGTTAATCCTAAAATTCATGGCCATTCATTAGCCTTTTGGTTCCCTGTTGGGATGTTTCCATTTCTTTTCTCAGTGCCAGGGATTGAACTCAGGACCCCCACATATGCTAAGCACATGTTCTACCTACCACTCAGCTACAACACAACTCCTATTTCCACTCTCACACTGATGGTTCCTTTGCAGCAGATTTGGTATTGCAGAGGAGTTAGTATTATTTCCACAGAGACGCAGGGCTAGCTTGAGTAATACGTTCTGAAGCCTCCTCCTGAATGCAGTAAAACTGTGAGTTCAGACCAGATGGTCAAACCCAAAGAAGATAGAAAAATATCAAGTGTGTGGCTGTACCTGTGAGCCTGTAAATGTAAACAAACCACTCTTAAGAAGCAAGTGGCTAATTCACGGTTTTGTTTTCCTTTTGTGTTGTCTATGATCCCACCAGAAAGAGCCTCTCTCAAGCTCCCAATATTATGATTGCCACTGGGTTCTGGGAAGAGATGAGGAGAACCAGTTCTCATGGACTGGTAACACACTGACCCTAACACAAGACTGGTCAAGAGTCAGAATACACAGATACACAAAAGCACTGTAGGAGGAGCAGAGGAGGGGAAACTCAAATGTGAAGTTAAGTAGGTGTCTGTGTGTTTGAATGTGGGAAGTGTCAGCAGTACATGGTGACTGGCCACCCACTAGCTGGCATCAAGAATCCCTTCTGTTCTAATTGATGTCCATCTTAAGGAAAGTTGCAACAGTTCACCAGAAAATGCTTTGTGATATTCTATATCCTTGTCAATCTTCAGAGTCTCTAGAGGGACACTTTCCTTCTTGTTTTACAAATGAGGAGATTGCAACCTCAGGAGATAAAGCATATAGTCATATGAAGCAGCAGATAATTCAAACCTGGGGTCTGTGCCCATTCGACTGGACTGGGGAGTGGGCTGCTGGACCAAGCTGGCTTCCTAGATAGTTAAGACAAGGAGAATTGATGGTTAGGAATGAGGGCAAGATGGGATAAAGCAGTGGCTCAGAGTGGATGTCATAGAGGGATGAACTTGATGCTGTGTCTGTCAACTTCTTAAATTCTTCCTGACCCACGACAAAGTAAAGACCATCAGTTCTGGAATACAGCTCAGTACAAAGTTAAGGTCTCTCTAGATGCTCCCCAATCAATGTATTGATAACTAAGTTCTTACAGAAGCAGTTGACTCTCTGAGGAAGGAGCCTACTTGGAATGACTCTAGAGATCTGCTTTGAAACTACAGGCTTCAAAACTGTAATATAGTCTAGGAAGCCAATTGGAAAGTTCAGGTGTAGCTTGTTAACTTATTTCTTATGGTCCGCCATTATTCCACGACATTGTAGAGGCTGGTCACAGCTGTCTATAGCATAAGGCATGAAGATAAGAGGTGGGAAAGGTAGAGTAGCAGCTGAACAGATGTAGAACCAGTTTAGCTGGGTATGGGGAAAGTGGTACCTGCAGGGGACTGAGGTCTAAGATGACAGCAGGAAGTACAGCTTTAACGCCATTATATTACAGTTGGGAAAACCACCTCTTGGGTGGTGATTGATAAGAAGGTTCAGCTCTGGGAAGAACTGAAGGCCATCCCAGGAGGTTTTGTCACTTCTGTTCATAATCTTGGCTCTTCTATGTTCTGCATGTTGATTTTCAGCAGTCCAAAATTAATTTCCTCTTGTATGAAAAGAAAACCCTGTAGAGACTTGGGTGGTGGTATGTTGTGATGGCAGACCCCGCCCCCTGGCCCCAGGCTACAGAGGATAAACTTTGTTGTCATTCTCCATAACCCTCTGATTGTGTGATACTTGTGGCCAAAATTTGTGCCAGTTATGTCGTGTGGGGATTTTATTCACCACACTCCCTCAGACTGCAGATGCAGGTAGTATCCTCATTTTAAATAAGTGTAGGGGGAAAGGTGTGAATCTCTGTCATTCTTCAAAGCCTGAGCCTGTATCATTAAAGCTCATGGAATTGATTATGTTTTAAAATTTGAGACCGAGGGTGGCAGAGATGCCTCAGAGGTTAAGAGCACATGTTACAATTCCAAAAGCTCCAATTTCAACTCCCAGCACCCACATGGTAGTTCACAACTGTCTGTAACTCCAGTTCCAGTGGCTCTGTGGCCCTCTTTTGGCCTCTTTGGTCATCATGAATGCACATGAATACACAGAGAGGTACAGGTAGGCAAAATACATGTAACCTGAAAGTAAAAAGCATAAAATAAATTAAAATAAGAGTTGAGGTTGAATGTTGGTGATTCTTTGTCACTCAGCTTTGACCCTTCAGCTACTGGGAATGTCCCAGAAGTAAACATGACCCTCTGGCTACTGGGAATGAACTGGCAGTAAACAGATGGCCCTGCTCCTGAGGACAGAAGTGACCAGCCTCAGCGGAGATGTGGTCCACTGCCTTCCATGGCACAGGTGCCACCAGCAATTGGAAAGGAACTCTCAGAAACACAGGTGACAAGTGGGCAAGGTTGTCGACACAGCAGGAGCCATTTGAATATTCTCTTTAGAGAATAACCACCCAGACGGAGACCCGGAAAGGAACCACCTAGCTGGCAAGCAAGCATCCTGAGGCATGAGGCCACATGCTTCTGTGGAATAAGTTTCATTCTAAGACAGCATGCTAAGATGGCTCTCCCTAGTGACTACACTTACCACTCACAGCTCACCATCTTGGCCCTCGGCTAAAACGTTGGCAGAGCGAATGGTGCTGTGGTGGAGAAGCCAATGCTTGCTCACACTTCTTTCACTGGCTGAGCAGGTGGCTTCAGAAATATCCCTTACTGTCCCCAGGGCCTGTGTCTTGTGGGCAGGCATATTCTTTCCAATATTTCCTTTAGCTGGGGAGGAGAATGCTAACAACTTGGAGATCTTTGTGAGCCTTGAAAGAATTCAAAAGCCTTGTTAGAGGTGGGAAATAAAATGTTTAATCTCATAGGTAGCAATGTGCTGCTGTCTAGTGAGGAATTCCTAAAAGACTCAGTGTTGGGGGTAACAAGAAGGAGTCCCAGAAAGCATAGGAAACCCAGCATGAACCTGGCACAGAGCCTTGTAGGCACCCTCCGCGTGCTTTGGCTTCACCTGCCACTGGGGGTGATTAATACAAGGCCTACCACTCCCATGGGCTTCCTGCCCTGCTGCTCCAGGGCAGGACCTCTCCCAGCTTCATCCTTACTGGACACCTCCTCACTCTCTGTCTGGAACAACTGTGCATAATCCTTCTCTCCTTCCTGCCCCTGCCCAGAACTCCCACCTGCCCTTTCTGATCCGGTGCCAGCAGCTGGTCAGTGAGCAAAGCCAAATGTGCTGAACAGATGTGTACAACATTGGTTGGCATGCACAGGGAGGTTGTCTGTCCAGCCTAGGCCCAGGGAGAGCTTCCTAAGAACTGGCTGAAGGCTGGGAAGTTAGTCTTAGGGGCCCTGTCAGGGGAAGGGCTTATGCTACAAGTGGCCAAGTGGCTTGCCATCCTCTGGTCCTTCTCCCTGGCTTGCTATTCTCTCTAATATATATATATATATATATATATATATATATATATATTAGATGTATGGGAATACACTGTTGTTCTCTTCATATATACCAGAAGAGGACATCAAATCCCATTATGGGTAGTTGTGAGCCACCATGTGGTTGCTGGGGATTGAACCCAGGATCTCTGGAAGAGCAGAGAGTTCTCATGACCAGTGAGCTATCTCTCTACTCTTCTTTTACTTCTTCTTACTTCCATTCTATTTCTTTCTGACTCTTCCTCCTTAACCAAGTTCCTGGACATGATCTGGATGCCATTTTTAGGCAAAATATACATTTCATAAGAGGATTTCAAACTAGGTTCTTCCAGATGTATAAAAGACATAACCAGCCAGAGCACTCACAGCTGCTCTTCACCAGGGCTAACTGCAGGCCTCGGATCTTAATAATATCTCTTCTCTTCTTTCCTTTCTCAGTCAGTGGCAAGCAAAAGTCAAGGTGGTTCCTAGAAGCAGGTACCCTTGCAAGCAATCATCTTTGATTTTGTAAACAATTGGCTAGTTCTTCTCACTGTCACTTATTTAAGTGGGAACAGCTTGAGAACGGCAGCTGTTAAACCCGAGAGTCCTGAGACAGATCAGATCCCTGTGGAGACAGAAACATTGTTGAACATAAAATTAGCAAGCTGGGCGAAATGATTGGAAGAGTGTTCAAATTTTAGAAGATGTGTACATTTACCATGTCTATGCACATTTAGCATAAAAACATGAGTGAAACAGCTTGCATTCTGTTATTTCATCACCTAAGAGGCAGTCTCCAGGAAAACGAAAAACAGCAGCAGCAGCACACACTTAGTGATATCTATCTATCTATCTATCTATCTATCTATCTATCTATCTATCTAAAAATCTTAAATGTTAACACTCACCAATGTGTCCCTGCATTGCCCATGAGTCCACAGACACACATCACATGCCTACACATCACATGCCTTTTACATGTGTCCAGTGAGCAGAAAAGACAAGATTCCTAAGTAAGACCTTGTCTAGATTTTGTGTATTGCTTAAGAGGTCATGAACACTTACAAAACGTGAAAGGATAAGGATGGGTTTCTTCTTTTGCCCTGACTACTAGGAAGCTCTGAGTTGATTCTGATGCTCAACCCAGTTATGACTCCAATGCTAGTCTTTGGCATTTCCATTTGCTTTAATTCTTCTACTTCCATTTTTCAGTACCCTTGTGTATCATTCATTTGTGTGAGGCCAACTGCCCAGTGTTCTTTTTTTTGAGAAGTCCAGTGGTGTTGTAAGGAGAGTAAACTCCATAAAAAAGATCTCAGCTAATGGCCGAAGTATCTCGATGCCTCCCCACCCCACCCCACCCCCTCTGCCTTTAGTCAGTTGCTGTGTGTTTGCTGTCAGGTCTTCACTGTACCACACTCCTCCTGAAGTCAGACTCTTAGCTGGCTCACTGGGGCTGTGTGTTTAGTGAGATTCTGTTTAGTAAATACAGCCTTGGGATTCATTTTTAGGGGCAGTAGAAGGAGACTTTTCAGCCCCACCCCTCCCCAGCCCCTTCCTCTGCTCCTTTCCTCCTTTGAAAGGTGACTGTCAATAATGCTTACAGTCTGCACTGCCAGAGAGTGTGCAGGGCTGCTCTGTGTTGATGGCTATGATGTGACGTGCTCCCCTGTCCTCCAAGAAGCCTGTCATAAATTTCTTTCTTCCCTTATATTGTTCTCTCCCTCTTCCTGAATAATACCCAGTAATGTTCTCCTACATAAATAATAACCACTTACATTTACATAAGCACTGCTAACATCGACGCATTCTTTCCAAAAAGGATTGAAGAGAGATGTCTTAGAGGATTTTTAAGTTTTACAATGCACTCTCAGATGTTATTGCTGTCGTTATTAGCTAATAATTTATTGGGCATTTACCATGTGCCAGGCACTAGGCAAGGGCTTTTTGTACACTTTCTAATTTAGACCTGCCAGTAATCCTATGGAGAAGTCTCTCACAGCAGACTCACTCTGATGGGAACAAAGAGGTTCTGGGGCTTGCCCATGGTCACATAGCCAGGAAGGGAGCAGAGCCCCAGGCTGCAAAAGCAGGAGCTAAGTTCCTGACCTCTGTATCACTGTATCCCTCTGGGCCATTGCTCAACCCTGGGGAAAGGGGAAGAGTGTGAAGATTTGCATTGTCTTACAATTGAGAGGAAAGGGAAGAGGCATTGGAGCATACTCCTAGGACCCATTTACTCCTTTCAGTCTTCCTCCAAGTCAGACACAGCTATTTGTATCCCAAATGTGGGGACAGAAGCGGCCAGTCCTGAGCTAACTCTCACAGGCGCTCGGATGCACACAGGCTATCATTCAGGGTCTATTTGACTCCAAAGTCCTTATTTTTTTTCTGCTGTTGACTTGGAAGAACTGGCCCACGTTCACACAGCTGGCTATCAAAAAGCCACTCTAATAAACTTGATCTAAATTAACTTTCTTCAAGGACATTTGACAAGCACTGGCATTCAAAGGGGGGGGCAGATTACTCAGAGTGACCTTTCCCCCCATGTGACCCCGATGCTAGGGAGATACCTCACTGTGATTCCACAAAGCGAAAGGCCATTGCATTTTCACCTCCTTCAGAACAGACAGTGAACAGCTTTTGGGACCGGGCTAGTTTGAAACAAGAGCTCCTGATGCTAATTAAAAGCTGAGCTGGAGCTACACTCCTCATTCCTGAAGATTGTTTGACCTCATTAAATAGGAAAAAGCAAGCAGAATTTTCTGATTTTTTTTTCTCCTTCAAGTTCTTCAAAAGTAAAAAATATGTTCCCAGGGCAGCCGCCAGTGGCATGACTTGCTGCTGAGTACTCATCCTCATCGGGTGCTTATGTAGAGTTAAACCAAAAGCACCTACCCTCATTGACTCTAGGTTTTAGATTTCCCATCTCCTGCATTCTCTCCTCTGCTACCATAGGGACAGAGAACTCATTTACAGGCTCAAAGACAATGGAGCGAAGAGGTTATTTTGCTTTTGTTTTGAGATGGGACCTCACTATATCATTTTTTTTTCGGCCTAGAACTCACTATGTAGACCAGGTTGACCTCTGAGTCATAGAGATTCGCCCAAATCTGCCTCCCAAATGCTGAGATTAAAAGTATGTGACACCGTGCCTTGTCATGCTCTACATAGGATAGCACTCCTGTGGGCTCTTTCTCAGATACCTGAAGCAACCTGTAGGTCATGGTCACAAAGTTCCAGGCCAGAAGGAATAGAAAACTTTATAGACTTTCCACATGACCCCAGAATAAGAAAACTTACAACATTATTCTCATATTTGACCATGGAATTGATTGTGGTCAACAGTAAGTCAGTGACCTTGTACCCAGACTATGAAGATGATGAGAACTTACAGCATGGTGTGTGTGGGCAGATGGCTTTTGAAGTTTTGGCTAAAAGTTCTCCTGTAGGCATATATATCACATCTAAAGCTCCCAAGGACCCCATAGCACAGATATCACCTTTATTGTAGAGGGGAGGGAAGAGAGGACCCCAAATGATCCTCTTCTTCATGTTTATTGGCTCTTGCAAGGTTAATAGAATACAGTAAAAAGAATTCTAGCATTTCATACTATCAGAACTGGAGGAAATTGAAGAGATCACATCTACCTTCTGAGCTAACTCTTAAAAGAACTCAAAGTTGGGAATATAAATGAATGTGTTTCAAGCTACAGAGTAGAACTAACTCACCCATCCAGTCCTCTGGGATGTCTGCAGAGTGGACCAGCTTTTTCTTCTTACTAAGAGCAGAAAAACAAAGACATGAAGTTGCCATCTGGGATGAATGGAACAAATGTCATGGCCAACTCTGGCTCTAAGCCACTATCGCCATTGACATGTCATGTTTCAAAGAGTGTCTCACTTCAAAATTAAAAGAATGGAGCCTTGACATTCTATAAAAGAATAATTTACCAGTGATAAAATTGTCTATTGTGTCTGTGAGCACCTCAAACACTCCAAGCCTTTGGGTGTAGGGCTCAGGAAAGAAAGATGTCTAGAATTTTTGAGTTTCATCTAAAGTATCATATCTTAAGTAATGAGTCTTTTAAAGGCAGTAACTAGTTTGCTTTTTTCATTTCTTTCTTTCTTTCTTTCTTTTTTTCCTGAAAGTGGGATTCCAGAGGCAAGTTCTCTTTGAAATGCTCTTGGCCTATCTTACAGATCTCTTAGGACCGCATCCATTACTAAAAGGATTTTTTTGACTCTATAAATCAGAAATCAGACAGGATGCATTGTGGGACATTACTACAGGATACTGTATGAGATAGTTGAGGAAGAACAGGGCTGAAAAAGCTGGTGGAGACTATAACAAAAGTCACACATCACTTGTTCTTCATGTGACCATTGGCCCTGAGAGATTCTCAGATGATAAATCTGTTGCTGTATTGGCAAACAAAGTCATTTGCAAGAGCACAGAATAAATAGTGTTCTAAATGACATCTGGTGGGTGGCTTGCTGTCCATGTCTAATAACTCCTTTGAGGTAATGTCTCTGCTACATAAATATAAACAAGGATTTGAAGCCCAGCATTTCCTTATATATTCATTGAAGTTTGTATGCATCATTTTACTAGCTCTCAAAAGGATCCATGAAGTAGAAGGGAAAGAGATCTGTATTTCTTCTGTATTTGTCAGGGTTACCATGACTGGGATGAAAACCAAGACCAAAGTAACTTGGAGAAAAAGATTTCATTTGGTTTACATATCTCAAGACACAGTTCATTGAGGGAAGCCAAGGCAGAACTCAGGCAGGACAGGAACTTGAGGCAGGGGTTGATTCAGAGGCCATGGAAGAGTGCTGCTTATTGACTTTGCTCTTCATGGTGTGCTCAGCCCGCTTTCTTATAGAACCCAGAACCACCAGCCAAAGAATGATGCCACCCACATGGTCTAGGCCCTCCCACATCAATCACTAATATAGAAAATGCATCATAAGCTTGTCTATAGTCCACTCTTATGGAGGCTTTTTCTCAATTGAGGCTCTCACCTCTCAGATGACTATAGCTTGTGTCAAACCGACATAAAACTAGCCAACAGAATTAACCTCTTGTCAAATTGACACATAAACACATCTCTGTTAAGTTATAAACTTTCCTTTCTTGTTCATCCCCAAGATGACACATTAATATCAACATTAAAACATAAGAATTTTTATACACTTAAGATGTTTCATAGCCTTACAAATTCAAACATCTCTTTAGAAATATCCAATCTCTTTTAAAATACAAAATCTCTGGAAAATTCCAAAATCTCTTTGAACGTTCAAAGTCTCCCAACTGTGGGATCCAGTACAATAAAAAAATAAATACTTTCTTAATCTAAGAAAGAAAAAAAATTGGGCACAGTTGCAATCAGATCAAAATAAAACCAAAATTCAATAGTGTAAATAAATCAATGTTCAATGTGTGATCAACTCATGATCTGGGCTCCTCCAAAGGGCTCAGGTCACTGCTCTGAAGCCACCCTTCTGCTTCACATACAGATTTGCTCCAGTGTTCAGGTTGTTTCCATTGCAAGGCTGGTGCTCTTTGTTCTTGGCACTTGACAGTCATTTCGTGATAGTAAACTTTTGGGGTCTTCTGTTTCCAGTGGGCTGCATTCGCCAATAGCCTCTCCTACGCTCTCTTCATGGCACCAAGCCTCATCTCTCTTCATGACCCTGTCAATCCTTTGTCTTCAACTGCTACCAAGGCTACACCTTCACCAATGGCCTCTTCTAACCCTCCAGAGTGACCAGCTCCAGTTGCTCTACATGACCCAACCAAGCCTTCTAAACCATTACTACCCAGGAGACTCTTACACACCACTACTGTGTTTGGCTGCCAGAACAAGGTACAACCTTGGCCACCTATGGTACATAGCTCTGTGTGCTGACCCAGAAGAATTGTTACTTTCCAGATTTCCCTTCAATGGTTCTGGAATCTTCTTAATGGCCAATAGTTTCTCAGCTCCAACTAATCACTATCAATTGTTCTACTAAAGAAAAGTTTCACTTCAATGGTGTTGAACTTTTGCTAACTAGAGCTAATTCTCCAGCCCCAACTGAGAAGAACCACAAAATCTTAACTCAAAATAGTAAATGGCCATGGAAGAAAATTTAATCTTCCTTCTGAAACTTCCCAACCTAGGCCTGCATTGCCCTCAACATTCTTATCTTCTCAGCTCCTACAGAACTGCCCATTGAACTGTTAACATTCAATGGCTTTTCTAGCTCAAAGTTCCAAAATCCTTCCACAATCCTCCCAAAGAGAACATGATCAAGCCTGTCACAGAAATACCCCACAATCCTGGTTTGAATTTCTGTCTTAGTCAGGTTTGCTATTGCACTGATGAAACACCATGATCAGAACAAACTTGGGGAGGAAAAGGGTTTATTTAGCCTACATATCCCAAGTTCACTGAGGGAAGCCAAGGTAAGAACTCAAACTGGATGGAGACCTGAAAGCAGGGGCTGATGCAGAGGCCATGAAGGAGTATTGCTTACTGGCTTGATCCTTATAGTATACTCAGCCTGCTTTTTTACAGAACATAGTACCACTAGCCCAGGGTGGTACTGCCCTAAATGGGCTGGGCCCTATAACATCAATAACCAATTAAGAAAATGCTCTACAGGCTTGCCTCTAGCCCAATATTGTGGAGACCTTTTTCTCAAGTGTTGTTCCATCCTCTCAGATGACTTTAGTTCAGGTCAAGTTGACATAAAACTACCCAGTGCAGGATCTTTATTCTCACTCTACAGATTAGGAAATCAAGGTACTTGGAAGTGAAGTGCACTGCTCGAGGTCATAGATATAGGACAATGTCTCCTGAACTTGAATCCAGAATTCTTTCTTCTGTGTGAGATGGGATAAGTTCTCTATTCTCCTATGACCACAAGGACCTGCCGGGAATGTCTGTGAAGGGATTGTTCTTTCCTCTTTCCTCCCCTCTTTGCATGGCCAACTGTGTCTATTTCAGTGTAAGGCCAATTCAAACCATATCCACTCGTTGATAGATTGTTTTTGTCTTTATGGTCTACTCTCATTCCTCTGCTCTAGCACATTGATGGACTCTGTTGTGTAGCTAGGTGCTTTTTATGTAATCACAAAAGCAAAAGGACCTAGTGACTAACTAGGCTGGAAGCTTGTTGAGAAAGAGATCGAATCTCTGTTTGTTTTGGGTTTTTTTTTTTTGTTTCATTCATTATTTATAATGGTTTTCGGAATATAATAGTCAATAAATGATTGGACAAAGGTTGCTTAAGCTTCAAAATTAGGCTGTCCTGAAAAAACTCCATGGTGGTAAGAAATGGAAGCTAAGTTTCAGACTTTAGTCTTCAGAGATGATTTCTTGAGGCAATGGATGGCTTCCCAAGTTCTATGAATCATGTGATGATTATGAATACTTGGGAAGCAAAGGGACTCTGGGAAGCAC
This sequence comes from Mastomys coucha, assembly GCF_008632895.1. Taxonomy (NCBI): domain Eukaryota; kingdom Metazoa; phylum Chordata; class Mammalia; order Rodentia; family Muridae; genus Mastomys; species Mastomys coucha. The sequence continues at coordinate 21,977,290 of NW_022196894.1, read as the reverse complement.
TTTGTAAGATGGGTTTACTAGTATTCCTGTTCTCAGTGTACCTAAGCTCCCTTAGCTGATGCCCTGAAGAGCTGGCATGTGCCCACTGTTGCTTTAGTCCAGATTTTTTTATTTAACCAAGTGTCGAAAACAACTTTAGATGGAGAAAATGAGTTGGGTGAGGAAAAAAAAATTCATGAATCCCAGAATAACCTCCAGTTTGGTAATGATTTATCCTGTTCCATTGTTAATTTTGCAATTAAGCAAGAGTACTTTATATGCCTGAATGACCTATGGATTGTATCTTAATCAAATTAATGTGTCTGCAACATCGGACTGATCCAGTGCTCAGCTATTAGAATGACAAATGAGCAAAGTCCATGTTTTCTCCTTCCTTTCTTTTCTTCCTTTCAAACCCCTATCATGAAAGGTCAGCTGCGGGAAGGCTGTTGTTTTGATGACTGCTATGAAATCCTATTGGTCAAAAATGTGAGAAGCCACCCCACCCACCCCCAACCCTGGTCAAACCAAATGTAAATGTGTGCAACTCTGGAGTTTGGATGAAAAAAAAAATGTGTGGTTAATTCTTGTTATGTACTTCCTGCCGCTGACATTTGTTGCTGTTGCTGTATAATGAGGTTGAAGCTGTGTAGGTGAAGGCAATGCAAGTGACCTATATTGTATCACTCTTTGTCACAACTCCTCTCAACCTCCATTCTTAGAACATCTGGGAAGGAGAAAAGGGAGATCAGGAACATCATCTATAATTTGCACATCCTTGTAGCAACAGTCTATAACTTTTGTCATCTACATTTACGATAAGACATCTGAAAAATACGATGTGTGTTTTAAGACTATAAATCACAAACAATTGTTATTTGATTTAGAGAAAGGGCCTGTGGTTTGAGTAAGTCACTATTGATCGGTACTAGAGCTCTGCTCAACAACTTCCTGTGAGGAGGACATCAGGAACAGTTTCCTTGCTCCATCCAATCTGTTTTAAGCAGTAGACAAGATCATTTAAAGCAGCATGTTAATTAGATCAAGTCCCATCCCTGTCAAACTTTCTGATGGCTTTCCATTGACTTCTCTTCACCTACATGGAAGTTCAGAGTTCCTCCTATGGCTTAGAAGTTTTCTGAATACTTCCCCTCCCCTCTTCAGCAATTTTAAAAGAATCTTCTGTCATCTCATTGAGAATTTCATATATTTATACAAAGAGAGATGACCTACACCCCAAGCCCCAGCTCCCTCTTAACTTCATGTCCACTTCTTTTTTGAGCCTTCCTTTTTCTCTCCTGTAGTGGCCACTCTCTTTCTGGCCTCAGAGGCTTCACACAGGTTTTTCCTCCTCCTGCTCACGCTCTTCTCAGTTCACAGTTATGAAGGTCATCTCTTTAGAATTGACTCCTCTCTCCCACCTTGAAGAACACCACTATCCCTTCTGCTGTTTCATCATGGCCTTCCTAACATTGCAAATGTTTCTGTCTTTCTTAATGTCAGTTTGTTTGCTAGCCGATATGCTGCCCGCATCTTTACCTAGTCCTGGGTGTCTGATAGGAACATAATGTTGACTTTCATAATACTTGAACCCCTTAGCCCTAAAATGGAGAGTATCGATGCCATCATTATTCCGCAGGTAGCCATGAGATTCATGCTGATGTTTGCTTAGCACTGAACTTTGAGATGCTAGGATGCCAGCAGGACATGTGAGGGGATTTTTTTGTTTTCCTCCTCTGTTCAAAGTTCAGGGTCTCATGCATCAGAGTTTAGACACCACTGCTACTTTCAACATATCCCAGGTGAGGCTACCTCCACTGCAGCTGCTCTCCTTTGATCTTATTAGTCAAAGTCTTTCCCTTACCAAAGAGGCAATCCACAGAGGACACTCAACTCAACTGATGGTCATGCTTTTCTACAGCATTTTCTCGTCCTCTCCATAGGGCAAAGACGGTAAAGGAGGCGCTCAGAAACTGTTGGGTTAGGTATATGAATCGTCACTGCTCTCCCAATTCTTTGTCAAAAGGCTGAGGTCTGGTTCTTCCCATCATCTCCTGCCTACATTTATTTCATTGTGCTTTCTCAGACCCCATATCTCTGACGTTTTGTACTGACATCTCCTGGGATATCACTGCTATGTAAACAGTTGCAGGAGCAGGAATGAGCTATGTGCGTTTTCAGCAAAGACAATGATTCTCTGTACAAAACACTGGTAAGAACAACCTTACACAGCCTGAAGACTAAGTTAAATTGTCATATATAATTAATATATAATATTATAATTATGTTATAATTAATATTATATAGTTATGATATTACTTCTTTTTACAATATTGATTCTGAATAAAGTCAACTGATTATTATTCTGTCACCTTTACTAGTCCCTGTTCTCTATCTGCTCCAAAATCCATGTTTGAACCCAGGGTGGAAGAGAGACTAGGTTTCTCTTGACCCTCCTTGTCACAGGGAGAATTGATTTAATTTCAAGTGAATTTCAAGAGCAGGGACCTCAGCCTGGAGTCTTCATGTCAGCTCTCTCTAAGCCTAGATTTCAACTTCTAGAATTATGGTATGTGAAGGGAGGTTTGTGGCAAGCAAATTCAGTCTGCCTTACTGAGTCACAGGTAGCAACTTGGTGGGTTGTCTTTGGTTAGAACCATGTCACTGTCTGGTTTTATAAGCAAGTGCCTTTTCCACTTCCTAAGGAAATAAAACCCGAGAAAGAGTATTAGATGAGCAGAAAAGAAACAAAGAAATTGCCACTCAGCTACTGGCAAATCATAAAAAAAAAAAAAAAAAAAAAAAAAAAAAAAAAACAAAAAACAAAAAACAAAAACAAAACAAAACAAAACAAAAAACAGTGTAGAACTATTTACTCTGTTCGTTGGGCCTGGAAGGAAATGGTTGAGTTTTTAACCAGGAAGGCAGTTGCTACTGTTTTTATAACTGTTCTCTTAAAACGTTGGTGGTTCCCCTGTCTCTGAAGAAGTTGCGTGGATAGCAGGCATGGAGGGTCAGTCAGCCAGCCAAGTGCAAGTGTGCCTGCCTGGGAAGCCTGGTGAGATTGGTAACTTTAGAAGAGGGGAGAAAGAACTACCCAGCTGACTTTCCAGCTGCTTCTCTCCACAGCCTGCCAGTGGGGCTGGGCTTTGGAACCTGTTGCCTTTGTTTTTTATGGTTCTACCAAGGTTTTCAAGCTAAGAAAGAAGACGCTTCCTGCTCTGTGTAACAGTCCTCTTTCGAGATTTCCGCCCCCTGAGCGGAGGTCCTAGCCTAGAAATACAAAGTTAGTCCATTTGAGTTGCAGAGTGAAAAGGATGCTCTGGTTTTGCCGTCCCTCCCCGACCCCGACCCCTCTGCAGTGTGAGCACAGCCACTCCCATCACCTGCCTGTTATACTGGTCCTTCATGGGACAGTAGAGAAAAAAGGGTGCCTGCATTAGAGAGGCTGCAGAAGAGACTGCCTAAGACAATCAATCACAGAATGCCCTTCCACAGCACAATAACTAGTGCTGCCTGAGCAAGGGGCGGAACATCAGGATGTGAGGATGTGTTTGGTGGGGAGTGGGTTGAGAGTCAGGTGACAAGCTCTCTTATGGGTGAATTTGTATGTAAAGGAGCCTCAGGCTTGCCATTTGTGTAAATAGATACACTGTCTGAGCAAGAAATGGAATTGTAGTTTCTAGTGTGTGCTAATGTGCTATTTTGAATAAACCTAAAAGCCCAGGGGAAGAATCCCATTTTTTTTTCAAACATGCAGGATTTTTCTTTTTCTGTTTTGCTTTTTGTTGAAAGAGATCTTTTCAGCATAAGGGCAGGAACATGTGGGTAGCAGGTGAGTTGCTGGAACTGTGTTAATATCTGATAGAAGATCAATGCCCTGCTGTTGCTCCCAGACTCTTCCAAAGAAGAAACTGGAATATTAATCGATAACATGAAATGGAAGAGGTGGCGTGCGACAGTTGGTGATGGTACCCGGAGAGCACCTTAGGAGCATCGGAAGACATGGAATGCTGGCTGCAGTCAGGGAGCATGGCCAGGAAGGGGGGCAGCTGAAGTGAAATCCAGGCAGCCTGGGAAGAGTGCTCCAGGGAGAGACAAGAGTCAATGTGCCAGAGCCCCAGGAAGCACACTGATAGACAGGTGGAGGATGGGAGGAAATCTGGTGAGCTGCGGGAACAGAGTTGGTGGGGTTAGTAAAGCAGGAGGCAGGATGCATCTCACAAGGACTTGAGAAGCCACATTGGGGGATTAGCCTCCAACCTAGAACCACTAAGTGATTTGTGCAAGGGGCGATCACTGATAGCAATGCTGGCTGTAGGGTCTGTCTAGACACAGGTCAACCAAGAGAGGAAAGTGGCCTGGACTCAGCCAGCCATGATGGTCCATGTGGGGACAGGAGGAATTAGGAGATGCTTTGGCAGGCCATTGGCAGAACTTGGCAGTAGGGCAGTGGAGTACATGTCACATGCCTTAGCAGGAAAGAAACTTTGAGGTTGATAGCCAGGAATTTGATGTGGGTACAGGGTGCCATTCAGAGAGGCAGGAAACACAGCAGGGAAGAGGCAACTGTTGGGAGATGGGTATGAGCTTAGTGTGGAGCTAAAGATTTGGGGGTTTCAGCATATACATCATTGTCTTTCAAAATATTTGCCAGGTGCTGCCTGCATCACACCCAACTCTGGTACTCAATAAAGTATTTTATCTGTGAAATGGGCACAGAGAATGTAAGATCGGACATTCTTTCATAAAAAGCAACTGGGGCCGGGCGGTGGTGGCGCACGCCTTTAATCCCAGCACTTGGGAGGCAGAGGCAGGCGGATTTCTGAGTTCGAGGCCAGCCTGGTCTACAAAGTGAGCTCCAGGACAGCCAGGGCTACACAGAGAAACCCTGTCTCGAAAAATCAAAAAAAAAAAAAAAAAAAAAAAAAAAAAAAAAAAAAAGCAACTGGGACTAAAGGTTTCTGGTGAGGAACGTGCAGACAATGTTGGAGAAATGGGAGAGTCGTCTTGTCTTTCTTCTCTGGTCTCTTGTTTCTGGGGCTATCTGGTTCTTATACGCCTTTGAGGCCAGCATGTGCTAATTTTGTTTGTATTGGTTTTCTTTAGGAGAGGGTGGTGCAGTACAAATGAGGCCCCACCCACTCCTTTTCTTTTCTTTTTTTTAGTATAATTCAAGAGGAGGGAAAAGCTTTCATCGAAAGACCAGATGTCTTCTGCTGTGGTCTTTTTTTGTGGTCGATTCATTTTATTTTATTAAAAAAAAAATTCTCTTGCAGATGAAGCTCATTTAAACACAATGGCAAAGCCACAAAAAGGCTCTCCTCTGAGGAGCTTCAAACTAGCCTGGACTCAGCCGGGGAGACCAAACAAGGAGATGTCCTGTCCCTTTGGTTGCCCCTTTTTCAGGGGCCAGAGCAGCTGCATTTCAGATGCAAATGGAAGATGGAGGGTGGGCGGGGAGGGGGGGCAATGGAGCTGCTCAGGAAGCTGGTGTGCAGGTGTTGAGGATTCCAGAATCACTCCAACAACAGGCTTTGGGAACACAGAGCCCACAAAGAGGCTTGAGCAGCCTGCTTGGAGGGCTCAAGTGGGCCCGCAGCTGCACTGGGCATTCCTGTTTGTGGTCATCAATGGGCCCTGTATTGAAAATATGAGAGGGAGCAACTGGCACGTTCAGAGAAAGGAAATGTCTTGGAAAAAGAATGAACGCTAGGCTGCAGGGGCTTCCCCCTTGGCTTCGCTCATTAGTTAAGCTCACGCCCATGCATAAAATAGATATTTGAAATATGATATCGTGGCATCCGAACTCTGGAAGGAATCCAGGGGATCATCAAGTCCACCTGTCCCCAGAGATGAGAAAGGCTTCTCCAAGGGTCAGTGACTTGCCCCGGGCCACACCTTGTGTCAGTGAGAGAGAGAGAGAGATCACAGGAGGAGTGCACATGAGTGCACTTGGCCCTCTCTGCTCTACATATTGTATTTTTGCATGTAGTATTTTTTTGTACAATTTACAAGGAATCCTATGAAATTATGTTCATAATTTCTTTCTTTTTAAAATGGAGAAATTGAGACTAGTTGATTAATGGATTATCCCAAATCAAAAAGTGAATGAATAAGTCAGAATTTGAATCCATGTATATTTGTATGTATGTGTTCTTTTCCTCCAAATCTCATCTCTTTTGTTATGCTTCATTCCTGACTCTAAGGCAAGTGTTGTTTTCTCTCAAAATGACACATATCTGTACATAGGCAAATATTGTTTCTTTTCCCATATGTGTAAAATATACTAACCTACATTTAATGCTGAAATGTGGAACATTTGTCTTCAAATATATACATTAAAGTATTCAAATACAGCATAAAGTTCTTATGGCTGTGGTGATCTCTTTCATAGAATATGCATTTAATAACTGCTGGATTTTAGTTGTCCTTTTTTATTTGAAAGGCTACTGCTTCTTAGAGATAGACCCTGGTGTCCACTGACCTATTATTTCTATGAACGTGATGTTTACACTGTACCTGCACTCTTGAGGCACATTTGCAAGCCCTGTCTTAATGCATCTTGGTAGAACTAGAAATGATGTTGTAGGCAAAGCCCTCAGTGCAATCCTGTAAATAATAAAACTGAAGGCCAGAGAAGATCATCAAGAAAAACTAGGCTCAGGTGTTCCTACTCCTGCAGAAGCTGTTCAGTGAGGGGCAGGCTAATGATAGAGTCTGAGAGACTAGAGCCATGAACACTGCTAAATCACACTTCTCTTCGAAAGATGCTGTTGTGTGATGAATAGAACTATGTATGGGTCTGCAGACAGACAGGCTGAGGCATGGGGGGGCAAGGAGGGGTTCTAGGAGAAGAAGGGAACAGGAGAGAGTGAGGGAAAGAGACAGAGATAAACAGATAGACAGACAGACAGACAGACACACACACACACACACACACACACACAGAGAGAGAGAGAGAGAGAGAGAGAGAGAGAGAGAGAGAGAGCTCGTGGGTGGCACCTCAAGGTGTGGGTGGTACTGGAAGGGAAGGGATGGTTGTGGAACGGTGACCTAGAAGAGGTGAGACGCTGTGGGTGGCTTTCTTTGCACAGATGTATCACCCTCTGCCTGCCTGAAGGCTGTGGCAATCTTTGGGTGAGTGCCTTCAAAAGAGCACCCAGTGCCATGATTATGCCAATGGCAGGGCTAGGGTCCTGCCCTAAGGTGGCCCTGCCTGACTCTGGACACTGGTTTTGAGCAGTTTTGTAACTTCAACCTGAGTTTCTGAAAGCAGCTATTTTGCTGTGTAGGTGGACCCACAACCCTTCATTGGGAAAATTAACCGAGCAGTGTGTCCCCTGCTGCTTAATGAGGTGGGAGTGTGACCTGTCTGTTTGAAGAACAGTACAGCAGGGGATCTGAGACTACAATGCTTGTGTGCTGTTTAGATCACACACCTGTGTTATGGACAGAGAACACCAGGGAACATAGAACACCGGGACCATAGAGTAAAACAGGCTTTATGACTTCACGCCTGTCTTTGATAGTTCACATTTTCAACAAATATTTGTTGAGTGGGTTTCCAAGGACCTCTCAGCCCACGGGAAAGAAAGGCATAATCAAGCCGGCACAACAGGGAGCCCCAATGGGAGAAACAATTCAAGCCATATGTAGAGGATGGGGAATTTTGGCTGAGAAGTACACACCTCAGAGGAGTGTCTGTTGGAAGATTCAGAAGTGGGAAGGGTGTAGTGTGGTGTGGGACTTGGAGGGCTGGCTGGACTCTAGGGTGTGTCACTCTATGTATGAGTTTGTGGGGTGGGGTCAGCAGGCCACACCAGCAGGTGGGGAGGTGTAGGATGATGTAAAGCCTGATCCTGGACCATCATCCTGTGAGACCTGGAGGAGGCTCAGAGGACGGCCAACAGAAACATAGCAAGATTATAAATGAAATTTGAATTGTATCGTTTCATCTGCAAATCTGAAAAACAGTCAGAAGGGAGACTAGGAGGCAGGGAGACAAGTCAGAAGAGGGGAGAAACAGCCATCACGGACAATGATGGTAACTTGTTTCCATCAGCTGCAGAGGGGAAGGATAGAGAAAAGATACGAGAAATTCTGGCACTAGTGTTCGTCTGGACATAGGAGTGACGACTGTGAACATGGGAGGAAGATGGGTCCAGAAGATGGTTTCTAGCTTGGGTGACTAGGTAGATGGTGGTACAGTTCAGCAGCAGAGGAGCTGAATGTGGTTAGCTGAGCAGAAACCTGGTGCTCGTGTGTGGCTTGCACAATGCTCAGAGATGTCAAAGTGTAACCATGGGTGAAAGAGACAGTCTGGAACCTAGCAGATACACACTGCCTGGGGATACAGGTTGCACCTAAAAATCCAGTCCATCCACAGTGATATTCAAGTGTCCAATACCTATCTAACTGACCCTAGAGAACAGAGGATGCTCGCTCAGCACTGGTACGGAGAAGCATAGAGGAAGTATACTATGAAGTGAGGCAGACCACACAAAGAAGTGCCCAGGCCCCCGTCTGTCTGTGTGGTATCAGAGCCACAATAGGGACCAGATCAGATCTCTTTGTGTTGGAGCTTATTGCGAGATACAGTGTGCACTCATTTCCTCTTCGCCCCCACCTGCTTCCCACTATCGGAACCTCCTCGCCTTAGTCACTGTACTGAGTCATCTTTGAGGCGATTCTGGCTATCTTTCCTCCATCAGGGTGCACAGTTTGAAAAGCAGCGACAGGGCATATGTTTTATCATAGGCTGGAGGACTGGGAACATGAAAAAACTGTCTCTTATTCGGGATTCTAATCCACATATTGCTCTTGGGTTCCCAGAAGTTGGCGTTCATGATTCTTGGACAATAAGGGAGGATAAATGGGATGAGATTGATTCTGTCTTGTGGGCTTAGCAAATGCAGAACTTGTTGACATCCACTCCCATTCACACTGGTCATAGGCAGTGGCATTATCTTCCATGGGGTTAAGCCTTTCCCCAAGGCTACATGTATATTTGGCTGTTATATTTCAAAGACCACAGTGTTGTATAATATTTCTTTGCCACCTTATATCACATCCAGGGGAGAGTGATTTTCAAGCCAACTCATGACGAGTACCTACTATGTGCACCACCAACTACTGGATTAGAGGGGTTTCTGTAGGACTCGCACTCTTGAGAGGCTCAGCATCCCTTAAGGGATCCCATTTTCCTTTGATTTACCCTTCAATCCTATCGGAGCCTCGCCTATAAATGGAGTCTCCATGGAAGGTGTTTAGGTAGGTGACCAGGGCAGAAGCTAATACTGGATTCAGGATACTACAGAAAGACAGAATAGGTACAGAATGCTCAGTGATGAGTTCAAGAGAGCTAGCTGAGTTCTTTTAGATACATCTTGCAGTGTGAAGCTTTTATAACATGGAATCTGGGGCAGGAAACTAGGCTCATGGAAACTAAATGCATTGAAATGGAGGACTGTGGGACATGTCAAATACCAGTTTAGACATGATCGGGCAGCAGGACAGTTGATTAGTGATTGAAACAGGCTTTTAAGGCACTCTTAACAAGAGATGAATTGCTACAGTTTTGAATACTTGTTCTTCTGACAAGTAGTCAGTTATCAGTTGTATGTATCCTTGGTTCTAGATGTTAGGCTTTGTTGTGGGCATGGCTAAATAGCAGGAAGGGTCTTGACATCAAAGAGCTCAGAGACTCATGAGATGGCAACATTTCAATGATGGTTTTGAAAATGTGTATACCATGAAAAGTGGTGGAAGAAGTCATGGAATAGGGGGGCTGGTATTTTTGAGAAAGTGAAGTTGTGGAAAAGGCCCTTTGAAGGATTAGTGTTAAGGTTGACTCTGAAATATAAATAGGCTGGTGAGAGAGAGAGAGAAAGGGAGGGAGGGAAGGAGGAAGGGAGGGAGGGAGGGAGAGAGAGAGAGAGAGAGAGAGAGAGAGAGTATTGAAAGGATGGTGGACACAAGGAAGAGCAGTACAGAATAACACTTGAGAATGATGACCTTAACCAAAGAAGTCAGACAATAGGATAAGTAAGCCAGTAAATTAACAGACAGAATCAGAATGGTCTGGAAACCAGCCACACCTTCCTCACTCCCTTGGACTCAGTGGTTGGGTCATGCCCTTGAGTTCATCCTAAGAAGCAACTGCTGAAGGTCTCTAGCTTTACATTGCTTTTCATTCTTGCTGTTTCTTAGTAATTAGACCTTCATGCATCAGCATCTTTTCCTAGAGCAAAATAGAACACATGACCTGGTACAAGCCTGGCACAAACAAGAAATGGCAACACACAAATTATCTGTAGACACAAGACACCAAGCACTGGAGTGTTGATGTTGAAAGTCAAAAAGGGGTGTTGTAGCTTTAATTGACCATGTCTATGCACACACCGAACCCAGGAGTTGAAACTGTCTGTCTCTAGTGGACGCATGTGGCATTTCATTACCATGCCTTCATAAATGTAAATGAAGAGCAGGCTTTGGATAGGTGCTTACTTGTGCTCCTTGAAACACTCTTGAGAAGAGAAAATTACCTCCATTTCTCTTCATTTCTAGGCACTGACTTCAATGGGGTTCAGCATGGAGCCAAAGTATGTCATGTACAAGGATCAGTGTCCAAGACAGGATAAAAGTCTAGAATTCCGAACTCTTAAGGACCACTTTTGAAGAGAGCTAACCCAGGCCAGGGTTCCCCCGCTTTTAACCTAAGGACATGTTGGATTCTTCAGCTTTCATAGATAAGTGTAGAAAAATTCCCATGGTACTCAGGAGGTCCCCATTCTGGGAACTTTATGTACTGTGACACTTCTCAGACTATTGGTGTGCTGAAGTCACACCAATACATTTGTCTTGGTTTCATTATGTATTGTCTGATGACCTTGGACATGGTCATTTTCCCAATTGAGCCTCATTGTTTCATCCCTAAAATAAAGCAGTTGGTACAGCCTTGAAACCCTCACCGAGGACCTTGGGTAGCATTTAAGAATGATTTGGGTCAGCTGATTGGTGGACCACGTTGTTGGATGGTAGTTGGACTGTCTACTCTATGGACCGGAAGGGTCTGCTGTTATTCTTCTGATACTCTGCATCTGAGCTCAGACTGACAATGATTTTCTCCGCACTTTCGGCACTGGCATTTTATGGATGCCTTCTACACGCTTGGAACATTTTTGATTGGTGAGGCCTCTGCATCTATGACCAACAAAATTTGATTTAGAATTTCAGCAGCAGTGTTCAGCTGTTGTAAACCTAGAGAAAGATGACAGACATCGTGATGAGGCATTGCCAGGGGGTGGATAGGCATATTGACTGAGTCCAAACCAACAGCTGCTAAAACTTTCCCTTTTACCTCCAGAATCCAAAGATTTCTCTCAACCAGGAGCCTAAAGATTCATTCTCCTGCCAGTTAAGAGTTTGCCTGTGAACTTTAGTACTCTGTCTACTTTCACATACTCACCATGATGCACATACATGTATAGTATATGCCTGATTTGGTATCTGCATTTTCCTTGGTTGCAATACCTCTGTTTAATGTAGCGAATCTCTCATGTATCCATGGTTGATTCATTTGGTGGGTTCGAAGCACGGATGGAAAGTCCCTAGCACTTCAGTGCTGTAAGGCAGCCAGTGAGGAGTTGTCTGATCTGTTTTGTGCTACGGTAGTTTTAAAATGTAGCCTTTTCCTCCCAGCCCCCTTCCTTAAGAAAAATCCTTAAGCTTTTCATAAGAACCCAGTGATCTGGGCATGGTGACTCAGGAGGTCAAGGCAGGTATAGCTTTGTGACTTCAAGGCCAGTCTGGTCTGCAGAGTGAGTTTTAGGATAGCTAGGGCTACATAGAGAGAGACCCTGTCTCAAAAAACAAAAAACAAAAAAATCAAAAATAAAAACAAAAAAAACCCACACCCAAGATAGGTGGGACTGCATGAGGAAATATGCTCTGAAAATCACTCAGGTCAGCAGCAAATGTCAGCACTAAAGACAACTAACTACACCTGACCCAAGTTGCCTGCTGTGATTGTATGTCTCCTCTGAAGCTGACTGCCTCATGTTTCTGGGTTGCTACTGGGCCCAGTTCAGTGGGTGACCTGGACAGATGCCCACCCTACAATGGGCTTTCCTTCCCTTCATTATGAGTGTTAGCCCTCCGGTGAGACAATTTTACTCATGGCTCACACATCAGTTATTCTCTGCCCCTTTGAAAGCCAATTTCATGGTTCAATAGAGCAGAGTTTTGTCCAATAGCACTCTGTCTTGGTGGCTTCAAAGTGCAGCCCCCACCCCACCCCTGGCTCTGGCTGAGTTTCGGGCAGTCATACTTAACAGTCTGATGATTAAGTGAACAGCAATGACACAACACTCAGATTTGGCTCCAATGCCCTCCTGAGGCCCAAGCCTCATGCTCTAATAGAATGAATAGAAAAGGAGACGTTTGCAGCTCTGAAGAATTCCTACTTTGTTGTTCTGTAGCCACATAGGACATGGACCACGATGCTACAAGCTTGTGCTCTATGGACCACCTCTTCGAGGAACTACCTCTAAAATTATCCCAACGGCGACCCTTCCTTCTACATTTCTGAACTAGGCTGCTATCTAAAGTGCGTGATGCTTCGGTTTTTCTTCTAAGCATTAATTAAAAACTCGAGCCATCTAGCTCTGGTACCTTGGGCTCTAAGGTACACAGAAATGGAGTGTCCTAACTTGTTTCTGTCCCATTTCTAAGTCTGTCCTGGCACAGGGACCCTGCTGTAATATCGCAGTACACTTCCAGAGTACAGTACCCTCGGATGCTCCAGGAAGAGAGGCTTCATAGTTCACGTCAGGACAATGCAAACTGAGCTATGCATTTACTGTAATTCTAATCAGATGATTCTATAATTGGAAGGACACCAGTGGCATTCTGTCTTTGGAGTCTTCTCCATTAAGCGACTGAACAAGGGCCAGGGGACCTTTGATTGTCCCAAATGCAGATCCTGAGTGAGACTCTGGAATGAGTGTGTCATTATGTTCCATTCTATTATAAGGTCCCGTCCCTCCTCCTCTCTTGGTAAGATTAGGAAGTGTTAGTAGGTAGTAGCAGTCATTCCCCATATATTCTCAAC
>NW_022196894.1:21957264-21964120 GCF_008632895.1 Mastomys coucha | reverse complement strand
TGTGTGTGTGTGTGTGTGTGTGTGTGTGTGTTTGGAGCAAGGGGTATCTGTAGGTATGTGGATAAATATTTTAGATAAGTATTTCCAAGTCTAAATCATAGTCATGTATGGTTATGTGTCTGAAAGTAACAAAAATACTAATTGGAATGTATGAATCTCTGACAATACCTAAAGTAAAAACAGATTAAAACATCATGGGCAGAAGTGTTGCAGAATTAGTTTGTGATTGAAGCACTGCAAAGTGCTGTGAGTAATACAGAAATAAATTGGGTATAGACCTGTACCTGAAAGGCTGATAATTTAGAAAGAGATAAATTATGATCATAAACTAATCAGAGGCAGAAACTTCATCGCCATGGCGTTTGGAGTTGGAGGAAGAGACCTCTAACTGGCCAGACCTGGCTGGATTCTTGGTGGAGGTGAGATTTTTTTTAAACCAGACTTTACTGGATGGAAAAGTCTTGGCTCAGAGGCAAAAAGGAAGAAGAGATTACAGGATCACAGGCTGGTACAGAAGGAGGAAGATGTGGAGCTGCTGATGCTTACCTTCAGGGGTTAGCTAAGGATGTTATAGCAGATGCCTGTGGTTCTCATTAAAATATAGTTCTGATCCAGGGCAGTCTGGAGGGCCTGACATTCTGCACTCCTAATAAACTCCCAGGTGATGCTTTCACTGACCTTCTGGGGACCCTCTACATCATAGGAAGCCCTTGAAGTATTTCTATTAGTAGAAGAGTGTTTCTGTTCTCACCTCCAGCCTTAAAATGTCCCTTTAAGGCAGTGGCTCTCAATCTTCCTAATACTGCGACCCTTTAATACAGTTCCTCATGCTACGATAACCCCTACAACCATAAAATTATTTTTGCTGCTACTTTATAACTATAATTTTGCTACTGTGATGAGTCATAAATTTGAATATCTGATATGCAGATATCCGATATGTGACCTCTGTGCAAAGGTTGTTTGCCCCAGGCCTCGAGACCCACAGGTTGAGAACTACTGCTTTAAGGAGCCATTCTGATGCTGGACACACATGATGACAGGTACAGCAAGAGAGGTTCCTCTGAGCATTTGCTCTGCACCATCTTCCTCTTCTTCTAATGAACTGAAGAACCCAAATAGGAAGAGTACAGTGAGGCGGGGGTCACTTAGATCACTTAGATCTTGATGCTAGAAACTAGACAATGCGCACTGCAATGTAAATGTTGCTCTGGCTTCACAAATGGTCCCTTGTCCTAAACTGTTTCCAGTAAGGAAGGGATGAGCTGATTAGCTCTTGTGTGTTAGGCAGAGACTTAAATAATGGCCCTCTGATTTGATCGAGATAAACTATTATCCTAAGATGACACTTCAGTTGCAGGCGAGGAAAAGAACTGGAATAAGCATCAGGAGAGCTAACCTAAGTTCTCCAACCTTCCTGACGGCAGAGGCACATCTTTGCAAGAGGTGAATCCTCTCCCTGCTGCCATTCAAGCTGTGCATAAGAATCAAAGAGCGAACAGGCATGAGGGCACTCTCTAGATCTTGAGGCTGGCAGGTGTCATGGCTACCCCTTCTTAGGCATGGAGATATTAGACTTTTCTTATAGCCTGGGTGTTGCTAGTAGAACACGTTAGTAACTAACCACAGGGAAGGAATGTGACAGCCTCGGGGTCCAGGCCTTTCAGGAGCATGGCAAGAGCTTGGTTCCTCACTCCCTTCCAATCAGAGTGCCTATCATACTTACCTTTGTATGTCTGACTGTGTAGCTTTCTGTAGTCTCTGGGGAAATGTTATCGGCAAGTAGTATTGCCTCTCAGACCATCCCCTGGGAGTAGCTTGGGGGCTCTATATTCAAATGCCACGTCTGTTTCCTGAATGCTTTGCTGCCCCTAAAAGGTCTTTGGGGGCCATGTCCCAGAGCAGGTCTCTAGGCAGGGCAGAGTATTCACTAGGTAAAGGCCGAGGCAGGGATTAGTGGGAAGATACCAGGAACCATCTTTTTAGGAACAAAGGTGCCATTCAAGAGGAGTCAAGAAAGCAGTTCCAGAGAGCCCACCTGCAATACCAATACCTGAATCAGGAAGCTCAATTGGAGGGAAATTCTATTGCACTTTATAGTTAACAGAATTGAGTGCTCTTCTGATAACAGTGGTTAGAACCTTGGAGCTCAGGTTTAATCCCAGAAACCTTTGCATATGTAGAAACTAAAGCACTTGCACTGGTCACTTCCGGATTGATTAAAGACTCCTGGATAAACCCGCATTTCATGCTGTTGGGGGAGGGTCATCATTTTGCCTCTCCTGGTTTTAGCTCCATGGTCTGCACACCCAGGAAAGAGCTTTTGTTTGCTGACGATATTCTCCTCCATCCTGTGGAGGGTGGGTGCGGATCCTGGACCATGGCAATCTGCTCACCTGAGCTGCATGCGTGAACATCAGACCTTCTCTAATAGCATCTCTGGAGGAGCTTGCAGCTGCGCTCCGTCCCTGCTCTCAGACTCACCTGCCCAAAAGAGAATCAATGAACTTTTCAAGCAGTTAACCACAGGATGGTGCCTAGGCCTGTTTTCTCAGCCAGGTGCTCCAGGAGGGAAGTTGTATGAGTCACTGTCGGCCAGAAATGTAAATCTGACCCGAGGTTTCCTTTGCAGTAAAATCCAGGTCATTAATAGTAGTGACCATCTGCATAGCACGTTACACTCACAAAGAATTTTACATAGACATTTGCTTATCACAACTGTTCAGAGACCTCTTATTGTTGTGCCCATTTTACAGAAAAGGAAAACAGACTCCAGAGGTGTCTATTATGCCCAAGGTGACAAGAAATTTGCGTGACAGGCCATGGACTTAGTTGGGACTTCATAATTCATGGTTTATACTATGCCTCCTATGTCAGGACTTCCCTCTTGTTTCTTCATCTCCAAGAGCTGTAAACAAAAGCAAGGAAAGTCAGACAGCTTGGTGTAGATTGACTTGAACTCCATGTTTGAAGAAGGGGTAGTCACGGCCTCTATGTGGTGTGACAATCATGATGCAGTGCTCAGAACAGGCAGGAAATGAAGGTTAGCCTGACCCTGCTTATATTCCCACCATCTGGACTTTTTGGTGCCAGCATTTCTTCATAGCCCCTTCAGTTCTTTAAGGAAACAAACAAACAAACACTAGCAGTGTCCACTGTAGGCCATCTCTTTCTATTTCTCTTTCTGTGTCTCACTCCCTTTCCCTATGTCTTTGTTTCTCTCCGCCTCTCTCTGTGTGTGTCTGTCTCTGTCTCTGTCTTCTCTCTCTCCCCAACCCCAACGCAATTACCATCCCAAAGTTGATGTGTTCATGTCCTGTCCGTGTTTGGTTCATTTCCTCCATAAGTATCCAAGACAATGTAGAGTATTGTTTTATGTTTCAAACATTTCAGGAATAATATAATACTGATTTATTCTGAAAATTGCTTTTTTTCCCCTTTTAACATTGTTTCTTTGGGCATGGTACTATTGGTCCCTTACTTAGCCTGAGTTCATTCATTTTAACTTCTACCCCCATAACATCTCTTTGGACAAATACATCACAGTTTCTTAAGGAATTCTGTACTGGTGAGCCTCTAGATGTCATTTCCCTCTTAGAAGCAATGATGCAGAAAATGTCCTTATTAAAGGCCCTTTGTGTGTTTATGCAGGGATTTCCTCCATTGTACACACGTGAGTAGAGCTTCTAAGACATAAGGCGTGCCTAGCCTTGCCTTTGTGGACATTGCTGATTTCTCCCCACAATGGTTATATCCATTTATACTTACATCAGCATTTATCTTACTGCTTTACTGTTGTCTAATACCACCCAATTCTCCCACTGCCAGACTTAAAACATTTTGGCCAAGGTGACTTCTGTAAAATGACATCTCTTGCTTTTCAGCTAAGTGTTCCCTTAGCTGTTAGTATGCACTTAGGCACTACTTACTTTCTCAGCTTTGCACACTGATGTATAGTGTGGTACGTTCCTATTGTCTTTCATTCCTATGACTGTGTAGATAGTCTTCCTCTTATATCCCCGGTAGTGGTCCTTTGTCAGCCACCCAAGCTGTTAATGCATTCCCTGAATCAGACTTGGTTTTTAGTTTGGTTCACTGCCCAGTCACATTCCTTTGCAGGCTGTCAGTTGGCCACTGCACCCATTTGATGCTTTGGATCATAGCAGCTCCATGGTGAAAGTTGCGCGAAACTGTGCCTTGGAAAGCCTAGGTGAATAAATGTTCCCTGATTCTAAAGATCTGCAGTGAACTGAGGACCATGTTCTTGCAGGGGAATCAGGGAAGGGCCTGCTTTGCTTGCTCAGGACTCTTGTTTGCTAATACAAATGTGTAGTGAAAGCAAACAAACCAAGTGTAAATGGAAAAAAACCTTAGTCATTGAGGGTTGTTTGGGCTGTTCGGTGGCTACTGTGGTATGTGGATGGTTTTCCCTTGTCACAGTGCATCCTGGCACAGCTTGTCTGGGTGGTTTTTTTTTTTATAATTTGTAGACCTGCTGTATGTGTGAGAATACCTGAAAGAGTTGTCAGGCTCAGTGGTCTCTCCTGTCCCCACCCAGATCTTGAAGCATCTTCAACTGGGGGGCCCTGATGCCTGGAAATTGCCCCCAGAAGATAGGAATAAGCAGGGACTTTGAAACACTTCAACCTTTGCAGGAAAAGAGTCACTTTAAGGGTTTGTTTTTCTCTGGGTGCCTCAGCTATCCCCAAAGGAAAAGCAAGACAGGAAGCACAGAGTATCCAGAGGGATGACTTTAGAGTGTAGTGCTATTTATGCGGCCTGTTGCCTGCCCCCGATACCATCCCTTGGGGAAGTGCTATGATGTACAGGTGCTCTGACTAGGGAGGACCCCTGTGCCATCACTCCCTTGGAAGCCAATGGGTATACAGGAGCAGAGCTCTGGGATCAATTATGTTGTTAAAACTACAGAGGCCAGGAGTGTACCAGAAGCTCTGTGGTTTAGAAAGACTCACTGAAAAAAAGACCTGATGTTCCCAAGTGGAACCCTGTGACCCCCAGGGGAGGTGACCCCAGCTGTCTGGTTGGGCAGCCAGAGAGCGCCAGGCCCGGGGAGCCAGGACACACCTTCCGTTCCAGTTGACTCACTAGAGTGGCAAATTCTTTTCTTCCTCACCAGCCTCTCATCTTCAAAGGGAATTCATTAAGCCCTACCATGCCATCAGCACTTGGCCAGGTGTCGGATTGGCCCATTAGGTGGACACGGGCCATAGCCCTAGGGAGCATGCCAAATGAGGTGGGGAATGGCAGCTGAGACCTGTTGACATCCCGAGATAGCTCTGTGGCACTTTCTATAACCACCCCCAGCTGTTTCCAACTATGTGTATGGAGCTTTCCATACACACTGTGTTCTTGCCATCCCCATGGCTTTAGGCTCACTCTGTCCCCTTTGCCTGGAATGTTCTTCTGCTGCCTGTTTTACGCATAAACTCACTCCTAGGTTTAGCCTTCTCTGCCAATCCTGGGCACTATAAATTCTCTATGTTGCACAGTGCTCTGCATATCTAGTATAGCACAAAACCTGTGTGCCGGGAGTCATGGCTTTCAGTACTATCTGCCCTAAGTGTGGATTCTACTTATTCATCCTCTTTCCCCAGCCAGAATGTGGTAGACACTCAGCACATGTGAGCCTGAATGAAGAGAAGCAGTCCATGACTTGATTTCACCCTACCTTGTGGTATAATTGGAAGCAGGCCCTATCTTTTTGAGTCTGAATTTCCTTTTCTGCAGAATGACTATGGAGGGGACAAATGAGAAAAGGCCTTTGAAGGTTTTTCGGGCCCCATTGTCTATGTCTCGTCCTCTATTGGAGAACAGAGTTCATCAATTAAAGACCAAGATAATGTTTGACTAAAACCCAACCTTTTCCTCCCACTTCTGTCTGTCACCTTTCAAAACTGTGTGTATTAGCAGTTTTCAAATCTCTGACTAAAGTTTCAAGAGGTTTGTCGAATTGATTGATTACAGAAAGTATGCACCTTTATCTTCCCCAGGAAATAAAATTGAGGGACTAATTGATTCCTTGGAAGGCGTTTCTAACTATATTTTCTGATGAATTTGTCACCTGGGTGTTTGTGGGAAGGAACCACAGGATAGCTGTGGCTGTCACGCCGCTGTCTCTCTTTTTGTCACTGTGCAGAGAACATGATGCACATGTATCAGACACCTCAGAGTTCCTGTCCCATGAGGCTAGTATGTTTCCTCTGTTATGCCTCAGAGTTTCTACCCCTTGAGTGACAGGTATAGACAGAGGATCAAGGATTCCACACACTCCAAAAGTGCTCATGACACCCCACTCTGGTCTCAGACCTTCCCGTCTGTCTGTAAAGTGAAGCCGGATGGGCCGATTACTGACCCCTTTTTACAGATGAAGCTTCAGTGAGTTCACATCTGGTCACATGACTTAAAAGAGTGTGACTTTGGGGGAGCTTCACTGACTGATTCTTCACAAACCCACAGATGATTGTTTTACGGGCTGCCTGTTTTCAGACTACTTGTCTTTTATAACCCAACGCAGATGAATCCATCAGAAGGGAACAAAAAAAGGGACTCCCGACCCAGGGCTGACTGTGTGGGGCCAAATGGCCGCATACATTACCAAGAGAGGAAGTCATCCTAGCTGAGCCTGCTCTTTGGTGGCTTATATCATTAGCATCTCATCTTGCCAGTAAGTGAATTGCTGAAGCCTGAAGTAGGGCCTCCTCCTGAGAGTCTGAGAACATTCTGAGTGCTGGCCCTTTTGGGGTCTGCCACAGCAGCCCCCTGTAACTCTGCTCAGGAAGCAAGAGAGAACACAGGGTTTTGTTTTTTTTGGGGGTTTTTTGTTTTTTTGTTTGTT
>NW_022196894.1:21956392-21957254 GCF_008632895.1 Mastomys coucha | reverse complement strand
GAAATGGGGCATTAAAACTTCTCCCAAGGTGCCTTGGAGGACATTTTTAACAGGCTGTATGATGGAGGTGACACGCTCTGGATTCAGAAAGGGCCAGCTAACACTAAGCACTATCTCGCTTTTGCTTCCTTCCCTACATAGAGAAGGCTCTGAGTCTCCAAAATGGGACCTGAACATTACCTCAAGAGACCGTGCACACTGTAAAGGGTGGATAACTACAGTCCCTGACAGAACACTGAAGATGGTCAAGAAGCCTATTTCTCAGTTACAAAACTCTCTATTGTGATGACTTGTCATCTGCCCCTCCCGCAGCCCTCGCAAGCCTAAGGGTATCTCTAAATAACCTCCAAAGGAGCTATCCAGTCCTTCAAACTGGCTGCCCTACTCATAGCACTGCCTCGTCTTGAGAACAAGGCCTTCTTGGGCTGAGAGCTGCAGGCAGACAGGGCTGGAGCACCTCAGCTCTAGGTTCCACCTTGGCTCCGGGTTTCCTCCTCAGACTTTTTGGCTGCCTCTTTTGAGTCTAGGATATGTAAACTTCAGACTTAATTTCCCAAGTCATCTCAAACTGAACATATTCCAAAGTGCATTTGTTAACTCCCCTCTAAAGTTGGTCCAGCACCCATCGTCACTGTCTTAAAGTGTCTCACACACACAAGCTGCCCTTGCACACCTCCTCCCCACACCCAGTGTATCCTGGAGACTCTGTTTCTTCATGAACAGCCTTCCTCTGCTTTCAGTCCATCACCGCAGCTGCAGCTCAGAGGCCTGTCATCGCTCACCCAAACACTATTGCAATGCCTTCCCAGCTTGTCTTGTTATTTCAACCTGGCTCCAAACTGCCTCTCTAGAAACTCAGTTC
>NW_022196894.1:21910874-21956274 GCF_008632895.1 Mastomys coucha | reverse complement strand
AAAAAAAAAAAAAAAAAACCTCGTCTGAGACTCTTCTAAAGGCTGCCCACTGCTTTCAAGGAGAAATCTACACTCAACACTGTGAACATGGGCACATCCACCTGCCTCATCTGCTGCTACATGCCTTGCAAATTCTGTTTCAGTAATGCAGGCCACTGTGCCCTCAGTGCAGATGGCATCTCCTCCCTCTCTGATTGGCTCATGGAGCGTGCCTTGCTCTGACTATTCCTTTTGCTGGGAAGTTCCTCTTCTCTCGTAAGCAAACTTGAGTTCTCCTATTCTAGGGCACTTTCTTTGTCCTGGTGCAAGGACCACCAGTTAGGTTCTTCTACCTCTGAATGCCTTAGAGCCTGTGTGCATCTCAGTCTTATCACGAGCTGCTGTAGCTCTTGGCTTAGTTTCAAGCTCTAAGACAATGAAATCCTAAAAGACATGAATAACATCCCGTGTCCAACATGTCCATATATCTGCCTACCTAAGGTAGCTGGAGCCTGATATATATATGTTGATAATGCAGATGAATACCAACATTGAGCTGTTTTTTTTGTTTGCTTGCTTGTTTGTTTGTTTGTCTGTTTGTTTTTGACAGGATCTCTCTACATAGCCCTGGCTGCCCTAGAACTTACTATGTAGACCAGGCTGGCCTTGAACTCACAGAGATCCACTTACCCTACTGTGGCCTCCAGAGTTCTGAGATTAAAGGCATGGGCTACCACACTCAACTGAGGTTGAACATTTTTGACATGATGTCTGTTAGAATGGGTCTAAAACACATTGCATTGGCCAACAGAACTTTCCTCTAAGGTGACCAGAGGAATTCGTGAATGGACAGTGTTTTAGGTAAATGTGTTTGAGATTGTCTCTCTGACGATGCTTGGTAAGAGCTAGGCATCAAAAGTAGTTCTTCAGAGAGATCAAGCAAGCCTCCTTAGGGTGTGTCTATGCATCTTGACTGACTCGGTGGACAGAGGTCTCATCTGCTAGTAATGAGGGACAAAGAAGCTTAACCTGGCAATATGCTATGAGGGTCCCCACTGCACAGGCAGGGTCCCTCCCAACAAGCATAGTTCCTTATTGAGTGTCTGGGCTAATCAATAGAGAATCTTTCTTGTGGTCCATGCCATCAGGTCTCATATCATACAGAGAAAATTTTCTTTCTTTCTTCTTCTTCTTCTTCTTCTTCTTCTTCTTCTTCTTCTTCTTCTTCTTCTTCTTCTTCTTCTTCTTCTTCTTCTCCTTCTCCTTCTCCTTCTCCTCCTCCTCCTCCTCCTCCTCCTCCTCCTCCTCCTCCTTCTCCTTCTCCTTCTCCTTCTCCTTCTCCTTCTTCTTTTTGGTTCAGTTCTGCTTGTAACTAAATGAATGTGGACAATTATTTAAAATACAGATTTCAATGTTGGCTGGGGCCATATCCCGCCCCTGGTAGTTGTGATAAAGCCCTGTGTGACAGAGTTTGGGTTTAACATTGTTTTTAAGCTTCTCGGATCACTGCTGGTGTGAAGGCTTGTGGGCAGAAGCAGTTTCCAATGTCCCTTGGCCCTGGGCAGTACCGCTCCCCTATAGCCCTCAGCGGCTCTTCTGCGAGTCTCACAGCCCTTCTTGAGCACAGCTATACTTAGCAGCAGACACACTACAGGGGCCCAGACTCCAGAAATAGGATTTGAGTTATGGGGCAGGGCTTGTCTGCCCCAGCGTGGAGTCCTCCTTCTCATCAGTACAGAAGCTGAAGAATCAAGTCATTGTTCAAGTAATAATGTCTGAGTAAATATACAACAGTTCAGAGCCAACCCTAGCTGGCTGGTTTCAGAGCCCCTGCTCCCGTGCTAGCGCTTCTGGTCTCAGTTGTAGCTCTGGGAGTGAGACAAAGGCAGAGAGCTCTTCCCATTTTACACATAGATTCTGGGCCTCAGAAAACAGGCCACTCATACAAGTGTCACCACTGAGATTGCTAATAATCGGCCCCAGACTTTTCTGTCTCCTCTTTCCTGTGCTGTTCCATCCTGTCCTATTTGCTCAACTCTTCAGTCATTAGATTTGAAAACCAAGGGTCACCCTCCCCCTCCTACACACACACACACACACACACACACACACACACACACACAATGCCAGGACTATAGTTTAGGAGCCAACTGTTTTGACAAAGACACATTTAAAATTGTCGACCACAATGACCAGGACAACAAGTTTAAATAAAAGTACGAATTCTCATTTGAAGTTTGGGAGGAAGGCATCAAGTGACTTTGTTTATTAAAACTCTAGTGGCATGAGTCAAATGGCTTTCAAAGTATATGTATTAACTAATCTTTCAGAAGTTTCCAGTGGGGAGCAGAGCCTGATCTGGCTTGTACCTACATGTCTGGGCCAGCTGTGGGCATTTTCTCCTCACCCTGTGTTACTGATATTGAGGAGTCAATAGGGCCGTAGTGCAAATACTTACAGCCAATCTTATATTTCGTTTTATTTTATTTTATTTTATTATTTTTACCTATTTATTTTTAATCATCATAGAACCAGTTGTGAAGCATTTCCTAGGCACCCAAGCTTGCAGCTAATTGAGCCTGGCACCAACTGGCATCCAAATGTTTTCTGTCATGTGCACAGGCTCATCTTCAGGATTGGTTTTTGCCTCTAACCACAGGTCATACCTGAGTGCCATTCTTTAAATGGGAGATTCTTTCCATCTGAGTTTGCAAAATCACACTGATGGTTTCCACTAATAATAGTCTTCTGTGCACGCGCACATACGCGCACGCTCGCGTTTGTGTGTGTGTGTGTGTGTGTGTGTGTGTGTGTGTGTGTGTGTGTAGCTTTCAAAGAGTTTCCAAGATCCATGTGGCAGAAGCCTTCTCTCCTGGGTAGAAAGGAAAATGTCTGACAGGGTACGTGACTGCTCCCACAGTCAGAGGCCTTGCAAGTGGCAGGTGGGCCTTGAGCCATCTTCAACTTCCTTGTTCTGTGCACCTGCCTCTTGCCAGCTGCTTCCTTCACCTCAGACGCTTACTTGCAATGCCTGAAGGTTAGGCTGCTGTCTGCAACATGGAAGTGTCTAGCAGCAATTCAGGGTTAACACCAGTCTTGGACTTTCACAGGAAGGGAGAGACTCTCTAGCTTGGGGGTATGAACATAGGCCACCCTGCTGCAAAGAAAGGTGTCCACTCTTGTTCCCCGTTGGTGTTTGGTTTTCTGCGACTTCATTTAAACCCTGTTATAGGGACCTTGCGTTGCTGGGTCCTTCTCTCAGTAAGAGTTTGGAGCCTCTCAAATGACCCAGCATAAACGATCCGCTTCCCCTCTTGCACAACCCCCACCCAGCCTTGTTACTGTCCAGCGCTGTATTGATTGGAAAGCATTTCACAACTCGTTTTCAAAACATGCCGAAGGTCGAGACTGAATGACTCATAGGCCGTCACATTTCTTTCTGCGTTAGGCCCACTGGACTTTATTGCTTAGGTTGGCTAATGGAAGTCCCTAAAGAGACTGTTAACTCTGTCCAATCCTGGCCAGTAGGATTAGTAGGTGGCTTCACAAAATAATTCCTAATCATGTCTGTGGTGATGGGCCTGTGGAAATCCCTTTGGTTTTGGATGCCAAGTCTCTAGAAGAATAAGAAGTCAGGAGAGGGCTCCTGAGCTCATTTTACCGGCTCTGGTTCCCAGAGCATCAGAGAGCAGACAAAGTCAGGTGAGCAAGTCAGCTGATACCTGAGGCTCCCCTGCTGCTCTGGTGATCTACGCCACTCCATTAGTCTGCTGGAACTTGGGGCTATGACCCTGATTCAGGCCTGCAGAGCTGGCTGCCAGAGGCTAAAGGAGGCTGCCCTGAGCAGTAAAAAATGCCCCGGAGCATAGTAGTAATGAATAGTTCCGGTTAGCAGTGAGGGATCTGCGCTGACACACAGCCTTATCTCCGCCACCTGAGTGGTTTGGCCAGTTAGCATCTTGATTTTCCTACCACCTGGTAAAGGAAGGGCTTCATGACGCTTTATTTCCCAGGCTTGCTTCAAAGAGCAAATGACAGAATGCATGCAGAGTATCCTCTGGGAAAGCCTGCAGCACGGGTCCTCATGGACGACTAGAACACTGGGCTTTGGAATTCTTTACATGAGAGCTATTTGAACCCCTAAAAGTTATTATTCTAAAAAGTAATCTGTCATAAAAAATTTAAGCTTCCAAGTGAGTCATCTAGAATAGCCTTGAGGTTGAACGTGTTCTTCGTGAGCCTCGCTCCAGGATTTTACCCTTTAAGTATCTTGAAGACCCTTTCCCTTTAGCATAATGTAGTCACAAAAATAGTATCACAAAGCTAAGGCAATAATAATGCTATCTGTAGTTCTTTCTCAGCAGCCTAGCTCTCCCCAGTCAGTCCTCTCTGCATCCCCTCTAGCTCCAAGCTGCTAACCCCTCCTTCTGGACTGGAGAACGACCAGTATAAAAACAGTGAATGCCATCATGTTCAAGTACATTCCCAGTGAGGAATGGCCATAAAGTCTTTCTACCTCACTGGGACTGTCCCCCATGCCAACCCAGTGTGTCCCTTCATCCGAGACCTTGTCAGTCACAGCTCCTACCCATTGATTTTTAGAAAATAGCAACCTAAAGTTCAGAGTAATAAAGTGACCTTCCCAGGTCCACACAGCTCACTTATGGCAGAGTCAGGATCCGGGTACCAGGATTTTTCACTGCTTCAAGGAACCAGACAGCAAGAGAACCCAGAGAACCCAGAGGAAGGATGAATAAAATAGATTGTTGTGGTGTGTGTTGGACATCTGGCTTCCAAGGAGAGTTTATATTAAGTAGCAATGAAGCCTCAAAAGCTATGGTAGCTAGCTTGAATGAACTTATGTAATCAACATTTATCAGAAACATGTGTCATCAAACACCTGCCAGATCTGAGTGTTGGCACCAAACCTGCTTTCATTGTCAAAGAAAAGAAGGGAGAAAGAAACTTGACTGAACAAAGCTGGCAGACGTTTTTATTAGAAAATTCAGAGGTATTTTCTTAAGGAATAGAACACTTGCAACATCTTAAAATAGATTTCAATGTGATTGGGTGACTCTAGTAGTCATAGATTTTAAATACATACACACACACACACACACACACACATACACACACACACACACATGAATTGATATCTAATGTCAGCATCGTCAGGCTCCTGTCCTTCTGGTCTGTGTTGGTCACAGAAGCCTGGAAATGGCATCTGTAAAAGTTGTCCAGAGCAACATCCTAGATTGCTGTACTCCTAAACAAAACCACCCCAAATTGCTTCTGGTTCTCTTTGGTACAACACAAGCAGATCAGAAAGGCATGGAACACTCTCCAGCCAAACTTCCATGAAGAATCTGGCTTGCATGAAGACTTGAATGTGAAATGTTCCCCATAGGCTTACAGTTTGAATACTTTGTCACAGTTTGTGCTACTATTTTGAAGTTTGTGGAGCCTTGGGAGGTGAGGCTGGACTATTGGAAGTGGGTCACTAGGGCTTGGCCTTTATAGGTTATAACTGATGTTGGTTCAGGCTTCCTGTCTAATGGCATACAAACAAGCTCCCTGCTACAATACTCCCGCCACTGTGAGTCCTGCTGTGCCTTCCCCTAAGACCCCTAAAACTGTGAATCCAACTAATTCCTTCCTACCTTAACTTCTTTCCGTTGGCCTTTCAATCTTAATGAGAAAAGCAGGACGTTGGTACCAAGGAGCAGGGTTGTAATGGTAGCTAAGCCTAACTATGTGGTTGTGGGTTCATAGTGACTTGCATAAAGATTCCAGGGAAAAGTCTATACAGCCAGGGAATGTGGAGCATGGATAGATAGATGTCTTGAAAAGGAGCCCCTAGAAGGTCAGTTTAGCAATTGGTTAAGTGAAAGTTCAAGTTGCACCAGAGACCTGGAGATGTTAGAGATGCCAGCACAGGGGAGCACGTGCCAAGGAAACCTGCATCCCTAAGAGAGAGCCCATGTGTACTGCAGCTAGAATGCAAATGTGTTGGAGTTTGTATGATGCCACCATGATATCATCCATGGAGCCGTCAGGTTTCTTTCATGTATCCTGCTAGGTTTCAGTCTTGCTTTGGTCTGGTCTTTCCTGGTATGGTTCCTCCTGTTTGGAATAGAGATGTTTGTGTTGCTGTATCTTGTAAGTCTGTTAAAAAAAAAAAAAAGCATTTACAGGGACTCACAGTTAGGAGTTTATGATAAGTCTGAGAAAATATGTTGGACTTTTAAACAATCTTGAGACCACTAAGATGTTGGGGACTCTTAAAGTTACTTTGAATGCAGTTTTCATTACGAGATGGCAGTAGTCCTTTAGGAACCCAGGGAAGAACATTGTGGTTTGAATCTGAAATGCCCTTCTTCTCCAGGCTTATGTCTTGAATGCTCAGTTCCCAGCTTCTGAGATGGAGCCTACTGGTCAGAAGTTGGTGAGTAGGGGCAGGCTTCTGAAGGTTATACCTGGCCCTGGTTCTGCCTGGACTCTTTGCTTCCTCTATGTTGCCAACTGAATAATACCTTGACACATACTCCCACTGCCATGAACTCTAGCAGGCTCTCCCCAGGCATGGACAGCAGCTGTTTGAAAGTGTGAGCCCAGATAAACCTCTCTTCCTTTGTTCTTGGAAGTATGAATACATTATGCTCAGGAGGTTGAATTTATGATCCTCATGCATTGGCTTCTTGAGAACTGGGATCCAGGTGAATACTACTCTCTTCTAGGGTGATTCTTATTGGTCCCTATGGTTGTGTAAAACCATCCACACTTTTTTTTTTAAACAAATTCTTGATTATGTCTTTTTCTGGAAGATGCTTACCTACCTTCTCACCATTTCACTGATAAATGCCCTTTTGTTGAATAAAGTGTGTTGAATCATCTGCAATTCTGCCTTTATTCATCATTTGACCTAAAGACTTGGATCCTGGGTCTTTCAGGGGAAAAAGAAAGGAGCGGGGAAGAAAAAAGCAAAGGATGGAAGGAGGGGATGGAAAGGAAAAGGATTGTGAGATCCATGTTTACTTCACAGAGAATTTTTCCCCCCCTTTTTCTAAAAATTTAGGGTCTATATAATCTGGGAAACAAGTGCTTTTAGCCTTTTCCTATCCAACTGGACAGCTTGGTATCTTTCTAGGGATTTGGTAAAGAAATCAAATCAAGTGAGTGGGAAGTTTGACAAGATTGAGAACTGTGTCACACAATGAAACAGAAAGGTAAGGTTAGGTCACATATAACGGGCAACTATGCTGAGGATGTGGGCAGAGGAACCTCTGTAGACTGTTACTGGGAATGTAAGTTGGTCCAGCTATTATGGAAATGCGTATGGAAGTTCCTGAAAAACACCAAAAGCTGAACTATTCGATATGATCAAGCTGTATAATCATGCCTCGTTGCACACCCAAGAGGATCCAAATCAATATAATGCAGAGCCATCCACCCACCCACGTTTATTACCACACTACTATGATAGCAAGTTATGGAGTCAGCCCATATGCCTATCGACAGCTGAAAGGATCAAGAAAACAGTATATTTATACACTGAGAATATTACTCAGCTGTAAAGAAGAACAAAATTCTGTCATTTGTAGGAGAATGGATGGAACTAAACAGCATGTTAAGTAAAATAATCCAGAGTCCTGAGGATAATTATCTTCTTTCTTCTTATATGAAGAACCTAGATATTTAAAATCAATGTGAGACTAAAGGAGAGGCAGTTTGGAAAGAGAAACCAGCAGAAAGGTACAATCCACATGTAGATGAAAATGGCATACTGAAACCCATTGGGTTGTACCACCAATATTCATTAATAAAAAATAAGAAGTGAGCTCAGTGTTGGGGTACTTCTTGCCTCACATGCACAGGGGCCTGTGTTCATGCCCCCACATGGCAATGAAACAAAACAAAACAAAACTTAAAAGGGTAGCATATATGAAGATAATAATGACATCACCATACTTAGGTCAGAAAACTGATTCACTCCACATCCGTTGCTATTAATGAAACAGAAAACAAAAGAAATAATGGTAAACAGCCAAGAGAACTATGGAGAGAGTTGTTTCTTTTTATAAAAAATCTCAAAGCACAGGAACCTTCTCTATTTCATGAAATAGATGGTCTAGTATTTAAAAAAAAAAAAACACTACAGTTGAAATATTGCCATGGAATGATCAAAACTGTCAGAACACTACAGAAAAAGTTATGCATTACTGCGTCGTTCCACTAAGTTGGAAACATCTTAATCAATACAGAGAAACCTTATTTGTGTACACACATCATTGCCCAGTTTAGTACTCTCAGGTGCCTACGCAAACCATGCGGCATGGACTCCTTTAGACAATATAGAGGAGCGTTAACACTCACCTTCAATGTTCAGAACAGAAGACGTCCTTCTCAGGAATACAGACAATATTCCACCAAAACAAACAAGCAAACAGACCTAAGCAGGTCATTTTTCTTGCTTTGGCATGGCACAGGACCATATGTTTCCAGAGATGGGAATTTAAAAATAGCCTGTCACACACACACAGCTTCACAATGCAGCCCCAGGACAAGGTGGGGTGGGAAGGATTGCCTCACAGGTAATAATAGTGAGTGACACTTCACTTTTGTAACTAGCCACTTTTCTGAGCAATCAAAAGTAATTTTCAGTTATTATTTTTGTCTCTTGAAAAAAAAGAACATCTCCCTGATGGGGTTCAGTAGGAAGTGGGATTCTTCCCATTCTGCAGAGATGGTGATTGAGGGTTGAAAAGACTAAAGCCCTGAGAGGATCTCAGAGTCATTATAGATCTCCCTCCCTGTTTGTACGGCCTTGAACGGCCGCCTGCAGCAATATCCTGTGCTGGCTGTGGGCTGACTGGTCATTGCACAAAGAGCTTGTAGCTTCCCATGGCTGATGTTGAAATGCTCTGCTTTTCCTTGTGAGAATGTCATCAGTTTCTACTTTTAAGGCGGGTTGCTTAGGGGCCACGGTGACCTATATTTGCTGACATTTGAAATCAAAACCTCACACCAGTAAAAGCCTTAGATTTGCGTTCGGCACCTCCTTATAGTGTCAGGCCAATCTGGTAACTTTCCCTGTCTCATAGTTCCTCCCTGTAAGAGGTTTGACATTTGCCATCTCATCAGCTCTGTGTAGCAAACTACAGTTTGGGTTGGGTGCTTACCACAAGAGGGAACCGGTCCAGGGAGGGAAAGAACCCATCCATCTGCTAAATGCCACAGAGAGTGACCCCAGCCCAGGTCTCCTCTCAGCATGTTTGAGGTTCTTTCCTGCCAGCCACATTGCCTCCTAGGTCTAAGGAATGCAGGAGACTTGGCTGCAATGCACAACCCTGATGGGGATTTCTGAATCTGGCAGGGTCCAGGGGAAACCAGTAATGAGCTTCCTTATGGGGGAAAGAACACTGGAGCATACTGATGGCTCCTGGCAGATCGTGAGGCTACATGAGCTGCCCATTGATGATTGCGGGGTTTATTCCCCAATCCAACTCTCCTCTGCACCATAACCCACTCGCTCTGACAATCTCATTTCTCTCACAGGGTTCCCCTTTACTGTGTCTGGCAAAGCCCCATCTGCTGAAACACCATGGCTCTTCCTCAGACTCCACTTGCTCCACAGCAGCAGGCTGTTGTCAAAAACATCGGAGACTATACTGACAGGTTTACTTTACAAACTCGATCGCAGACTTCTGTGGGCTCGCCAGGTGGGTCCCACATCGCTTCCAGAAGGTCCTCTTTTCTGTTTCTGGACCAGCTTTGCCACAGCTCGGCCTCCCCACCATTCCTCGCTCACTCTGCTCTCCCATTTCTCATGGATCATGACAGTCTCTTCTTCCTCTCAGAGAAGAAGTATTTTATCTCTCTATCAACAGCTCCTTAGCCTGCCTGTGTCAGTTCCCGCCACTGGTCCTCCATCTAATCGAAGTGGCTCTTGGTTTTCTTTTGGATCTCATCTCCTTTTCTGCATTTCTCTACTGCTACATTAATTTCTCTTGTTCTAAAATATACACACCGTAGTAACCATTAAAAAATAGTAACTCTCCCTTGACTTGTATGTCCCTCTCTGATGCTGTCACACACACACACACAGACATACACTCTACATTTCCTCTCTACTTTTCAGCTCCCATTCTGGCCTCAACTCTGCTCTAATTTTCCTCCGACCCATCACGCCACTTAAGCAGCCTTTATCAAGCTCACCAATGACCTACATACTCCAAAGCCAGAATGTACTTGGCTAACTGGACTTTTGAGCTCATAGTGACAGTGTTGTACCTTCAAGCCTCTTTAAACCCTCTCTCCTCTAAGCTTCTGGGATCCTGAGACATCAGCAGCACACCTTGCTTTTCCATCATCTGCATGGTGGCACATGCCTTTAATCTCAGCACTTGGGAGGCAGAGGCAGGTGGATTTCTGAGTTTAAGGCCAGCCTGGTCTACAGAGTGAGTTCCTGGACAGCCAGGGCTACACAGAGAAACCCTGTCTCAAAAAACAAAACAAAACAAAAAACCCAAAAAACAAAACAAAACAAAACAAAAAACCCAAAAACACCACCACCACTACCACCACCAAAAAACCAGAAGTGCTTTGAGAATGTTTTCTGTGTGTTTCTTCCTGGGTGCTCTCTGAATTTCAAGGCTTTAAAATACCATCTATACCCCAACCATTCCAAACCTCTATCCACTGACTCTCCCTTGAGCACCAAGCTGAGAGTTCTGTCTTTATAGGTAACAGGCATTCCACACACACCAGGACCCACACTGCACCACAGGCTAATTCCTCCCCACTCTGGAGTCCTCTTTTTCTAGTCTTGCTCATCACAGGAAGTGATATCTAGCATGGTAGGGAACAGGGCAGATAACAGTCATCCCAATTTTCATCACCTTTTCAAACTCCATTTAAATCATTCAAGTTATGCTGGCTTTACATCTGAAATACCTGTGACGATTTTTCCCTTTTTATTTATTTTTCTCTCACATATTACACTCCAATTGCATATATTACACCCCCTCCTTCCCCCAAGTCTCTCCCCTTCACCTCCCCTTTTCCCTGGATTAACCACCCCACCTTAATCCCCCTTCAAAAAAGAGCAGCCCTGTAGGGACATCAACCAAATACTACTATGGCATAACGAACTACAATAAGACACAGCACATGTTCTCATACCAACTCTGGACTAGGCAACTCAGTAGGAGAAAAAGGGTCCTAAAGGCAGGTAAAAGAGTCAGAGATAGCCTCTGCTCCCACTGATAGGAATCACACAAGAACACCAAGCCATACAACCATAACATATATTTAGAGGCCCTAGGTCAGATCTCTACAGGCTCCTTGATCTCTGTGAACCCATTTGAGTCCCAGGCAATTGATTCTGTGGGCTGTGCCCTTGTGGTGTCCTTGATCCCTCTGGCTCTTCCAATCCTTCCTACCCCTCCTCCACAGGACTCCTGGAGCTCCACCCAAGGTTTGTGGGGATTTGCATCTGCTCCCATCAGTTGCTGGACAAAGTCTCTCCGATGATGATTATGCTAGGCTCTGGTCCCAGCACGTCCCGTAGGCATGAAAAACTGTAGGTTGAAAGTTTTGTGGTTGGGTCCACTTGAGGCTCTGCCTAGTTTCAGATGATGGCCGGTTCAGGCTCCATGCCTTCCGTTACTAGGAGTCTTCCCTCCTGTCACTACTGTAGACTCCATGGAATTTCCATTGCACTAGATTTCTACCTGCTCCCTGAACTGACCCTCAATTCCAGTCATCTCTCCCGGTCTTCTCTCCCTCTATTCCCCATACCTGATCCTTCCTACTCCCAATCCAGCTGCCTCCAGTCCATACTAGAAATCTATTCTATTTCCCCTTCCCAGGAAGATCCTTGCAACCCTTCTTGTCTGTAGAGTATAGCACATCTGTGGATAAGCCTCTAAAGGTCTGTGGATTATACCATGATTATCTTTTACTTTACAGCTAATACCCATGTATAAGTGAGTACATACCATGTTTATCTTTTGGGGTCTGGATTAGCTCACTCAGGGTGACCTTTTTTTTCCTACTTGCATCCATTTGCCTAAAAATTTCATGATGCCATTTCTTTTAAACAGCTGAATAATACTCCTCTGTGTAAATGTATCACTTTTTGAAATATCCATTCTTCAGTTGAGGGGCATCTAGGTTGTTTTCGGTTTCTGGCTATTATAAATAAAGCTGCTATGAACATAGTTGAGCATGTGACCTTGTGGCAAGATGGAGAGCATGCTTTGGGTGTTTACCCAGGAGAGGTACGGCTGGGTCATGAGGTATATTGATTCCCAATTTTCTGATTGGGAAACTGCCATATTAATTTCCAAAGTAGCTGTAAAAGTTTGCACTCCCACCAACAATGGAGGAGTGCTCCCCTTGCTCCAAATCCTTACCAGCATGAGCTGTCACTTGTGTTTTGATCTTAGCCATTCTGGCAGGTATAAGATGGAATCCCAAAGTTGTTTGATTTGCATTTTATCAATGGCTAAAGATGTTGAACATTTAAGTGTTTCTAAGCAATTTGAGAGATTCCTCTGTTGAGAACTCTTTTTAGATCTATACTCCATTTTAATTGAATTATTTAGTTTATTGATGTCTAGTTTCTTGAGTTCTTTATATATTTTGGATACTAGCCCTTTGTTGGATGTGGAGTTGGTAAAATATCTTTTTCCATTATTAGTTTGTTGTTTTGTCCTGTTGATGGTATCCTTTGCTTTATAGAAGCTTTTCAGTTTCAAGAGGTCCCATTTATTAATTTATTAACTGATTTTAGTGCTTGTACTATTGGTGTTCTGTTCAGAAAGTTGTCTCCTGTGCCAATGCGTTCAAGGTTATTGCCCACTTTCTCATCTATCAGATTCACTGTATCTAGTTGAGATTTATGTTGAGGTCTTTGATACACTTGGACTAGAGTTTTGTGCAGGATGAAAGATATCAATGTATTTATAGTCTTCTACATGCAGAAATCAAGTTAGACCAGCATACTGGTCACTAGCTTATTCCCATCCATCTTCATATATTTCCCGTCTATTTTTGACTACCCCATAAGCCAGATTTTCATAGAGCCATGACTCATTTCTCTCCATTCATCATTAACCCCCGCGTCTTACATTTGTTCTGAGATAGGGTTTAACTCTGTGGCATAGAGTTTTATCCATAATCAATGCTAAGAACTCAGAAGCCTTGTGCTTCAGCTTCCTAAGGTTACAGTGCAGGGGTTTGTATTATGCTATCGGATGTTTCGTGTTCTCAGCTCCCAGAATGACTTCTGACATTGTAACATAGACCTCTTCCTGCTCACCTGGTCACTGTGAACCATACAGCCCTTTCTGATCTGGCTCTGCCACCTTGCTTGGCTTCATCTCTCTCTCTCTACTTCACATTTAATGTTCACTGAGCTTCTCCCTGCCACACTTCCTAATGCTTTTCAATCTCGGAACCTCTGTGTATGGTTTTCTTGTGTTTGGAGGCTTGCCTTCCAGATCAACCTTGCCTGTTTCATCTTGCCACTCGGGCCTCATTATACATGTAAATTCACTTCAGCTAAGTCACTAAGATCTTCCTGTAAATTCTAACTGTATCGCTGAAGTCTTAGTTCCAGTGAGTTAAGTTTTAGTAACTAATACCTTCAATTTTGACAAAAAAAAAAAGTTTAAAATTCATCATGGCCTTGTCTCTAAGGCTCTTGGCATATTTGCATGAAGTACCACATGGTATTCTTTTTAGGTCTAAGTACCTGAAAAGGTTCACTTTCTTTGATGAATTGGTAATGCCACACTGATTTTAATTTTTCTTTTTTGAGGTTAGATAATATGACACCCAGAACCAATGTTTTTCTTAAGTTTTTGCAAATGTGTTATCTGAGTAGACAACACTGCCCAGTAGAAATTCCTACAATTGTGGCAGTATTTTTATTTGCAATGATTGTCCAGTAAGTAGTCATTAACTGCATGTGGCTAGTAAGCCTTAAAGTATGTCCAGTGAGCCCAAATTTTAAATCTTAAATCCTATTTAATAACAGATAAATACAGTAGCTATCACACTGAGCGCATAGAGCTAGAGATATTATAGTCTATTTTTATGATATTGGGTTGGTACTCATTTTTATACACTCCTTTTTGTCCTTTATCTCATTTTCTATGAGTTTCCTGACTTCTTTGTGGCTAGAGGGAGAAAGAAAGAAGGTAGGGAAGGATGACTCACATTTCTGTTTGTTTGCTTTCTGTTGCTGTGATAAACATCATGACCAAAAGCAACTTGAGCAGGAAAAGAGTTGGTTTCAGCAGGAGCTCAAGGCAGTAACCTGAAAACAAGATCTGTGGAAGACACTGGAGAGAGGCTGCTCACTGGCTTGTTTTCAGGCTCACATTCAGCTACCTTTCTTATACAGCCCAGTCCCACCTGCCTAGGCATGATGTAGCCCACAGCCAGCTAGGGCCTCCTTCATCAATTAACAATCAAGGAAATGCCCACAGTCCACTCCAATGTAGGAAATTCCTCAGCGGAGGCTCCCTCTTCCCAGGAGACTCAGGATAATGTCAGGTTGACAGCTAAAGCTTCCTGTAGCAACATCTAAATGAGAAATTGGTGTTGAAAGCAATGGGATTGTTCATTTTAGGGAGTGGTCAGCCTCTGTCCCCATCTCTCTCTTCAGTTCTGGGAAAGTAGAGCAGCATCAGGTCTTTCTTTTGCTGTTGAACATGATGTGCAGAGGTTCAGTATGTTCATATGTAAGACGTGACTTCTGGATGGGAGACCTGGAAGCTTTGGAATCTGTACACATTACCCACTTTACCCATCCCCACATCTTCTCAAACCAAGGAAGCTGGCCCCTGAATCTGCACTTAAAACACAAGACACATGGTGCCATCATCATTCTCAAGCCAGTACTTTAAGGCAGGCATCTACTAAACTAACTTAAAGCAAATAAGAACATCCATATCTCCTGAGCATGTTCTGGGAAGGGAAGTCCATCCTGAAAACTCAGGAACCCATTGCTTTTATAAAGAAAAAAAAATGCTACAGACAGTGAGCCAGGAGACTTGATGCAAGTTTGTGACAAACCTGGGCTAGACAGAGGCATTGCCTCAAAATCAAAATCAACGTTCTAGTCAGCTCTGAACCATCTGTGCGGCAAAGCCAGAGTCAAAGTTTCCTCTTCTTTCAAGTGAGAGGACAGGACAAAATGACCTTTAATTTCCTGTCTAGCACTGGTAATCACCGAGCTAACAGCGAGGAGTACTTAGCACTGACAAGGGGAGTTATCTCATGCAGTGTTATGCAGGTTGAATAGCTTGTTTCCATTTCAAAGACTTCAACATGTCCCAAACCGCACAGAGGGCAAAGGGAGGTTTCTATCTGAATCTCATGATCTGGCTTCAGTAGGCACCTCTTACCTGTTCTTCCACTCTGAAATTTAGTTTCTAACAGGCAAGGATGCCGTTGTTTTCCTGGATAGTTAAGGAATTGTGACCATAAAAGCTACGGCTTTCCAAACAAATGCCCAATACAGTCAGAATCAGGAGGTTGGTTGGTAACCAGAGAAAACAAGCATGAGTACTGGGCTGAGTAGCTGAGTATGCTGTTGTATGAAGGATGTGGGAGTGTGTGGCTCAGCCACAGCACAACTCACTCACAGGGATTAATATGCATGTCCCACAAGTCATAGAACACATGATGCCCGCAGAAAGGGATAACTCGGCCAAAAAAACCCTCAATAACCACCTCTTAATTCTTGCTCAATCCTCCAGTATCTCTAATGTATTGATTTCTGGTCCTGGCCACAAACAACCCTTAGTTTATAGTTACTTTGCTATAGATACAGCAAAGTTCTTACGCTAATAAGTATCCTGAAAACACAGAAATATAGGAGCTTTGAGAACTTTAAGTCCAACCTAAACGGGATGAGGATTTTTCTCAAAGTCACTATGAGAGCTAGGAGTAGGCCCCTGGCCTCTGTTCTGTGACGTTCAGTGCCTGAACTGAACTTCTATCTGACTGGGAAAAGAGAGCTGATTCCTTGGGAGATGGGGCAAAGGAAACAACTGAAATTTCATCTCATCTCTGCAGATGTCAGGAGCGATGGGACACCAGAGGCGGAAGAACCTATGTCCCCAGGCTACAGCAAAGCTCCTAGCCCTATGAAAATCATTCAGCCTGCTCTGAACCACATGCCTGGAGGTCATAGAGGCATGCGGGAAAGTGAGAGGAAGTGGAAACGTGCTACAAAGAGGACTCAAAGCAATGTGCTCACCACCGGAAAAAAAAATAAAAATAAACACACTCAGAAATAGTGTAACTGATATGCAAAGAAGATCAAAACAAGGTTTAAAATATCTTGGCTGATTTAGAGTTGGTGGGGGTGGTAAATGAAGGGAGGGTGTTAATGTGTTAGGGGAGCTGGATGGCCCTCTACAGCCTGTCACACTTTGGGAGCCCTGAACCCCAAAGGAACAATATGACATTTACAATCTCAAAAAACTGAACCATAGAAGCAAAGAGAATGGTCATTCTAGAGGTTATTGAATGGATTGGGGAGACTGGTAATAAGAAACCAAAATTTCAGTTACACAGAGAAAGTAGAGAATATTATTGCATGTGGTAAGCAGAGTTAATATAGGATAATAATATATTGTAGTCTTAAAAAATTACAGAGAATTTCTTTTCAGCATTATAAAAGTGATAAGGTGATTCATACATTAATTAGTTTGATTTAGTCATTCCATAATGTGTACTGATATCAAAACATCATACTATATGTCTTAAGCATGTGGAATTTAATTAGTCACTTCAAAGGATGAGTAAACACATAAAGCAAATGTGGGTGGCACACGTTCTTCTATCTCAGAGGCAGAGATGGACCCCAGAGCAAGAAGCTGGGTGTTCCTAAGCCCCAGTCTCCTCCTTCTCAGCCCTCTTGCTCTTCCTGAAGGATCACTCTATTTGGAATCATGGACATTTGTTCCAAGGCAGGACATCAAGGCTCAGACAGGTCAGCAGGGAGGCACCTGGGAGTCCACCCAACTTGGCTGAGTTTCAATGCTCAAGTTCCAGTTTGGAGTAAATGTTCCTAGGTTAGGGACCAGGGTTGAGCTATCTCAGGAAAGACAGTCTTGGATGAGAAGTCCATTTTCCTTTAGTGTGTCCTGAAGAAATGAACACACGCATGGTATTTATAAAAACAAGGAATTAGAAATTGTCTTTTGAGGCTAACTCCTGAAATGGGAAACTAAAAGGTTGGTGCTGGCTCTGCTGGCTGGTTTTAGCCTTCCTATGCCAATTTAACCAAACCTAATAATAGACCAACTGTCCTTTCCAGCATCAGAATGCCATAAGTCAGAAGCACAGGTACGAAAGGCAGTGATTGCTCTCTACAGAGCCAGAAGACATGAACTGGAGCAGGATGTGAGGTGGGTGCTACAGCAGGTGCCTGGGCTTGGGAAGTCCACCACCTCTCTTACAGCAGTACTTACAAAGCACGTTTACTTCTGTGATCCTTAGGGATGGAATGGCCAATGCTGATTACCAGTTTTCAGTTAAAGAAACTAAGGCTCCCTGAAGAAATGACCCAAGGTCACAAGTATGTACCAAGGTGCAGGGTGAGTTTTATAAAACCCTTCAGAACCAGAAATAGTGTGATTCTTTCTTTTTAACCCAAAAGCCTGGTCCTCCACCATGTCCTCCTTCCCTTTCCCACCATGTCCTCCTCCCCTCCTTGTTGAGAAAGGGTCATTCCATAATTTTTTTTTTCTGTTTCTCTTAGCTCATGAAATGAAAAGCCTTACTCAAGTCCAATCTTGGGTTGATATTGTAGTACATCATCACTATGAGATGCACAGAATCAACCCATACCTGGCTCACAAAGCCCAGCCTAGGGCGGAGGTGGAAGAGAAAGCAAGTGCCTTGTTTGCTTGCTGTTCCTATGATGAATACCGTGATCCATAGCAACTCTGGAAGGGAAAGGATTTACTTGGCTTTATACTCCCACATGACAACCATCACCCCCGGAAGTCAGGGCAGGAACTCAGGGCAGGAACCTGGGGGCAGGAGCCCAAGAGGAAGCTGTGGAGGAACACTGCCTATTGGTGTGCTCCTCATAGCTTTGCTCAGTCTGTCTTCCTTCCTTTGCTTCTTTCTTTTATCTTAATCCCCCCAAATGACTCATTTATTAGAAGCTGATAATAATAATAATAATAATAATAATAATAATAATAGTGATAATAATAATTCTTTCATGAACAAAAGTTGGGGTCCCAATTTATTTTCTTAAAAATCATTTTATGTAAATTTTTATACATTTTGGTCAAATTTTTTCCTCATTCACCATCTCTTCCTAGATCCTCCCCACCTATTTACCTAACTTTTTGTTCTTTCTTCCTCTCTTTAAAGAGAAAAACAACAAAACACTCAAAATTCCCAAAGATCAAAACTAACAAAGCCACTAAAACAAAAGATACTAAAAAAAAAAACCAAGCCACAAACAACAAGGAGTTTGTTTAGTGTTAGTGCACTCTTCCTGGGCATGGGGCCTGCCCTGGACTGTGGTTGGTAGACCCAGTGACACTGCATGGGAGAAAACTGATTTTCTCTTTCCCA
This sequence comes from Mastomys coucha, assembly GCF_008632895.1. Lineage (NCBI taxonomy): Eukaryota > Metazoa > Chordata > Mammalia > Rodentia > Muridae > Mastomys > Mastomys coucha. The sequence goes on along the minus strand of NW_022196894.1, from coordinate 21,937,677 downwards.
GAAACTATCAATCCCAAAGAGCTTCTTAGGAGTGGGGCTTTGCATCCACTTCCCCTTCTCAGTGCTAGGATTGTGTGTGGTTTAAAACTGTGCAGCTTTCATATGGTCAGCCTGCTTTCTTACCTAACTCAGGACCATTTATCCTGGCCTGGCACTTCCCACAGTGCGCTCAGCCACCTTATAACCATCATTAATCAAGAAAATGTCTCATGGATATGTCCACAGGTCAGTCTGATTGAAGTAAATCTCAAGTGAGAATCTCTCTTTCCAGGTGACTCTAGTTGGTTTCCAGTTGTTGAATGCTAACAAGCTCAGCCTGCAGAGGCAGCCTGCATACCCGCCTGGTGTTCCTTTGCACTAAAGGTACAGAGAGTGAGTGGTGTGGCAGATTCAAGCATTGGAATGTCAGGAGGAAGGGTCACTGTGAGCTAGGGTGAATCCAGAAATGTTTTTTCAGGAGGTAGTATTTTGGGATGGATAAGTCTGCGTTGAGGTGTAGGGAAACCCAGGGCAATACTCCAGAGGCTTGAATGCGTGTTGTGGGGTTCAAGCAACCCCTAAAGGCTCAAGTAGTAGGAATGGTGTTGGGAGGACATTTCCAAACCACCATTGTAAATGAATGCAAGAAGAATCCAAATGAGTGGCTGCAGTTTTAACTGTTGGGTATTTAGGAGCTGCAGAGTGTCTGTGAATGGACAAGTCATCTGAGAACAATAGTATTGTAGAAAGCTTTTCATTTAATTAGACATGCAAGATGGATAATAAAAAAGATCACAGGGGCTCTGAGCATGGAGTCAGTTGGACTATACTGCTGTCTTTAAAAGTTTTAAATTAACTAATGAATTTGTGTGTGTGTGTGTGTGTGTGTGTGTGTGTGTGTGTTTGTGTAGGTAGGTACATGTGCCTTCCCGTGCTTATACAGGACAGTGGACAGCTTATCAGAGTTGGTCCTCTTCTGCTTGGTGGCAAATGCCTTTACCTGCTTAGCGGTCTTGCCAGCCCCCTAGTACGCTGCTTTCTAACTGTGTAACCTTTGTTGATATACATCCAGATATAAATATAAGTACATATGATTGCCTCTTCTCTACTATGCAAACCTCCCCCTTCTATCCCCCAGGAAAGTGCTGGATACCACTTGCAATGAGAAATGTTAAAAAGCATTGTAAACTATAAAGCTATAGAACAAACACAAGAGATGATGAAATAGCCAGGCCAGTGAAAGGAAGGCTGTAGGAGGTTGACAGCTCTGGGGATGGGTGGAGGGAAGATTGGTGGAGGCCAAATCTCTTCTCATGGATCATCTTCCCATTTACTTCCCAGTACTTCCCAATGTCACCTGCCTCCAAGTGGGAGCAATCACCCGTTGGAGGCACACAGAATTGTGATGATCTAGCTTCGAAAAACCCAAATCCTTAAAGATCTCTAGTTACTCCTTCAAGGGACTAGGAAAAACTACAAAGCTGGCTCTTCAGCTTGGAATGTAAACCAATATCTGGGCTACAGTCTTTCAGAGTTGGTAAGCAGTTATGAAAGACAATGACCAGTCAGGCTGCAAAGGCCCTGGCTCAGTGGTGCTGTGGGTGGGTGTGAGTGAGAAGTGATCTAAGGATGACACAGGTCAGGCAAGGCTTGCTCTTCAGGAAGGAAAGGGTTAACACGGTCTCAGCAGGTGGGGAACTGAGTTCAGACTAGGTTGGGAGGGCTGAGGGAGGAGCATCTGGGCCTGCAGCCAGCCCTAGGCTTCAAGTGGAAGTATTTCACAACCTCTTTTCTCCAAGGGTTGTGTCCTTGGATTGACAGCCATCGGGGGCAATTGGGGGGAGTGGAAAGTGCATAGACTCAGAGCCAAAGAGACGCATTCCAGGCCTGGTTCTATCACTGTTTGCTGGTGTGACCCTTCCTTTCTGGGCTAGTGTTGAAGCAGACTAGATGATGCCTGGAGTTTCTTTCAGATCCAGACCCCTTTTAGAGTCTGTCTTTTCAGACTGGAATGCAGCAGAATAGTGACTGTGAAATGACCCAAGCCCTAGAGCAACAGAATTCTATGACTGGACTCTAAGCTCTGACAATGATGGCAACCTAGGAAATTTCAAATATGTTTGTCTTGGGGCAGAGGCAACTGTGTAGGTTTGATGAATAAGAAATCTAGGACTCATTCGTGTTTATGTATCCCATGCTGTGGAGTTCGGCTGACTTGAATTTCCAAATCGGCTTCAGGCCTCCTTCAGTCTGGGATCACAAACACTGATCATTTCCATCCATTTTTAGAAAGTATCTGCCATATTCTTCCCCCATCTCCAAGCAGACTCTCAGTGATAAATGTACTTTCTCTCTTGAACTTGCTTATCCTTAAACTTCCTAATTAAAAAGAACAACACTAGTTCTGGCTTTTGTGTGTTGGGACATAAGGGTGAAGTTCACTAAACTGACTATTTGGGTATCCCAGGCTAGAATGTGTATCCATGGAGGCAGAGATGTTCCACAGCAAGTTGCTCTATCTATGCCATTTCTGAATGCCATTTCTCCCCTCCCCCAACTCCTCCACAGAAGTCACTGTTGCTACTAAATTCCTCTAAGCCAGTGGTTCTCAACCTGTGGGTCGAGACTCCACAGAGGTGGAACATTAGACATTTCCACTATGATTCACAACAGTAGCAAATTCATAGTTATGAAGTAGAAACAAAAATAATTTTATGGTTGGGGGTCACCATGACATGAGGGACTGCATTAAAGGGTCACAGCATCAGGAAGGTTGAGAACCCACTGCTCTAAGCTTTCATTACAGGGTCCAGAGAAACCTCTAAATAATGTAAGGTTTGTGGGTGTGTCCAGGATCTTAGATGGGGTGAAGAATCCAGAAATCGGGCTGTTGTAGTTCTTGCACAAGGAGGGAAAGAGGATACGTGAATAAATCACTGAAATTTCTTACAGAATAGTGGAATGGCCACAAGACATAAAATAACAAAACAGACAAACAAACAAAAAACCAAGCCTTCACGAGGAACCAGGGGCTGGGGAGATGACTCTGCAGCTGCACTGCCTACTGTACAGTCACAAGGCTTTGATTTGGATCCCTGGCAGCCACATAAAAGCAAGGTACAGTGTTCCACACATGTAACCTCAACACTGGGGGACAGGACTGGGAGCGTCATGCATTGAAGATACTGTGCCCTATGATTGCTATTTCTCGTACTTCCTCTGCATCCTGAGATAACCCCATTTTGTAAATGAGGAAAGTGAGGCCCGAGGAGGTTAAGTAACTTTCTCTGAACCCCCAGAAAGGAAAGAAAGGGTCAGAGCTGGATTTTGATGGAGGGATACAGATGAGATACTCTTCGTGGGGAAGAAAGAAGAACCCTATAATTTGGGTTGAGTGAAGGGACTGGGGGAGCTAAAGCCAATGGGGCTTGAGGACTGTGGAAAAGGATGGGATGCTGACCACTGGAGTTAGGTGAGGGTGGGCTCAGAGTCTGGAATATTGACAGGTGATCCCTATCAAAATTCAAGGTAGGGAATGTAGCAGCCCAGGGCTTAACACCTGCCTCTCTCCCCCCCTGCTCTGAGCACCAAAGATACAACCTACTCTGGTACAACTGCACAGGTATCCTGAGAGCGTCCCGTCACCCAGGCTTGCAGCAAAGGCACTCCTCCCCACCCCCTCTGCCATCCATCAGAGTGTACCCTTCTGTGCTTTGGACTCCTGTGGACTGTACATTTCCTTAGCCATTCTTGGTTTTCCCGGGGCCCAAAAGCTCAGAAATGCTGCAGCAAAGGAATCACTGAGTTCTTTTATTGGATCTGAAGTCTGAAGAAGACGACCTGGGTGGGACTGAGGAGAGACTGTTCTGAGTCATCAGCCGCCCCCAGGAGATCAAACAGAAGGTAGATCACAGAGACAGAGCAGGGGGAGAGACTGTGTGTGCCCGACAAGCTGTTGAGTCCAGGGTGTCTGATGGGACTCCCAAATGGAAGTGCTGGCAGCCACCCCCACCACCCTTGCCCCCAGGGTCCCAAAGAGCTTCACGGGACAAGAGATCCCAAAGCTACAGCGGAGGCAAAGGCTATAGTGATTTTTCCTCATCTAGAAGGGTCTGCCCACTAACGATCACATTATGCCTTCGTCCTTTCTAAGAACTTCTTGGACCCAAAACAGTAGCATTGCCTGCTGGACCATCCAGCACAGTGGAAGAGGGGATCTGAAGATCCTCATCTCCCCTGTGAGCTCCCCAGCTGGGAATAACTATACATGATCTTTAGTTCTTATACATGATCCTCACATCTCTTTTACAAATAAGGAAACTGAGGCACAGGGATGTGAAATAATGTGGCCAATGCCTCACCGTCAGCGTTAGAGCCAAGCCCAGGCAGCTTGACTACACAGTCCAAATTTTGGAACTCTTTCCCCCAACACCCCATCTTCTGATCACTACTCTAAGACCGCCAACCTAAAGAAGGTCTGATAATGCATTTCTAACATGATGCCCGCTTTGGCATCTTGGATTCTATGTAGTTCATGGGAATCAGCACAAAGTTAGGAACAGGCTGATTGTCTTCAGCTGGCTGTTAAACACAAGGTGGTTGCATCACAAATGTCTTGTGTCCGTTAGCCACAGTGTTTCTAGCGTTGGCTCCCTGCCACACTAACAGAGAATCACAGAATTAGTTCGGTCTGCAGACCCATTGGACCCCAGACTCACACCAGTTTGAAAAACCATAAGCTGATCAAGTGGGAAAACAGGCCTCATCTAAGCAGAGCAGAGTGATATAAAGCCATGGCCAATGACCAGTACAGTGGTTCAGAAAGATAAGAAGCAGAGGGAGGGCAGGAGTCGGAGCAGGGCTATAGGAGAAGGAGGGAGTCTTTGTTTGTCTCAGTCAGGAGCCTGAGGCAGATCGTCCAATAGTAGCAACTGGATTACATGAGTTGAAGAAGCAGGGGACCGCTCTAGGTCCCCACAATGAGAAGGGTTCTGTAATAAGGACACAGTTTCAAAATTTCCTGGCTTGATGAAACATTCAATGGGATAAAGGCTAGATTAACACTGTGGCCAGAAAGGCTATAGACACGGAAGAATGTGGGCCCGTTGTTAGAACATCTAGTTTGTAGCCTTTGGTCTTCCAACAAGGTGAGTGGCCTTAGATTAGTTGTGTACATCTCTCCTTTGCTTCACATTACCTACAATAGCTGTGACCTTTTGTTGAGTACTTGCACAGTTTTGTTTCAGAGCCTAAACAAGTCTTAACATAGTCTTTTAGAAGTTCTACACATATACTATAACCTAGAGGTCGAAAAGACAGCTCAGAGAGGTTAAGTAACTTAGACTAGGTGGTATAGTTTACCCTACAGCTGGGAGTTTGTTCCAGAGCCTGAATACCACCTACCCCCAGTACAATTCCTTGGGTTGAGCCTATGTTCTGACGTCACATGCCACATACCCTTCAGTGAAGTCTGATACCTTTAGTCACCTCTGTGCCAGATCTAGCATTGGATTCTTTAAGATAAGAACTGTTGGGTCTCAGTGGGATCAAAGAATAAATGTAGAAAGAGAGACTGAGCCCCTCAGAGCAGAAGGAGACATGGAGAAGAGAGGCACGAAGAAGCAGGTAGCAGACACAGAAGCAGAACAGAGTGAGTTCAGTGGGGTGTGCGACAGGTGCCGTGTCTAGACACCCCAAAGCTGGAGTTCCACTCAGAGCATCCGAGGTTGCCTTTCAACTTGAGAGTTATGAGGCTCAGGGTCTCAGGATCACAAGATGCGCTATGCTCTCAGTATTTGGGATCCACATCTGAACGTGTATGTTGGAGACCGTTCCCCAATCCCAGCTCCTTGGAGAACTGAGTCCCAGAAAGAGCTCTACCAAGCCCATTAGCTTTTCTGGGCTGGGGGTTCCTGCCTGCGACTGACTACGGTGTGCACACAGCAGCTATCCATCTGACATGTCCTGAACCCTAGTCTTTCCTAGAGTTACCTGTCCTGTGTCCTGCACTCCCAGAATCCTGTTCTCAACCAATGGCCTCTGTCAGCTGTTCTAGTGACAATACCCGATGCTCTCAGCTACTCATGTGCTGGCTCAGGTGAAGTATTCCCACTTGACCATGTTCTTGAAGTCCTCATTAGTGATGGAACTTTTAGGTCCTGGGATAGAATTTAATAACTGACAAAACATTTCCCTATTCTTCACCTAACTTGATTGTCACATGAGTAGGACCAGTCACATGCAAGGTCAGGTCACTGTGTGAGGGTGAAGGAAACATACCTGTGACCTGTGTGGTCCTGCCTCTGGCCTGCCACGGAGTTGGGTTTTGTTTTATTTTGTTTGTTTTTGGTTTTATCTACTTAAAAAAAATGGGGTTTTTAAAAATTTGAGTTTGTAATCCAGCAGCTGATTAAGCATTTGTAGGAATTTTGTTTACAGGGAGCGCATTAGCCAGAGTCTCTCAGACTTTCTCTGGTGTTGACCTCCCTAAGATCCAGGTGTGGAAAGCTACATTCACAGAGAACAGATGAAGTTCAACTAGCCCAGGCCCTATGGTATGCATAGCATTTGCTTGTGGCTCCCCATGTGGTATCCCCAGTGTCTCACACACCACCCTGTCCTGAGAGGTCATATAGAGGTTAATGTTATTAGTGGTATTATTATTTTCAGATCTGAGAGATTCAGAGATACTAAGGAATTACACCGTGGGATTGCATAGAATGGTCGGACTGGGGTTTAAACCCAGGGCTGGAATCTGAACTCCTACTTATGGAGCTCATGGGGTTTCTGAATTTCTTGGTCTGGGTTTTGTTGAGCTCTCCTGAGGCCCATTTCCAGATTGGCTCCAGGGAGTTGCAACAGAGCTGGGAACTTTCTTCTGGTAGGACAGAGGCAGTCTGACCCCCAGACTCTGGGTTCCGTCCTTTCCTCCGTCTCCTTGGCTATTGTAGGCAGTGACGTTATTTTGGGTGGTCACTACCAGACTTTCTAATTTGTTCTCAAGCCTTTCTCCCAGGGATGCTGGACTTTGTAGATACTGGAAGGGTCCTTTGGCTGGGGCAAGAGACCCCATGTTTGTAATAGAATCTATAGATGCTATTTCTCTCCGTGTTTTGGTTTTGCTTTCAAAAAGCAATATAGAAGCAGAGGCAAAGGTAGGGGTTGGTGAAAATTGGCTTTCTGACACTGTGACAAAATAACCAGAAATAAATAATTTAAATTCAGAACTTTGGATCCATTGTCATTTGGTCCTTTCTTTCCCGCTGAGCTGTGGTCAGACAGACCGTCATGGTGGGAAACATGTGGTAGAGAAAATTGTTCATCTCACAGTAGATGGAAAGGAGAGGTTTGATCGATGCAGAAGGGAGGGAAAAAGAGAAGAGGAGAGCAGCAAGGGGGTGGGCACTGAGGGAGGTCTAGAGACAAGACAGACCTATCAAAGGTACACCCTGGATGACCCTTCAATTAGATCCTACCTCTATCACCTTCCAATAGCCCATCAAACTGTGAACCCCTCAACCAATGGGTTAATTAATCAGTGAGGCCATAGTTCTCATGATTCATTGTTATGTCCAAACCCATCTCGGAATAACAAATGCATCAGGGGCAAGAATTTTAACACAGAAGTGCACTTCAAGACCAAAACATAATAGGACTACAGGGGTTTCAAAAAAAAAGCCCAGACTAGGTCTGGCAGATGAGACCCATGTGGAACACTTACTACTTATGTCAAAGTATCTATCCCACTAATATGAACAAGAATAGTTTTTCCTATCTTCCTTGAGTGCCTCCTGAGAAAGTGAACCACGGGAAGTCCAGAGGAATTGCTCTGCAAATGTTGAAATGTCCCAAAGCCCTTAAATGTCCTTAACAGTAGGTATTGGTTTTTATCATACATGGTATCCAGGTTAAACATTCAAAAGGCCACAGACTGCATTTTCCAATGCTCTCAGATGTCCCCGCTGCCTCTAGGCCTCCTGGATCAGGAGATCTAGCGTTTGTGGCATCCAAGATTAATGTCCAGGGACGGCTGGCAAAGTATGGGCCACATGGCATCACTAAAAATACTCTTGACCTCAGTGGGAGCATCTTGGGACCCAAAGGGGGCAGACTTGGGGGAATAGAAGGCTTGAGAGGCTCGTGACTTCCATCAGCTAGGGTTAGGAAAAGTGAATGTTCCTAGAGCCTCCTTAGAGAGTGTCTGCTGGAGTTCTCTCTCTCTCTCTCTCTCTCTCTCTCTCTCTCTCTCTCTCTCTGTCTCCCCACCCTCTCCTTTCTGTGAGTATTCCAGTGGCTAGTGGGGATTAGAAGAATTTATCTGACCTTTTGTATTCTTCTGCTGGAGTAAAGGCTGCGCTGTATAGCTCTACCTCATGGAAGGACTCTTAGGCATTTCACTAGCCTATAAGTTGGATAATAGATACCCAGAGCCTGAAAGAGTTAGGGAGGGGGTTAGCTGAAGAACCTGGTATGGAGCTGGTGGTGAGGCTAGATCCAGAAGCCAGGGTGTAACACCCTCAGGGATGAGGGGTGGGGAGGTTCACTGCTATCCTAAAAACATAGTTTTCCTAACTCTGTAATTAGAGCTTCAGGCCTTTGCTACTTAAAATTGGGTGTCTGAGTCAGCATCCACTCATATTAACTAGGAACTTACTAGAAATAGAGATCCTCAGCTCCTGTCCCAGACCTCTAGGGCTCTAAACCAAAGTCTGTACACAGAATTATTCATTCCAGATGCACCCGTGTACTCATTTGAAAACACCACTCTTGGACCTCTCTCAGGTCCCTTCGTGGGTCACCAGTGAGTGAGACCAGTTGTATAAGTGAGGTCTGATTGAAAAATGAAAGTGGACAGCTAAGGAAGCTGGTGAATCCCTTAACCCCAGCACCGAGGAGGCTGTGGTGAGAGGACTACTGAGAGTCTGGGGTTAGCCTGGGCAATCTAGTGAGTTTCAGGCCAAGTTGGGCCACAGAGTGAATATATATATATACATATATATGTATACACATACACATATATGTGTGTATATATGATTTTACATATATATGATTATATTTGAAAAATGTCTTCATTTGCATTTAGAAGAAGATATAAAAGTTAAAAGCAATGTGGCCTTACTCTGTTTACATTAGAACAGTTTGCTTTTCCTTCAGAGCCTTCTTAGCTCTTGGATATCAGAGTCCCTCATTCCTAGTGCAAGCCTGGTTGGGAAGGGGCAACTCCATCAGTGAAAGTCCATGTTAGGAGATGAGGTGCATACTGAGTGCTTCCCCAAGTCTTGGCATTTTTCAGCCCTGAAGGTCTAGCCTGAGCAGGACTTCCTGGTGAGATGCTGATGGTGCAGGAAAGGAACCTGTCATGACCTGGGTGTGCAGGATCTAGCTCCGTTCTCTGAGAGGGGAGGGCAGAAGGGCTCAGCGAGTTCTCTTCTGTAGGTGGAATTATGCAGGCAGCTTAGTGTTTGTTGTATGAAGAACATCCTGGCAGGATGAGAAGAAGTGCCAGGAGCTGAGAAGAGATAAGCCTGCTTCCAGCTGGGATCTGGGCACAGCCCTGCAGCAGGCAGCAGGTTTTCAGGATTCCAGAGGGAGTGCTTGGCGGCTGAGGCAATGCCTTTTCAGAGCCTCACTTTGCTTCATTATAAATAACTATGATTTACATTGCCTTGTTAGCCTGGGGAGACCTAAGCATCCCTAGCCTAGGGGATGCTCCTGGCCCAGCCTTCCACTAGTCACCTCATAGGGAACATTCTTGGCTTCTGTTGTACAGAGGGGGAAACTAAGGTTTTGGGAAGCTACGCCACTTATGTCTGGGATGGAGTAGGACCAGCAAACTGTGGAAGTATTGAGAGGCCCACTGAAGCCGACCTGGCCCTGGCTTGAGCTCCAGTATCTCTTCCCTTTGTGTCTTACCCTCTGTGTATATCATTGGCCTGGCTTACTGTTCTAGATGCTCTTGCTGCGTGCATATAACCTCTTTTTTTCTATTTGCTAAGTTTTAAACTCTAGACAGGAACCTTTAATTCTCTCTTGTGACCCAGCTGCCCTCCCTTGATTGGAGTTGATAATACACCCCATTGCTACTTGCTTGCCTTCAAAGCTTTGAAGCCAAGGGAGTGGCCCAGCCTCTTGGAACCCCACAAAGCTCTGTCCTTGAGAAGTGCTTGTGTAATGGTGAATTAACCAGCAGACTAAAGCATTCAAGCTCATGGCTGAGGCAGAGTCTCTGTTTATAGACTCCTGGGAAGGAGAAAGGCTTCTGTTGTTCAACAGTAATGGTCTTGAGGAGGGAGGCTCCGAATCTTTTTGGAGTGGGAGCTCCAGTTGTTTATGGCAACTTCTGGGGTTAGAGCAGTCTTAGGAGGCATAACTTCAAAACACCTGAGTTCTACAAGTTAAAACTTTAGGTTTCCCCCTCCCTCCTCCCTTTTCCTGTAAATAGAAGAATTCTCACTTATCACTCGGTTGTGAAGAGGATGACATTAGTGGGCTCCTATAAGGTGTGTCTTGGAGGATGTGCGCCTACAAAGCCTTTGACAAAGGGTAGTCACTAGCTAGTACACGGGACCATTTCTTCTCTTTGGAGCCAACCAGCACCTAAGGACAAAAAAAAAAAAAAAAAAAAAAAAAAAAAAAAAAAAAAAAGGAGTAAAGTAGGAAAGCCCAGATTTGGACCCTGAACTATCTTCTCAGTGCATGAGTGCTGCGCCTATTGGGGATGGTTATCCAGGATTCCACTGATGGTTCTTAAAATGGTGTCTGATCCAGCCCCAGGCTAAGTTATCGGTCCTTTCCGATTATGTAAGTATTCAGCAGCAATTCAGGAGTCAAGTGAGTCTAGTCCCTGGGCCACCGATGCTGTTCCTATGACCTTCCTTTTGGAAAGCCACAGGTGTAGGGGTGGTGAAAGACAGAGGCTGGGGAGGCTGGGATCCTCCCAGCCTGGATTTATCCTCTGACTCACTCTGTGATCATGGACCATTTGTTCCCTGTGGGAACCAGTCACATGAGCAGAATGGACTGAGGTCACTCGTGCTCAGCCTGTTGTGGAAAAGAGGGCATACCACAGTCTGCACTCTCCAGATAGTAGGTTTTTCTCTCTCTCTCTCCCTACCTCTCCTCTTTCTCTCTCTCTCTCTCTCTCTCTCTCTCTCTCTCTCTCTCTTTCTCTCGACAGAGCATAGTCATTTCTGTCTTCATCTTGCCTCCACATCCTTTCCTAGCTTGAGAACAGCACAGGAAAATAAATAAGGCATATATTATAATTACCATCCTACAGATATAAAACTGAGGCTCAGAGAGGACAAGAGGCCCAAGGTCCCCTTGCTCAGTGAAGACAATGCACTTTTACTTTCTCTGTTCTGATTGTCTTAGCCAGTGACTCTCAGGACTAGTGGTAGCTATGGCTGAGTGGGTTCCTATGCCAAAGCGAGGTCCTTTACTCCTCCTGATCTGGTTCCCCTGTCTGATGGACTTGTCCCTCTTGTCCTCATTCGAACCCCATAAGAGTGGATGTGATGGGCTACCTTGGGACAAGTCCACTAAACAGACCTGGAAAGAAGGTGATTCCCCCACTGTCATCCTGTGCTCAATCCTCAGGTCCTCAGGTCCTCAGGTTGCATCTTATGAGCAAACCTTCATGCAAGGACCTGGGGGACTTCAAACTACTGTTCTCCTGGGACTCTAATTCAGAGTACTGGCAAGGTAGACAGTGGCAGGAGCAATGGAGGCCAAGTGTGACAATGAGACTCCTGAGCTGCATGGTTGACCTGCTCATAGAGGTTGAAGACAAGTAATTGGGCAGAAAGTCATGCACCTGGAAGATCAAAAGATAAGCTTTCTAAGAGGGGGGGCAGGGAGCAGCGTGAGTCAAGGAGCTGGAGGAATCCAGGCAACTCTGTTGAAACCCTTCTTGTTTCTTCTTTCTCTGCCTTCCCTCCAGTATTCACTGCCCCGCCCTCTCAAGTTTCAAAAGGCTCCCAACTGGTCTCCCCACTGGGCTCTCCATACACCCCTGCCTGGATCCCCACCTTCCTGTTCAGTCCTCTCCCTCTTGCTCCAGTTTGAGCATGCAGCGCTGCGCGCCAGCCAGGTGAAGATACTCATTCTTCCTGCCCCTGTACTTTTCCACTGCTCACCTTCTCTTGTGCTCTGTCCCTGTGTACCATTCCTAGTCCTGCAAGTGCAAGCCCAACTTCAGACTTTCAGTCCTTTCCAAATGTACTTCTCTTAATCCTACCTGAGTTTGTATGTGGTTGTCTGGTCTGATCTCCTATTTGGGGGGGTTATTTGCAGCCATTTGAGTGAGGTTTTAGTTACTTCTCTTCCTGTTTTACCTCCTGGAGAGACTGAAAACATCTTGCAGTTAGGAAAGGGATCACATTCAAATTTGTATTCCTGGGTGTCTTAGGGGCCACTTCGTTTACTCATGATTTTACTAGGGAGGGAAGGGAGAGGTTCCAGAATTTTAGAATCTAAGCCTCAGTAAGATCAACCATACACCTCAAAGGAAGCTGAGATATATTGTAATAGACATTTGATAAACACCTTCAAAGAATGGTGACCAGAGGGGAAAAAGCTTGGCAAGGGAGTGTAAAACAAGGAACCAAGAAACCAGGTATGAGGGAGATGTCGGGTTGTTTGTCTTATGCTTGGTAACAAGAGTCAACAGAAGCTGGAAGAACCTTCTCAGGGTGGGACCAGAATGAATCACAAAAGCTTCCATTTAACCCTTAAACTGCACTGTGCATCTTCCCAAGCAGAAGCCAAGAGACAAAAGCATCCAGGACATTCCTGGGCCTCTGGGCTTCCTCGAGTCCTCCACATGAGCCAAACCAAATCTCAAAGTTTGAGAAAAAGACAGCTCCATGTCAAAAATCCTGCCCAAGTACACAAACCAGTGTTTCTTCATGATACATCAAACTTGGGTCATATGGATGTAGCCACAGGAAGCCCTAATAGGCTTGGTGAGAGCAAAGACATGTGAAGGGAGAACAGATTTTAGAAACAGAGTTAGGTAAGCCTCATTCACAGGAGTCTGAAGAAGTGGTCTGTGAGGAGCTGTGGGTCAGTGGAAATAGAGAATTGGCTAATGGGGCAAACCTGGTTGTAACAGAGACCAGGCAACAGCAATGCCAGCTTAGCTTTTCCAAGGCCACCTGACGATTAGAACAGCCAGAAAGCCCATTTTATCCCTGTGCTATTTCTTTTTCTCTCCTTTTCTCCTTTCTTTTCCTTCTTTCCCCCCTTTCCCATTCCCATCTCTTTCTCTCAAAGGCCTAAAACATTGTGTAATAGAACACCACACTGAGAAAGGAAACTCAGGTGGATTTCAGAGGGAGGAGGGGATGAGAAGGCCTTTGGCCTTTTATCATCCTGTGGCTCAGGAGCAAAATAGGGGCCAAAATGAACACAAAAAAGACCTTTCCTCTTTAGTGGACTTGCTTATTCATAGACCTCATCTGCATATGTAAATGAGAGCAGTGGGCAATGTAAAGTGGCAACTGTGGCCCTGCAGCTGTCTGTGCAGTGAAGCACTGGGGAGTCCCCCACAGTGCTAGGCCACTCAACTCAAGCTGTTGGGGGCTCATTGTATGAAGGCAAGAGACCATGCCAGAGAGGGGTCCTGCGTGTCCTTTATGTGAACACACACAGAGAAATATAGACCAGAGACTTTGTCCAGTTACAATCAGTCACCATCCAGACTTCTTAGAAACTCCATTTTCTGTTTTGAGTATTGGAAGTCTGTTATTTTTTTCTTTGCAAAACTGGGTTGGGAGATATAGACAGAGACATAGCCAGCCAGAGGTAAGGGGTGAAGAGTCTCCCAGGGATTCCCAGGAGATAGGCTGACCTATCCCAAGTCTCCATCCCCTGAAGGTCAGGATCTCTCCTTCATTTGCAGTCCAAATGACCATCCTCTGGGGTTACAGAAAGTTCTGGGGAACATGATTCCATAAGAAAGACATTCACATATCCCATAAACTCATCTGTAATCATTGCAAAGTTGATTTTGCTGTTTGTTTACATTTTAGTGGAATTCTTTAAAATCATTTAAATTTTTTCTTGTGGGCCAAAAATGTATCGTCACTAATTCTTTCTGAAGGTTTCAAATTGTGAAAAAGACAAGCATTCAAAAAACTTGATGCTTGTTTCACAAAGATATTTTACAGTTTTTAAAAAGGATGAAATGAGTTCCATTTTAACTATTTAAGGTAGATAGAAAAAGCTATGTTCTAATGGGAAGATTAGAACCATGACATCAGAAGTTTTGATTTTTTTTCTTTAGTGAAGTTAACTTCTGTTATCAATAAAACAACTGTGGGCCAGAAAGTTCACTTTGCAGGAAAAAGTACTTGCCATGCAAACTTGGCAACCTGAATTTAGTTCCTGAAACCACATAAAGGCTGATGAAGAAAATTCATGGCACAAAGATGTCCTTTGATCCTCCATAGCTATACTGTGGGATGCATGCCCCCATATGCCATGCTTGCTCCCTCTCTCCTTCTCTGCCTCTCTTCCTTTCTCTCTTTCTTTCTCTCTCTCTCTTTCTTTCTCTCTCTCTTTCTTTCTCTCTCTCTCTTCCTCTCTCTCTTCCTCTCTCTCTCTCTCTCTCTCTCTCTCTCACACACACACACACACACACACACTAATAATAATAACTAATTAATAAGTGTGTCTCTGGGACTGGCTCAATGCCTTTCCAGTGGTGTGCTACATTGAAGGGGTTGTTAGAAGGCATAGCCATGGGTCTCAGAACTATATGGATTAATAGATATAAGCCAGAAGGGGAAACAAACACTATTCAGCCCTTCTATTTTGCACTGAAATCCCTGCCTCTTCTCTCAAAGATGAGAAATGAGACCAGGGGGAATAGCACACCTTGAAAGTCTAGTGCAATGTTATCATGTAGAGATTATATAAGCCATACACATAAGACCTTATGGTTCCAACACAGGACTGAGAGCCTTGCTTTAGTCTCAGACCTGATCTTGTGACTCTCAAGATGTTCTAGTGTGTCCACTGCTGCCCTGGACCTTTGACAGAATGTTCATAGTCCCTCCAATTCACCATTTCTAGGCGATTTCTACATATAATAAAATATTTACTGTGAAAATCTCATGATTTTCAAGATCACTGACCAAGATCAGAATCACCTGTCTGTGGATTGGTTCTTGTTACATGAATGAATCAGTTTCACTAAATTTCTAGATGTTCTGTCTGTTGAGTGACTTCTCCTTCTCACCAGCTTAGATAAAACAAAGACAGACCCAATAACTCTGCCTCTCCCTGGGTGGACTTGCTGTCACAGGCTTGGAAGGAGAGTGAGTATGTATTATGGTCAAGAAAATGTCCACTTGACAATGGTGTATCTGAGGGACTGGCTCAATGCCTTTCCAGTGGTGGTTGCTACATTGAGGGGGTTGTTAAAAGACAGCCATGGGTCTCAGAATCATATGGATTAATAGATACAAGCCAGAAGGGGAAATAAACACTACTCAGCTCTTCTATTTTACAGTAGGATCTGTGGATTTGTTTCTTGATGCATAGCTCATCGTTTATCTCTTTAGCTTCTCCAAACTTAGGAAGGCCACATAAAACTCTTCCTATAGTTTTTAAGATCCCCTTTATGCGATCACTCGGTATATTAGCATTCAGTTCATAACCCTGCCTTTAACAGATAGTACTGAGTACAGAGTTTAAAATCTGGAAGGTTATAAAAAAAAAGCCTCATATTTGTTTATTGGAACTTCAAATGCAAAAATAGAGTCCGAATGGCTAGAAGAGCGATAATTGTAGAGGTAGGTTTTACTGAAAACTAAGAAAGGCTTTTTGGCATGTAGAGCTATCAAAATTTAAATGCTATACTGTGGAAGTAATTGCTTGTTTGTTTTCTGTCAGAGGTGAGCAAGTAGAGTCGGGGAGGGGATTGGAGCTTACAAAGTTTATATGCAGTCTGGTAACCTTCATATTCTCACAGATCTTTAGCAACACATATAGAATGAATTCCATATGTATATTTAAATCCTCACTCTTAAAGCCACCTGCACATGAGTGCTGCCAACCGGTAGCCATCTCTCATTGAACTTAGCCCCTACTATGCAAAGTAGTACTTCCTTTCATTTACTCTAAAATTAATCCTGGCAAACTTTGTGGTAAAGGGGGGCTGTTTTTATGAGATTTGCTGATTAATTGCATAGTTCCATACTATCAAGCACTGTCAAATCCCCACTTCACTGGGTCTTCTTTTCTTTCTTTTCTTTTCTTTTCTTTTTTTTTTTTGATTGGAGAAATATGCTTCTTCTTGTATACCAACAGGCTTCCATCATGTGTGTGATCAGAATGATTCTCCTCGGTTCCTGTCCTACTTCCCTGGTTCACCAAATTTTTCTTAAGGTCCTTTAATAGGACCTTCATGTTTTTCTTTCCTGAGCCCACATACTGTTGTCCTGTGCAAACAGGTCTCACAATTTTTCTACGTGGCTTCTGTATTCTTTCTGACAAATGTCAATACTGCTATATGTGTTCAGCTTGAGCAGCCATTGAACGCAGTTTTGCCAGACTGATCTCAGTGTCTGCCCTGTCCCTACCAGCTCTACCCTGCTGTGCATTCACTAACTTAATTCTCTGTTTGCTGTGTGTGTGTGTGTGTGTGTGTGTGTGTGTGCATGCGAGCATGCTCACCTGTGCTGGTGGGTGAGGAGGCCAGAGGCTGATATTGGAATATCAACTTCAATTGTTTCTCATTTTAGTTTTGGACACAGGTTCTCTCACTGAACCTGGAGCTTGGTGTGTTGGTTAGCCATTAAGGCTCAGGATCCACTTATTGACATCCTCTCCTCCTCTCAAAAACCTGAGCAATAGATGCATGCCACCAAAACTGGCTGGTACGTAGATGCTGAGCATCTGCACTAAAGTCTTTATACTTGCATGCCAAACACTTCACTCACTGAGCCATCTCCCCAATCATGAGCAGAATTCCAGAAAACTAGCAAATGGACAACTGTCTTAACAACCAAAACCCAACCTAGCCAACCAATCACAATAGCCCTCCACAACAAGAAACACTCAATGCTAGAGTATCAAGGCCACAGAAATACTTGACCAGGGATACAGAATTGAGCTGAACTGACTTAAAATCTATGTCTTGTCTACAAACAATTTGCTAAACTGTCCTCAGTTTTCTAACTCAAAGAAAGAAAAAGAATACAACCATTACAAATAGTTGTAGCCATAATTCAATAGGCCAACTTCACAGCATGGCTCCTGAAAAATGACACTTGGGTTGATCTCTAGCCTACACAGGTGTATACATGCATTCACATATACATTCACTCAAATGAACACACACGCACACACATACACACACACAGAGGCACACACATGTAGACATGCATGCAGATAGGGAGTCAATATTTTAAAGCTTAAGAGATTGAAAAAGAATGATCTACACAAGTTCTTTGAGTTGATCTGATGAGGAGGCAGCATTCAGTGTGTTTGTGGAAGGGAAATGAAATACATGTAAACACATCAAATACATCTTGAATTTTGACCCACTGGAATCCATTGTGTTACAAACAGAAATTGTAGAATGTTTTGCCTGAAAGCATTCTGTATTTACTCAAACTGGGTTCCGGTGTCACCTTTTTTTTCTTCCCTGTTCCTTCTGAGACCTCTAAGTCCCTGAGATTTAAAGTCAGAAGATTCCAATGTAAATTCTATCTCAGATTTATTTGCTTCACCATCTTAATCCATTATCATTTATTTTTTTTCTATCTCGTTTTCTCAGCTATAGCATTGAGATCACAGAAATATTCGACCTGGGACACAGAGTTTACTGCGAATGACTTAAAATTCAAGTCTTGTCGATGTCTAGTTTGTAGTAACAGAGAATTTGCTGAAGTGTTCTGTTTCCTAGTGTGAAGAAAGAAAGGAAGGAGAAAGAAAAGAAGAAAGAAAGAAAGAAAGGAAGGAAGAAAAGAGGAAAGAAAGGAAAGAAAAAAGAAAAGAAGAAAGGAAGGAAGGAAACCCTACCATTACAGGTAGTACCAGTCATAATTCAACAGGGTAACTGTGTATAGCAATTAACGTAGTCCTGATCACTCACAGGGACTGATCTCCATGCTATGGAGCCGTCCATATGTGTAGCAACTTTGGAGATGCAAGTTATTGGAAGTGTCTATCCACATTGTGTAAGGAAAAGAGTAGACTGGAGACCAGTTGGGGTTCAAATGCTCTAAGCTTTAGGAAGATGCTGCTCCCTATAGTGTGAGTCCCTGTGTGAAACTGGGATGGATGGAAGGCCTCTCCCTGCTTACCCCATAGAGTGCTTTGAGTGCCCTTGATGGTGAAACTGCACTAACAACCTTAAAGAGCACTGCACCATGCCAGCCAATTCTCTCTCTCTCTCTCTCTCTCTCTCTCTCTCTCTGTTTTGTTTTGTATTTTTTTTTTAAGACAGAGTTTTCCTGTGTAGTCCTGATTGTTCTAGAACTTGCTCTGTAGACCAAACTGGCCTTGAACTTAAGAATTCCACCTGTCTCTGCCTTCCAAGTGTTGGAGTTAAAGGCATGTGCCACCACCACCCAGCAGCACCTTGTATTTCTTAACATTGAATTCTGCAAGCTTCAATCATCCCCTCCTAAGAGCTTAGTTCTGATTTCTTAGAGAACACTAGCATGTTAAAGGCACCAGTCATTTTGCACATTATAGGGCATTCTAGGGTAACAATTTTTATTATACATTCTAGACATTGAAGTGGTATTTTAGCTTATAATTTTCAGGTAACTCATTATATGGGTAGAATTCTATGGGTAGTGGGGCATTATTTTTTTCTTGAGGGGTGATCATTTATATTAGAGACTTAGCTCCACTATTCTGCTCACTACTTCAGAATCCTCAAGTAAATGCTCTGCAGTCCTAATTATCTATGTATTTGGTTTGCCCATTGTGCTTAGTTGAGAGAGAAGTCACACAACCTTGGATTGAAAGGCAAGAAATTTGGATAACCCTGTCTGCTACTAATTTCATAGATGAACCCCAGCAAAGTGTTGATTTCCCTTTGTGACTCAACATCTTCATTTGATAGTGGAAGGGATGGGATATAATATCTCAGATATCACTTCCAATTTTGTCACTTTGTGATACTAAAATATGCTGTCATTCAGTGTCCTTCTGGAAAGTTCCTTGATAGAGTTGTCTAAAACACCTGATAGTATACATCTCCTTCCTTGCCTTTTTTCACCCTGAAGCTTCTTTTCAAATACATTGAGGACAGATCCCTTAAGTAATTATGCTGGATGCTGTGAAAGGCAATTAAGCTTCATGGCAAACTTCAACCAGGTAAGAGCTCAGAGGAGACAACAGCAACTCATTTGCACTGATTTTTCTATTATTCGAATAACTTGAAAATCACTGCTCTAGTTTGCCTTCTGTTGCTGTGAGAAACCATATTGACCAAAAGCAACGTGAGGAGGAAAGGCTTTATTTGGCATACACTGCTAGACTATAGTCCATTGTTGATGGAAACCAGGGCAGGAACTCAAGTAGAAACTGGAAGCAGGCTGGGTGGTGGTGGTGCACACCTTTAATCCCAGCACTTGGGAGGCAGAGGCAGGCAGATCTCTGAGTTCGAGGCCAGCCTGGTCTACAAAGTGAGTTCCAGGACAGCCAGGGCTATACAGAGAAACCCTGTCTCCGGGGTGGGGGGAGGGAAGGAAAACTGGCAGCAGAAATTGTGGAGGAATGCTGCTTTCTTGCTCACTCCAGGGTCATGCTTACCTAGTTTGGACCTCTTGCCTAGGGAATGCCACTGCCCCACAGAACATCAACTAACAACTGATGGATATGCCCACAGGCCAGTCTGTTCAGGACAATCCCTCACTTGAGACTCTTTTCTTGGGTGACTGTAGGCTGTCAAGTTGACAGTTAAAAATTAGCTAGGATACCCACCAGTAAAAGTTAGTGTAGAAGTTAAAAGAGAGGTTGCCTTGCTTATAGCATTGTGCCAGTACTGCACTCTACCTACATGAAGGACTCCTATGGAGGAAAGAGCCACACATTAAACATACTGCTAGGGTCCATCTTGATTCTGGATGGTGGCCTAGGCATGTCTCCTCTCTTTCAGGCTTTTATTTCTTTCTACCTATTAGACTTTTCCGAGTAGAAGAGCGTGATGATTGTGGTGTTATGATGCATATTCTGATTCAGAAACAAGGCAGACATTTGACTTGAGACACAAAAAGGAACAAAGCAAAAGCCTCAAGGGCTTAGGGCGGCAAGGAGCCTCAGCAGAACAACACAGTTGGCCGATGTTTGCAGGAACGTGCGATTGATTATGTGTTTATGGTACAGGTATTATCCTGGGTGCTCCACTTGCTTGCCATAGAACTGTGTGGAGTTCTGCTGGACAAACTAGGTGAGGGAGAAAGGGCCAGTGTGCCAAGAGCACGGACAGAGGAGAGCCTCTGAGGCTGGTGGGGCCTGGGTTCTGGCTTCCCTTCTAAGGTGCTGTAACCTGGGGAGTCTGGGCCTGGGCCTGGGCCTGCCCTGCTGCTGAGGCAGGAGCCTCAGGAGCTGCCTTGGGCAGAGGTGTGGGGGAAGGAAAGTGCTTCAGCACAACACGAGTTTCACTTCCTGCCTCAAACCCAGAGAGTCCTTATATAAATATCGACCTCAGCAGCTGCTGCTCTCACCCTCCTCTCAGTATTACTCCTGAGGCTAAGCTCTCAGGCAGGCAGCCTGCAGCCTCTCACTTTCCCCAGTCCCAGAGCACTCGCAGCAGGTGGGCGCCTGGGGCAGAAATGAATCACAACCTTTCTCTGGCCCTCCAGCCAGCCGCACCCAGAAGAGCCTGCCTCGCTGAGCAAGAGAGGGTGTCCTGACTAGTGGCCCACGTTAATCAAATTAAATCCTGTCCACAGACGTGACAGGCACTCAATCCATCTGTGAAGGCCACAGAAAGCACCGTCAGCATTTGTTCAGGTGGCGGCACAGAACTCGGGCATGCTCACCTAGACGAACATCCCATTCTGTGGACTGCGCTAGACTCCCAGACATTCTCCAAGGCAGCGGGGCAACCGGGTTTAAAAAGTGGGCTGAAAGGAAAGGCCAAAAATGTGTCCCAGTCTCCATTGTATCGTAAACAAATAAAACAGATGCTATTATTCTTCAGCCATAAGAAACTTACCTTTGGACACTGCGTCATTCGTTAAGCCTATTTTATTTTTGGAGAGATCGTATCTAGATGAAGAAATGAATAAGTGAGCAAACTCAATCATGGGACATAATCTCCCTGAACGTCAATATTTTCCTAATAGTATTGGCAGGTGGGTAAGAGTGCTTGTTATGCAAGCTTGAAGACTTGAGCTAGAATTCAGAAACCCACATAAAAAACAAAAACAAAAAACAAACAAAACAACTGGGAATGGTCACGCCCACCTGCAATCCCAGTGTTCCTCTGGTGGATGCAGGTGAGCACGCTGCACACCTCACCTCACACTCCACACACTGCACTCACCCATGCACACTCGCGCACACGATGTACACACAAAGATAAGTAACAAGACAAGCCAATAATAAGGGAGCTGCCTCTCTCCCAGGGTTGATGTGTGTCAGTCAGAAGATAGCATTCCCTTTCTACCAACTGAGCACCCTTGACAAGTACTAGTGTCAAGTAAAATACAAGTCGTAATTCAAAAGTATCTTAATTTCATATGTATATGAAATATATAGACTATATATTACATACATATGGATAGATTAAACAGTCACATATACGGCAGTCCTAAAGACTCGACCTAGGGCCCCCTACATGCCAGGCCTCACTTTGCCATTGAGCTGTATTTCTGGTCTTTTTTTACTCTTTATTTTAAGACAAGTTTACTAGCCTCTGACTGTTTTTGAACTTCCTATGTAGCATAGACAAAGCTGCAATCCTTCTGCTGTAGCTTCCAGGGTAATTGAGATTATAAGCTTGTACTATCAAGACCCCACAACTGCTCATATTTAACAACATCATATCCTTAGTCATTTTAGACAGTAAATCTCAGGCAAAAGATGGTAAATGGCTTCCCTGGGCCCTTGAGATAAACGGACAATGCACACACACACACACACACACACACACACACACACATATACACACATGTACACACACACACACACACACACACACATGATGAACACACAGAGATAAATAACAAAATAAGCCAGGGTAAGAGAGCTGCTTCTCTTCCCACAGTTTAGGGATCTCAAAAGATTAAACACTATCAAAATAGTGTATTCACTCTCCCCTTTGATATACCTCAGACTAGGTAGTTGTGATGAAAGGGAAAAACAGATTACTGAGCTCTTTGTTTATAATAAATGTATTAAAAATTATATATAGTCTTTGAAGACAAAGACTTTAAAAAGATGAACCCTCAACCAAAATGCTAACTCCCAGCGATCTCTAAGAATGGCTTCAGGATGGTTTGAATGTCTTTCTTTGGTTCTTTGATTCATCCCATTGGATAATGCTTAGTGCATGAGAAACCAAACAGAGGCTTGATGTCCTTAATTTTTTCTCAAGCATGCATCAGGTTTCAAGCAGAGAGAGCCAAAGTAGGCCACTATGATTGTAAGCAGGACTTCTCATTGAGGGAGGCTCTGGGGTGATTTGTTGTCAAATTTGTCTTTCTCGAGTAACTGATTTCTTATCAGTCTTTTATTCATCAGTCCAATAAGCATCCTTTACACCAGAACACATACAGTGCAAAAAAAGGAAATGGCCCAGTGTGCACCGGCCAGATCCATGTCCTGCTACCATTATTCCAAGGCCATGAACTCTTTCTGACTCTGAGCCACATAGAGGTCTCTAAGCTCTACACATGGGGCTTGTGATACATGGAAAGGTTCTCTGTGATTAGCCCAGTGTCAGCAGTGTTTGAAAGAGAAGGGATTTCTGTGAAGGGGCAGGCCCCAAACTAGCAGCAAAGAACAGACGTTTGTTATAGACAGCTGGTATGCCAGAGAAGTGAAGTCTATGTAAATATCAGCAATGTACACACACTCTCTGATTCTCTGCTTTGGTGATTGCTGTTTTTAAAAACAAGGTCTCTCCCATGTGCTACCGCACCTGGTTTTGTTCTCAGCTTTGTATCTATTCCATACAGGGTTTACTAAGACAAATTGTCTTCAAGGCTTCATTCCATGAAACATTCTATGAAACAAATGAAAATTTAGGGGGAACAAAAACTGAGCCATACTAAGATATCTGTTACCAGTCAATACATAACACTGGACATTTCAGACCGTATTAGAATTCTAAAACCTCTTCCTGGATCTTTCAATGCTGATCTTGAGTGGGTCCTTCGGCTTCTCAGCTTATACTCAGTCACATCAGGAGAAAGGCAGGGAAGATATTGTACATGATGAGTTGAAATCCACTTATAATTGATAGACAATAAACAAACAAACAAAAAAAATCCCCATGAAATCTTATAATGCCTTCTACCTACTGGGAGGCTTACCACCAATGAGCTGTACCTCACATCTCACTGGGGGGTCTCCTTTCACTGGTGGAGGTAGGAAGTGTAAGCAGTGATAATGAGCCATGGCATCGCCTCAGCTAGTGACTGGTAGACAATAGTCATTCATTCCTTCACCTCTCAGGAAGCATTTGTGGAGTACCAACCACGTGTAGACATCTGAGACAGTGAGCAGGGGCTAATCCAGCTTTGTGCTTCTGCAAAGCATTGTGGTCTGTCTTTATTTCCTTAGCACCTGAGTATGGCCATGCGCCAAGGAGGCACACATACAGTAGTTGAGTCCTTGGGTGAGTTTCTCCTCCTTGGTGATCGCCAAGGCCTGATTCTGTTGTTATGTGATGCCTTGCAATTGGAAAGGTCTACATACAGAGACAGAGCAAAAGTCACAGAACAAGCAGCAGCAGAGGTGAAATGAAACCACGAAGCCTCCAGGGAGTATGTGAACCAGCGCATCCCTGCCTCCCCAGCCGACCCACAAATGCAATTGATGTACTCGAGCTTGGCAGGAACCAGAGCACAAGTTTGGGTCTGTAAAGACCCCTACAGAAAGAACCCTTTGTGGAGATGGGACTTATAACATGATGTACAGTGTCCCTATTGTTCCAATGATTCAAGCTTGGTAGAGAATGTTGGTGACACTATGCACAGAAAACCGGAAATTTTCAGGTCTTGTCGCCTTCCCTCCCCCACGCTTTACCTGTGTCACCCAAAGTCTCATAGGATAGCAACACCTACCTCACATTGAACCGGGCTGACTGAATGTGAAAACTCACATGAGAGCTATTGGTAAACTCTAAAGTGCTTCATATATGGAAAATAGTATTATTATTCATGGAGGAGGGAGAAATAATGGTACCCAAGGAAATCAACAGTCACAACCCAACTAGATGGCTGTGTAACTGGTTCAGAAGTGAGTATAAAATCCAGCTCCTATCAGTCTCACGAGGTAAGACGATCACCATTCCCGCCCTACAGATGATATGAAGGGTAAGGAAGCAGCTTGCTTGATGTCCTCATCAATAAGTGGCAAAGCTGGGACTCACAGAAGGTAGCCTGTTTGCAATGCTCTTGACACGTGTGCTCTTCTACTTCCTGTAAGTTAAAAAAAATGCAGGTTAATTCTACCCAGGGAAGTTAATCTGAATGCTGGACCAAGGACAGGGTATGTGAAAGGGAAGCACCCAGATGAGAACTTCAAAACTTCCACCTTCAGCAGACAGTGGGAGCAAGGGTATCATCAAGATGGGCTCCATATCAGGCTCAAAGTCAATGGGTTATATGCTCATGGTGAAGGGTCTTGAATGCCATACTAATGTCATTAAGATAGCACTTTAGCCTAGAGTTGGAAGGGAATTGTAACACATATATGTGTGATAGTGTGGAAAGGGAAGAACACTAAATCAAAAGAGAGTCGTTTACCTCAGACTCATACTATGACCAGAACTGGAGGACCCACAAAGATGAACAGAGATGAAATGTAAGCTTCAAGGCAGACCTCTCATGCAGAAGAAAGACAAGTGAAACTTCATGGATTTGTTATATCTTTGAGGTTCACATGATGTGGCGGGGGGACACAGAAGGCTGGGTTGAAGGGACACTTCAGAATGATCCTTCCCATCCCACACTTGACTTCCCTGCACCATTATTGGTGTGACACCTTCATTTCTGGGAACTTTTCCAGTTGTAGAAATGCTTTACCTGACCAGACAGTCCCCCTCCCTACTCTTCACAGGGATTCTATTGCTAATGTGGTCTATTGTTTTCTTTTTCTTTCTTTTAGCATCAAGTGCTTACACTTTGTCTTTTGGGGTCTTTTTGTTTGTTTGCTTGTTTTACAATCTAAGCAAGTCTTTGTCTCAGAATTCCCTCTCACCCCATTAGTAACTTCCAGGGGCCGAGACTGTTCTTAGATGTCAACTAAGGATCTTTGAGGTGATCAGAAAGACCTTATCTGAGAGGCTCAGGACTAAAGAGATCAAAGAAAGGCAAACAAAGATAGTTCAGGGGAAGGGAGTTAGCATGGCAGATGACATCCAGTGTTTATTGTTAAAAGATATGAGGTTGCTATATGTATGTTCTCAACAGCCAAACCCAAGAACAGAGTTTCCATGATAACTGTTGGTCAGAAAATGGGACAAGGAACCCAAATCAGCCATAGTTCTTACAAGTAACCGAGACCTCACAGATCATTTCTGTAGCTTGCAAACAGCCCATTATTGGTGTTAGGCAATGACATTCATAAGTGAACAATGTAGAACTCCTGCCTCTGGTGGGGGTCACCCTTTAAGGGGGCAGATAAGGGAGAAACTACATATCTGTCATATTACTATATGTTATGCTTACAGATTATCTTTAGTGTATACATAGGGAGCCACCAATTTACCTAAACTTCATGAAATCATCATTACACATGGTTTTGCATAGCACCATGTCCCTCGTGTTTAGAATAGGGCCTGGGACAGCCTCAATAAATATTTATTATATTATGATATAGAAATGAGCAGATGCATGGATAAGTACCTGATAGTATCAGGTCTAAAACAGAAACAGTTTCCTCTGCCCTTCAACTGAACACTTCACTCGGTATGACAAGGTGAGCTTCATATTATAATGACTCCAGTGTGAGACTTGCCTAATTGAGGAGAGCACAATGTCATTTCCTATTTTATATGCTAACGCTGTCCATTCCAGTGCTAGTTTCTTGGCTACAGGACAATAGTCTTTGACCCAATCTATCAGGAGCCTGATTTTGGAAGGAAATGACATTGTCACAAATCCTGCTCCTGTCCTTAGCCATCCAGGGAACCTAAACAAGTTACTTCTTGTCTTTGAATTTCATGTGTTAAAGGAAGGAAATATTAGATCTCTTTGGCATAGTTTCTAAATCATTTCATTCTGGGCAAGAGACTGGTCTTGTTGAGAAAGGATCTAAATTCAGCCACCAGGCTCATTCCTGAAGTAGCAGGATCTTTGAGAGCATTTGTGTTGAAGTTTCAGCCTTAGAGAAGAGTTGACACAGTGGTATTTGAACCTGTGAACTTTGAGCTTAAAAGTAAGACTTCACCTTTCTCTAGTGTTACAGTGTTGACCAAGTGTGGCTGCTGTACCCTGCCTGTGTCGAGAACCGGAAACCTCACATGAGGTTGCACTGATCTCACAGAGGTGCCTGCCCTAGCTCTGCCTCCAGATGTTCCATGGGGGTTTGTCGTGAGGAGGAGGAGTTAACCATACCTAGTGTCTCTGATGAGGTCAAGTATGTATACCCGTGGGGGGGGGGTAGGGGAAAGAAAGAGAGG
>NW_022196894.1:21902817-21910673 GCF_008632895.1 Mastomys coucha | reverse complement strand
GGAGGGAGAGAGAGAGAGAGAGAGAGAGAGAGAGAGAGTGCTGAATGGGTAGCATTCTAGCCTGCTGATGCAAATCTGTTTTACATCTACAAGGTTTTGTTAGCCAGAAGGAAAAGGATCTATAACCACACCAAGGCTTTTCTGTGAGAAAGTTTAAGGCCATTGCCTTTTTCAGAAAACTGTCATGATTCCCCTGTCGACAGTAAGATTCTGGTGATGTTTTGCAGACCTTCCTGAATGTGCCATAAGGATGAGGGCTTTGTAATGATGGTACATACGTGAGGCCTGACCTTTCCATATGAAAGAACACTCATAGCCAAAGCCTGTGTATAGAAGCTTCAGACTGGAGCAGATAAAGATGTAGGTCACATGGCAACTTGGTGTGTGACATGTAATGCAAGAGGGGTGTGGCAGGCAACTCAGAACTCTTGAAATACTGCCATTGGCTAGAACCTTCCCAATGGTTACCAAAGCCTGTAAACACATCACTGTTTTCAGCTACACAATCTAATGTCACCTTCCATCCCCGAGTGCAGCACAACCCCTCCTGAAGAGGGGACTCACTTCCTTTACAGACGTCTTTGCCTCTCTGCAGTTCTTCACAGTTACTGTTGTTAAGGGACAGCGCGACAGTCAGGTGCTAATGAATGATGTATGTCATTCATCAGAGGGAATTCCTTCCCCTGGGCCATTGAGTCCCAGGTAGGCATAAAGCAGATCTCTCAGCTTTCAGGCTGGCAGGATCTGAAAGTCTTTCTGATGCCGTCTTCACCACTCCCTCTTGTATTCTTTGTTCCACAAAATTGGAAACCATCTATGACTACTGGGTTCATCATCTTTACCTTTGCTTCTCTTATGGACCCCTCTTGGGTAGCATTCCTCAGTGTGTGTGTGTGTGTGTGTGTGTGTGTGTGTGTGTGTGTGTGTGTGTGACACATATTATCATAACAGTCTGAGGACAGGAGGATCTGAAATTAAAGGGTCAGCCTGGGCTACACAGTACATTCCAAGTCAGCCAGGGCTACAAGTAAGAGCCTGTTTCAAGATATATACATACATACATACATACATGCATCTTGTAATCTGTTTATTGAGCATCTGAATTTGTTTTGAGCAAGGATTTGCTGAGCTTTCCTTACAATGCTCTTCTTGACTGGTTTACTAACCACATAAAATAGCCATGATGTTATTACCACTGTCATACACGGAAGAAATAAAGCTCTAAGAAGTTCAAGAGTCTCACCCGGTGATACACAACTGGCTGATCAGCAGGCTAGGTCTGAACCCATGACTCTCCTCCCAAGGACTCCAGGAGCAAGTTTTCTCCAGTTTACAAGATCTCATTGGTAAATTTCAGAGGATCTGTCAGCTGGCTTGAAAGCATTATTTTAAATCACAATAAGTAATTCTTACAACCAAAAAAATTAGCAAAATGATACTAGAGGCTGACAACTTGCTGTTCCCTATTTATTTTGACATATTATTAGTAAGTATACATTGCTGTCACATAATTTGTGCTTAGTATACTTGAGATGGTATACAATGGTGCAGAGCTGGTGTTTCTTGCACATTTGATGTTCAGGGGTGTTCCATTGCCAGCTTGAACTTGGCCATGATGGAAGTTTTCACCACAGACACTAGCAAACAGAACAAATGAGGGCTTCCTGACTGTGAACCAGTTACTAAACATTCGAAGCTCAGCACTAGCCTGAAAGGCAGTTTATACCGCAGTAAGCAACAGGCTTTGAGCCCAAGGCACACATAAGCCCTTTCATTTCTTGGCTTAACTCCCACCCAGCCTAGCCCAACTTTAGGCCATCATAGACAGGCTGCCTCCTGGGATTAGAAAACTGTCCTTTACAAGGCTTAGTCAGCCTGCAGGGTTGGATAAAACATAAATCTGTATAGTGAAGCTCTTCCTATAGCCGTATATCCTATACCTCTATCACAAATGTAATTGTATATTCACCATACCTTGTACACAGGAGTATCTGTGACACAGCTTTGGTAGGGTAAATGGGAGTTCTGGAATATTAATGTAAATTTATCTAACCAATTTTACATTACTATAACAACCCATTGTTTTATCAGTTAACCTCAAAGTTCGATTTCATGCAGTTTCTCTCCCATGTATATTTTATAGGGTCTCATTAAATCAGAGCCACACTTAGGCTCAGAGGTTGTGGAAATTGGCAATGGCACTTTAATTCAAGAATTCCGTAAGCATGGGGCCTCTGTCTCTTCATCATTCTAAAGCTGAATGCGATCTAGATGCTTTTGAGAATCCTCTGGCTCTATTGCACATGATACTACACTTCTGTTCTCTTCTGGAGAGCTCACCTCCCGCACTTGACACCGTGGGGGCACTGAAGTTAATAACCGTTTTTGAAGTCTTTCAGAGTTGCATAAGCTTGTGGACTAGCATGGAAGACCATGTTTTACACTAGGCATGTCGTTTCTAGCAGATAGCTTCAGCTTTACCTCCAATGCCAGCTTGCCTGCTGATCAGAGCAGAATTCTGATTCCAAGAAAAGACTTAAAGAGATAAAGGCCTCCTGGTAAGGAGCTTTTCCTGCCTTAGGGGCAAACTGCAGCTAACCTCAAGCCAAAAGGAAAGGGAGAAGTCCTGAGCTGTTTCCTTTTAGCGGTCTAGAAGACTAAAGAAGAAGGGTTGAGATCTGTACTGGAGTTTTGATTTGGCATCCTTGGCTGAGCCAAGGAAAGGGAGGAGGAAGAAGTAAGGGAGGCATCAGATGTAAGGCAGGGGGTACTTCGTATTGGATTAGAAAGGAAAAATCATGGTAACTAAGCAAAAAGTTTATGCACGGGCCTCTAGTGTAGTCCTCGTGGTCTAAAGAGCGAGCACACCAAGCAGCTCAGATAGAGAGTCTGTTGCTCCTGACCATGAACCTGTAGGTCACTTGTGTCTGCATGGAAAATCAGTAAGTGTCCCTAACTGCTCACCCTCACGTCTAAGCACTCCGCTCTTTCAGGTTCTAGGTTTACAAGCACCATGGCTTCCATGTCTTGATCCACAAGATGACTTTGTTAAACAGACACTGTAACTTTTTTTTTTTTCAACAGAGAAATAATTGAAGATTCTGATAGGAAATTAGACCAGACATACTGGTGCATGTCTACTCCCAGTATTCATGAGGCTGAGATGAAAGGATCACACTGAAGCTGAGGAAAACATGGGCTACAGAGAGAGGTCTTGTCTCAAAAATAAATAAATGGACAGGGAATGAACTCACAATCCCAGGGGTGTTGAGTGGAGATCATGTTGGGCTCCCTCTTTCGTGTCTACTAACTGTGTGCTTTCCCAGGTTCCAATGACCTCTGGATACTTATGTCAGAACTGTTAACTGAGGTGAGGAATCTTTGAACTGCTGCTTGCTTGGGAACCCACAACACCATACTGGAGAAAGAAAGGCTTGATAAACTCATGGGTCCAGCCTTAGAGACATGTGTCATGTCCAGTGTCATGCAGAGTGAGAATCAAGGCTGGGACATTTCATGTGACCCTCCTGTCTCCAGCTGCTTGTCAGTTGTCATGTACCCAAACATCCTTCACATTTGCCCTCCTTCAGCCACTTGGGCAACATGGAGAAAAAAAATCATTACTTATAAATCCTTGACCGTGGTTGCAAGGACAGTGTAACATTTTCTGCCAGCTTGGGAGTGGACTAAGGAACGGGGACAGAGGGAGGCAAGCATGCTCCAAGCTCAGCTGTCACTTTGCATTTCATCTGCCCTGTGCCAGGCACTGGATTTATTGCTGGTGAGAAAGATGACTCATGTTCTTCTGATGCCAAGCAACTAATTTATCTCGCCATGGCTTGGTAGGCACAAACGTTTAGTGTGTGATCAAAAATAGAGACCACCTGTCACCCAGTACCTTGGAACTGGTCACCAAGCCTGAGAACTTACTCAAACATTTAGCCCAAATACAACCAGATAGACTTTGTCTTAGGAGTCATCTTTTGTGACACAGTTACAGAAACTAGAAGAAATGTAGTGGGAGGAGGCATCTCACTTGGACGTCACCTGTCCTAGGCTTATTCCCATTTGATCTACTATACTGACTTGCCTTTTTCTTTCTTTCTTTTTTTTTTGGCGGGGACAACAAATTTCTTTTCTTTGAGCCACATTATTATTATCTCCTGGAAAGGGTTAAGGGGATTATCTTTTTGCTTTTCTTTAAAACAAAAACAAAAACAAAAACAAAACAAAAAAACCATACTTTTGCTAATTCTTAAAGAGTTTCATGAATCTATCTTGATCATATTCACAGGAGCTGTTCTCCATGACTTCATCCAAACCTACCCCCTCCTGTCTCTATTTTGTGTCCTTTTTTTGTTTTATGCTCTCATACAGCAGATGCCCTGGTCCTCTGGCTTTTCCTGTCTTTCTGCTCCTCTTTCATGATGTTTCCCGAACCTTAGGTGTAGGGGATGCACTGTAAGAGTATTTAGCTGCACCTGGTCACCCCGCAGTCAGCTGATCTCTGCGTTTTGACCCGTTAAGGCTTTCTATAATGATCTCCATCTACTGCAAAAAAAAAAAAAACCCTTCTTTTCTGAAGAGTGGGAGCTACATTTATCTGTGGGTAAAGGGTAGGTATTTAGAGTACAGATAGGTACTATACTAGTTCGGGGAAGTGGCAATGTTGGTGCTCCTCTGGCTTCCAAGGCCTCGCCAGTCAGAGGCTGTGATTTATTTTGATATGCTCTTTAAATGGTCATACTTTATACAGAGGCATCTGCTATAGATTTTTCCCCCATAAGGTCCATACTATGCTAGAGCCTTCTCTATGCTATGGGGAAACAGCCTAAACTCAATACTGCTCTGATGGTCAGCAGTTTCTACTTCTGTAGTTCTCCATGACTTCAGTAGGAGGCTTTGGTGTGCTAAGAAAGCTTTGGGCAGTCTAACGGTTAGTGTTAATTGGGGATGACTGGGGAGGGTGCTCAAGATCCATCTTAATTGTTGGCAATGTCCCTTCATGAGCTAAAGATTCTAGGTTTTATACATGCAGAAAGTGAACTGAACTGCGGCACGCATGCAACCCTCTCTGTTTCCTGGTTGTCAATGCACCATGACCAGATGCTTCAAGCTCCCTCTGTCTTGACTTTCTATGATGTACCTTGAGCTGTGAGCCATCAATAGCCCTTTGTCCCTTAGGTTGCTCCTTTCCAGATTATTTTATCATGGCAACAGGGAAAAATGAAAACAGGTCATTCAAAGAAACTGAGACTCCATCTCAATGAAGAGGAGTATTTGGAGTCTTGATGGCAGTCAGATGAAATTTTAATTCCTGTACATAGAAGAACCTGAGCACTTAGCACACTGTCATTCACCATCTTCCATACACAATCTGTAAAATGGGATGAGAGCATCTGCTTTACAGCATTTCCTGTAACCAGGAAATCAGCATGTATTAGCACTCCACCACGAAACTTCCAGAGATCAGAGATTTTCTTTTTTTTCCGAGACAGGGTTTCTCTGTGCAGCCCTGGCTGTCCTGGAACTCACTCTGTAGACCAGGCTGGCCTTGAATTCAGGAATCTGCCTGCCTCTGCCTCCCAAGTGCTGGGATTAAAGGCGTGCACCACCACTGCCCCCAGAGACATTCTTAAGTGCTTAAAAATATTAGCTGTTATCCTTAGTGTTTGAGTGAGATTATCTAAAAACTTCTTGCAGTCTCAAAAGACACCTGCAGAGGAAGAGCTGGTCAAGGGTGTGCTGTCATATGTTTCCCTCTGTCCAACAGCCTGTCTCATGCAGCGTCTCTAATACACACACACACACACACACACACACACACACACACACATGCACATACACACACACACACACACACACACACACACACACACACACAAAGAGAGAGAGGCAGAGACAGACATACAGACAGACAAACAGACACAAAGAAAGACAGGCAGACAGATACACACGCACCTATGTGCGCACACGTGCACACACACACACAGAGAGATACAAAGAAAGACAGACAGACAGACACAGAGACACAGACAGACACAGACAGAGAGACAGAGAGACAGACACTCACAAAGAAAGACGGACAGTCAGACAGACACACACCTCTGCACTCACGAGCACATGCACACATACAATTCTGTCTGCAGAAACTGGACTGTTTTCCAAGCCTCTAGAACAGAAGTACCAAATGCTCTTTAGAAACCGAAATTACTTTGGAGATAACAGACTCAAGAAGGTGGGTGTAAAATACAAATAATAGGCAAGTTCATACTGAAATCTTTACTTTTAGGAGTCACGGGCCTTCCTCTTCACTTTTTTTTTTCTTTTTCCAAAAGCGTCATTGCCATTTATGTGGTTTGTAAATGATCTTTCCTCTGGAAATTAGACATCACTACATAAGATGCAAAATTGCAACGGATTAAATATATGAAAAGCTCAAATTACTTTTAGGCCAGGTTAAGTCCTCCTTTGGGCATGGCAGACTATAAGAACAAATTTGCTCTGAGTCACATATTTTTACATAAACCAAAGAGGCTACCCCTAAGAATGATTGTCTGGCTTAGGTTCCCCGCCCCCATGGTGCCCCACATACTGTAACAGGAAGACGGTAGCAGTTTCAAGACTTGAACTTTCTCTCACATTTTTTCTTCACCTAAACCAAGCAGAGTTTCTCCAGTAAAAACTACTGATCACCCTGATGCTTGCAGTGGGGGGTGGTCACGGGTCTTTATTAGCTCATCCTTTAGATGAAGAGCTAATAAAGACTGACTATTCCTCACACACCAAAGGGTGCCAGGCGGAGAGGAGAGGCTTGCCCTCTTGGATCCAGCTTTGTTTCTCTGATTCCGTAGTAATAAGGGCAACACTTGTTAGAGGTCAGCCAATATTAGGGTCTTTAGGATTATCTTAACTTATACCCCCCAATCTCTCCACAATCTCTCAGAACAGCATAAGAGAAAGGACTTGTCCAAGGTCACTCAGGGGTTAGGTGGTTGAATCATAGTCCAGGATAGTGATAACAGGACAAAAGGTTAGAACTCTGTCCCGTAATAATGACCTCAGAAGCATCAGAGTGCTCATAAAATAATTAAAATATGATGGCACGATGCAATAGTTTTGACCTGACAAGATAGTTAAGTAGATTAACTTGAGGTGAAGTGACTATGTAAAAATCTTCAAGCAAATGGATAAAAACACTCCAGAACATCCACTCAAGAAGAAAAACAAAAGAGAAAATCAGGGTTTTCCCCCCTTTCAAATAAAACAGAACACCCAACGTTTTGTTTTGTTTTTGAAGCAGTCCCTCCTGGATCCCAGGCTGGTAATGAGGTCACTCTGTAGCCATCTTATTGACAACACCTCCTGAGTGCTTGGATTACAGACATGGCCCACCACATCTGGTACATGTGGTACTGGGGTCAAACCCAGTGCTTCCTGCATTGCTGGCAAGCAATCTACCACTAAGCTATAGGCCTGCTTTGATGCCTGCTGCAAATGCCAGTAGGGGTACAGCCACCCTCTTTCCCCCACAAGTTTCCTCGTATTGCTCAGTCCTACGTGTTTTGTGGCCTTCTAGAACGGAAGGTAATTGTGTCAGCCTGTGAGAAACAATTGAGAAACCTGTGGCTAAGCACCAGTTTTGTCTATTGTCAAAAGAAGAAAAATTGATTTTCTGCATTATTTGTTGATGCATTTTCCTAAACTCAAGGGAGGTGGTCCAAACTTTGAGTGGAGTCTTTCCAAGGCAAGAGGTAAATAGTATCGGTGACATTCCAAAGATTTGCCCTTTGGAGAAACTGAGATTGGGAGAGAGAGAGAGAGACAGAGAAAGAGAGAGAGAGAGAGAGAGAGAG
>NW_022196894.1:21816733-21902807 GCF_008632895.1 Mastomys coucha | reverse complement strand
AGAGAGACAGAGACAGAGAGAGAGACAGAGAGACAGAGACAGAGAGACAGAGAGACAGAGAGAGAGAGACAGAGAGACAGACAGAGAGAGACAGAGACAGAGAGAGAGAGACAGAGACAGAGAAGGAGACAGAGACAGAGACAGAGACAGACAGACAGACAGACAGACAGACAGAGATTAATTATAGGAAGGTGGTTGATCTGGAAGTGTTTACAGCTCACAGGACTTTGAAGATGCAGGTTTAAAACACACAGAGTAACTTGACAAATGGAGACCATACATTCCACACTTGTTGGGTGTAGGATCAGGCTTGATTGAAACAGACCAGAGGAGGAAGTTGCTACTAGACAGAATATAGTTAAGAACTTTTGAAACCTCTAAACAGATAGAACAGGAGTCTGCCCTAGGATGAGAGCCTTGTCCCAGAAGCAGTTCCCCAGAGGCAACAGAAAGGATGCTAAATGGGAAGAGACAAGGCAAAAGGGCTTCAGGATAGAAAAATGTCCCAGGTAGTATAATATGGAGCTCTCCAAAAGTCTAGCATTTCTTTCTTTGAACAAGAGAATATTCTAGAATGGCCATGAGAACAGAACAACAATAGGCAGATTGAAACTTGGACAAGCTCATCTCTCCTCTCCCACTGTAAGAGAACCATGGGATTTTGCCTTTCAACAAATGAAAGGATAGTAAAGGACCAAGACAACACAAGGCACTGTCCCTATTCCTAAGTTCAGGTAGAACGTGAAAGTCTTTGCTCTCAGATGGGCTGCAGGAATATTTTTAAACTGCAGTTCCCTTGGCTGTTGTGATAGGACCTAGTCTGTATAGTCAGTATTGCTCAGCTTTAGGTAGGACCACACTGCACAGCCTAGCATGTGCAACGCCAGCAGGGGGTAGGGGTGGGGATTTGTAGGGCTGAGGTAAACCTTTTGCAGAATGTTCGCTGCTCCTTTGAGAGACTAATGGGATCATCAAGGATGTCTCTGCTGCTTGTCATAATAACACTACAGGATGCTTATCTTTGGAAAATTATGGTCTAGGACCAAGTTGGAGGAATGCTATATATCTGCAGTCCCCTGTCTCATAGATTTATGAAGTCTTATGAATAAAGGTGCTTTCCACTTACTTTACCATGGAAGTCAGGTGACTGATTTTGCCTAACAGTACTACCATCCTGGAACTCAGACTCCAGAGCAAATACTTTGAATTCAGCAGTCACTCATGCACTGGTCCACAGAGTGTTGCAAATGAAAGCAGCACTAAACTTGATACCATTTCTTCATCTTTTGAGTAATGAAAACTGAGGCCTGGAAGGGTTGTGTCAAGGTAATTACTGATAGCCATTAACCTTGACCTGCATGATCCTAAGATTTAAAAATATCAACAAATGCTTAGAACTTTAGATCCTGGGCTATAGTGCACTAAAGCATGAGATGTAAGGTTTGATGGAAGTTCCAGAAAACTGGACTTGGGAACCATAGCACTGAAGTCTAGATTTCTCACCGTTACTGCGCAGGCCCGTGTTTCCACTCTCAGTAGCTCTGAGTCCTGTCATCTCTAAAGTGGGGTGGGTAAGGCTTGTGTGACTGATTTCAGAAGTTCTGGTAAGAAGCAGGAGAGAGAAAGGATGTGAAAGTTGTTTGTACTTGGTATGTAAGTGCAGGGATCCTTTTTCCTGCTAACAGGTTGATGCTGCAGGCAGCATTTAGAGGATGTGTCTGTTTTCAGTTGCTTCTCTCCTCCTGAGGGTACTTTGCATGAATCTGTCCACAGCCTTCATCTTTTAACCACTGTCACGAGTTAACGAGGTGTCAGTCACTCTCACCAAGACACTTATCCTCTGGCATGGGACAACTGAATCTATAGTCACACTCACAGAGAGCTGAGGTGACCACTGAGGAAAGAGGAAAGTTCTGAGCTTAGCCATATTCTCAAGAGATGTTTAGATATTTGACTCCTGGTCATAAACATATATATATGTATATATATATATGTTTATATATGTATATATCTCAACACACCTTCCACAGTCTGTGATGTTTATACTGAAAGCGAAAAAGTTGAAAAGGAAGAATCCTTCAATAACACAGCAAAAGAAACGGGGGCGTGAGGGGACGCAAGGACAGGCTGATGAGGCTTTGGCATCTTATCTCTGGACTGTAATTGATGATCTGAATGTTAGTATGAGATCTAAAGTGAAATGAATCGGTGGTTTCAGTTCCGGATATGGTATGCAAAGAAAAAAAAATCTTGCTCTTTGAAATTCAGCACTTCCTTGTCTGTGCTTCAGGAAGCCACACGCCTGGTGTTGAGTGTGGAAACTGACTCATATCTGGCCCTTTGAGATTAGCCTCTCCAGCCCCCAGACTGAGGGCAGGATCTGGGGCCTAATGGGAAACCAGAATGGGGGTCTGGCCTACTGTGGAGATGAAGGATCAGACACAACATCATTGGTGCACATGTCTTTCAAGGTCCTTCCATATGCTTCTAGAGGCATTTGCCATGTACTTGGCAGTGGGTAAGTGATCTGAGATGGTAGGAAACAGAATCACAAATGCAGTGGGTGCCTCTCAACACTTTATTGTCACATTTAAGGAAATCAGCCCTTGGTAGAAGGGCATGGCCCAGAGCTCTTATCATGTGCTTTCCCACAAGGAAGCCCCAACAATTAACAGCCATTCTTCTCTTTAACTGTCCCAACAAGCTTCTGTATAATAGTAAGGGGTTAGGGACAGGGAGAAGTAATTTGCATTTATTTAGAGTTTGTTGAGAAGGGAGAAGCTTATCCGAGACTACAACACGAAACCCTGGGCAGATGACAGGGAGCTCAGATCTCCTACAGGCAGCCATAAGTGGTTTCCAGACTTTTTACAGACCATCTCAAGATGGGAAAGGGCCACTAAAACAGCGTATCTGTTTAGTTCTAATTCTCATGTTCAAAAACATCTTGCTCAGGAAGAGGGTGAAGGTGCTGGCTTAAAGGAGAAGTCAGTGGGAGACAGGACACAGAGAGAAAAATCCAACAGAATCCAGCTCAGCAGTAGAAGGTCCAAGCTCCCTTTTTGACCTTTAGCTAGACACTTAATCTCTCTGAACTTCCCTGTCCCCATCAGTACAGCGCAATCACTACTTACAAAATGAGATCATGCATGGGGAAGTATTTGCTTTATAGATGGAAAGTGCTATACAAAGATTCATCATTAGTCTTTTGAATATTAATGGTTAACCTGTGTTGCAAATGAAGGTATAGCCATCACCACAGAATGAGGATTAAACATCCTAACTTTCTTTCATAAGACATATTAGTCGACATTTTTTTTTTCACCTACATGCTTCTTACTTCCCAAACGGGTATCCTGATTAGTAAAGCATAGTGAAAAGATTAAGACCTTGTCCCGGAAGGTGAGAATAGTTAAAAGAAGAAAGTCCACAATAAGATTAATTTTAATGAGGCATGCAGCATGAGTTTGAGGTCCTTGGCAGCTCAGACAAAAGAAATTGGGGACGAATTATGCAGCTGCCTTTATCCACTAAAAAAAGAGCAGTTATGGATCAGGGTCAGCCAACTCCTTCCTAGTCATAAACATCCTAAGGAACATGCATCCTTGGTTAAGGGCTGTCGAAAGTTAAATAATAGAATCCTTAAAAGGAGACACACGGAGGATGCTGCTCCAGTCTGAGCAGTAGGTGACATTTCCCCTTGTGAATCTGTGTGTGCCTTTCTAGAATGACACACGCAAGCAACACAGTGATTGCTAGAAGGAGCAGGCTTTAAAAACAGCAACAACAACAACAAAAAATAATAAAATAATAAAACAACAACAATAAAAAAAAAAACCAAACAGTGAAAATCAGCTTGCTCTCTGCTCCCAGGCTGGGGAGCTGCTGGCTGAGGTGTTTACAGAGCTTTTGTGGGGAGGGGGACAGTGAAATAGGCAAGCCAGTGCATGTGGTGCCTTGCACAAGGTCACTTGATGTCTCTGAAACTGATTGTGTATTCCGAGCTCCTTAATAGGATTTTGTAGGTCACAGTGTTCTAGGCAAAGCTCCCTGTTGATGTACATCTCTCATGTAAGATTTAGATCACCTCTTTTTGGGCAGAGCTCCATGGAAACGCCGCCCATGATTTCTAAAATGAAGCCTGATTGGGTCCCCATAATGCTTGGCTGCTGTGGACAGCTATCTCCGCTGCTGACACACACTGGACACTTGGCAAGATACTAGATACTACCAGTATCTAGTCACGGTAGCTTATTATTACTCTAATGTTAAAGTAAGAACCTGTTTACATTAAAAATAGCCATGCAATGGAGTATTCTAGGCAATGGAAAATTCTGGTTCATCTGGTTACCATCCATACCATTTGAGATTCTTGGTTTCCAAAGAAGTAATTACAACATACTTTGCTGAACGCTAAAATGCTAGAGTGTGACTTAAGCTTTCTTTGGTGATTCACAAGGTGCTTCAGGATCTGTCAGTACCCGATAGCATAATTAGCTTCTTAGCTTCTCCTTTTCTAGGACCCGGAGTGGAAATGTGGAAAGTGTAGAAATCTGGGAGGTAACTACAGGACACCCCAACCAGATCATTGACATTGCTGGCACTGGGGGTGTGTCTTATCATTTAGTTTGTTGACAAATGAAAATGCAGCATCAGACATATTATATGTTGTTGGGTATGCATTGGTTTTTGCATTACTGATACTCTTTTTCTCAAGAGTAATACGAATCAGGCCACAGTGACTCAAACTTGTAATTGCAGCTCTTTTGCAGAGGCTGAGGCAGGATGATTTTCAAGAGTGCAGGGGCAGTGTGGAATACGTAATGAGTTCCAGGCTGGAACTCTTTAAGAAGGGAGGGAGGGAGGGAGGGAGGGAGGGAGGGAGAGAGAGAGAGAGAGAGAGAGAGAGAGAGAGAGAGAGAGAGAGAGAGAGAGAGAGAAAGGGGGGATCAATAGATAGATAGATAGATAGATAGATAGACAGATAGATAGACAGACAGATAGATAGACAGGTAGATATATGATAGGTAGATAGGTAAATATAAGATAGATAGATAGATAGATAGATAGATAGATAGATAGATAGACAGACAGACAGATAGACAGGTAGATATATGATAGGTAGATAGGTAAATATAAGATAGATAGATAGATAGATAGATAGATAGATAGATAGATAGATAGGGAGGGAGGGCTAGGGAACACAAAATGATGTGATGTATTTACTTCCCCAACTTGACGTTTGAGCAAAATCAGTCAAGAAAGCATGAGCTGTGTCAGAGGCTGCAGATGAATACAGCAGATTTCATTTCTCTTTATTTGTTTTAACACTTGTTGTTTTATTTATGTGTGTCCACACATGGAAGTGGTCTAAGGACAACTAGAAGGTGGTTGACCTAAAGCCTTTTGGGCCCCAGGAATCAAATTCATGTGATCAGGCTTGGTAGCAAGATCCATTACCTACTGAGCCATCTTGCTGACCCATCATTTCTTATAAGAGAAAACTTAGGCATAGAGAGGGCCTATGAGTCCACTTCAGCTTCATGTCCGTCTGTGTTACAAATGTTAGCATAATGTTACACACACACACACACACACACACACACACACACACACACACACACACACCATATCTGCTGAGACCAGGCTGGGAGTCTAGTGAGCAGAATGACTCCCACCACATGCACAGCACAAGATGGTGGAGCACACACAGGACTTCACTCTGGGACGCTAGGAGCTCCATCTTGGTGTTTGGAGATGATTAAAGTCCTCTTCTGTGTCAGTGCCCTCAGCTCAGCCCTGAAAGAGCTCACAGAGTAAAGGATGAACAGACTCCTCAGGATTCAGTCAAAATGAAAACCTCCCCAAAATAGCAAAGACCCACACAGCTCCCCACATCTGTGAGAAAAACTTTCAAAAAGCCACCCAGCCAGGGCTGCATTGATGGCTGTCTTGCTCTGCCTGTGCTGGGACTTGAGCCATTCCTTTCTCTCTCTCTCTCTCTCTCTCTCTCTCTCTCTCGGGTACTTTAAAAAGCTAGCCTGTATTCAGTGCAGTTCCATGGTTAAGTCACAACAATTCTTTCCTCGGAAAGAAGGGGAAGAAGAAAATTGGCTAATTCAATGCTGATTACATTTTTGAAAGGCAGGGTTCAGTTTGTTTGGACTGAGCTCTGGTGGTCTGGGCCTAGGTCCTCTTTCTGAGTTTCAGAGTGAAGGGTCTCTGTTCTTCAATGCTTATCCCTCCTGCTTTTGATCCTGGGCCTGGAAACCTGCTGCTTGCAGGAGACACCAGCGGCTGGGATCACAGTCTAGATTGAAGGCAATAATCTGTAAGATTCCAGGTCTGTCAGACCCCACTGCCCTGCCAGAGCAATACATCAGGTGTCCTGGCTTCTAGATTGTACCTTCACTGTTCCAGGTGACTTCTCAGAGAAATCTGAATGTGGGTCTGTGTGTGAATATTTTCCTGTTTTCTACAAATGCCCTATATTGATTATAAAGAGACTCCATCACAGAAGCTCCTTAGAAGAGTTCGGCAAGGTTCCATGTCCAGCCCTCTATGAGGGTGGGGTTGGTGCTAGTGGTCCTCCAGGAAAGAATGAGATGCAAGTCCACAAGATCTCCAGTAGTCTCCATTTCCTGCAATGCATTCTAAACTCTGGATGTGGGCATTTGGGGATAGCAACAGGGTTTCACAGAAACTGGCACCATATATATATAAATAACAGGTCAGGTCCCTAGAGGTGGTCACTCCTTCTTTCTCACATCCCTCAACATCTTAGGGGAGAAAAAACAAAAACAAAAAAACCAACCCTCTTTTCTTCTCTTACCCACACTTTGATCTTCTCCAGTGCCCTATCCTTGAGCCCTAAACACATTTGTTTGAGCAGTGTTCCTGGCTGACATGGTGCCTTCCTGTTTCTGTCTGTTGCCAGACTTCCTCCCTTGTAAAGTGGTCTCTCCTTCCTTCAGCCTTCAGCGCCTCATCCACATGGCTTTCTCTCTGCACTACATATTACTTACAGCATATTGGCATGTCACAGATTGTCTTATGTCTGTAGACTTCCTGAAGACAGGAGATATTGTATTATCCCTTCTGTTCTCCATATCACTCAAGATAGTGCTTAGCACATGGTTGCATCAAGATAGGCCTCTGGCTTGACACGAACCTCAAATGAAGTTCTTCTCTAGCTAGGCAGAGAGGAAATGGCTTGCCTTCACCTTTTCTCCTCAACTGAAAGCAGAATTAAGGATTATTTCTGTCTTGATATCTGACCTAATTCTGTATAAGTCTCTCCTAAACTCTATACCCACAGGGACCAAGGAAGAGCAAAGATGGCCACTGGATCCAGGTATGGTAGTAGTGCCTATATATCACACTGAGACTTCTCATGGTCCTGGAAAT
Source organism: Mastomys coucha (assembly GCF_008632895.1). Classification (NCBI taxonomy): domain Eukaryota; kingdom Metazoa; phylum Chordata; class Mammalia; order Rodentia; family Muridae; genus Mastomys; species Mastomys coucha. The sequence continues at coordinate 21,895,400 of NW_022196894.1, read as the reverse complement.
TTACAGGAATGTATAGCCATGCTGTTCCTGAGCCAGCTCAGAACCTGTTTTGCTGGAGGTTTCTCCCCTTGGTAAGTATGTTGATGTCTTATGAATGTTGCCAACTGGGACAGGCAGACACTCTGACTGTGCCCAAGATTTTTTTTTTTAATCCTAGTATAGCTGTCTTTCATGTCAGGAGACTACACACTTTTTGATCTCTACTCGTGAACCTGGAAGCTCTCTGAGTTATCTCAAGCAACCAGGCTAAGTAGAATCTTTGATTCCAATGTCAATAATCCTTTGTGATTCATTGACTCTTAGACTCAAGGACATCAGTTCTGGAAATAAGCTTAAAATCATTTCATCCCTTTCTTCTTTTCAAAGATCAGGTATCAGATCATAGTTAGCTTACTTTTAAAATAGATGATTCATGCAATAGTAAACCCATCTACCTGTCCATTTTCTATCTAATGATCTACCTACCTGATTGTTCATTAAATACCCACTAATACTAGGCCCACAGCTCACGCTTAGGCACACAGCTTGTGCTAGCTCTAACTATAAAAGCATGAATAACGTATGATGCCTACTCCCCAACAGTTTATTATACATACATGTACACACAAATACTTATGATTCAATATGATGTGTACAATATGATGTGTATGAACCAAGCATGTTAGGAGCATATGGAAGGTTGTAACTAATCTGCTCTGCATGCATAGATGGAGGAAAAAGCTTTAAAAAGTAACATACAAGAAAAAAAAAAGCCCCAGAGCATGGAAGAGAAAGGAAAGCAAAGAGTAGTGACCACAGAGGTAAATATCCCATCAGAGTGCCCAGCCTTAGATAAATACAGTATTCCATGAGAGCAGTGAACAGGAGGTGGGCATGCTCAGCAAGGCTGAAACTCAGGTGGAGATCTGGTCCTGTTGACTGGGGATCCCATGTGGGAGGCTAGTGTGGGGCCCTTCACATCTGTGGTGAGTACTTGGGTTTTAACTAGGTATCAGCAAGAAGCTTTGAAAGTCTGCAGAGGGGCTAACATCATCTGTCAGGTCCAAAAGGACAAATGGCTATCTGTGGTGCCTATTAGCTTATCAAAGCTCTGCTGGCCTCCAGGCTTCCTCAGCATCACGGCTACCCATGGCTCTTCTCAGAGCTTCTCACCCCATTCCCTACCCTAAACTTCTTTAGCCCATGACCTTCCCGTCCCCAGCTTCTTATTTTCATATAACCCCAACATTTCAACCATTCTCTCTCTCTTTCTCTCTCTTTCTCCTCCCACTCTCGCTTTCTCCCTCTCCTCCCTATATCTTTTGTCCTCTCACTCTTGGCCTCCTTTGCCTACACTCTCTCTTCTTGCCCCTCCCTCTCTTCTCTCATAGCCCACTTCAGTCTACCAGCCATGTTCAGTCAGCTACTTTCTCTCCCTGCTCTGGATACTTCCGGATGCCCCTGGATGTTATCTCCCTCATGTTTACAATAAACGACAACCCCTTCAACCAGACCTTGGAGTGGTCTTGCTTGCCCTTAGTTTATACAATACTCCACTGAAATTTTGTGAAGATCTCTTGGGTCACAGTAAGAAAAGATGGATGGTGTTGCTGAGCAGAGGGATGACATTGTTAGGCTAAGCCACCAGAGGAAGGATTCAATACATACACCAAGTTGTATCTCCCCCTCTTGCTTATAATTCTTTATACAATTCCTTGCCCCATCTTGTGGTGTCTTCCTCATTGGTTGCTGCTGACTTTCTTACTTTGCTTTTAAACCAGTACTTGTTACTATATTAAAGAATTCATTTCTTTACAATGTCTTCCACTATAAGAAGAGAGAAGATGCGAAGTCTTCTATGTCTACGCTCCTCAGGATCTCCAGTCTTATCAAGTGAGCACGTGTTCCCATAGAGATTGGTAGACAGACCTTGACCTTGAAGATCAGCAATGAGGTTAGGATGAAGTTGCCCTGAAAAGGTAGACAGCATGCTATTCTTCCATATTCAACACAGTTTATGAGTGTGTAAAGCTGGCCTCATTCAAGAAGGGACAAGTCCCTTCTCACCAACAGAAGTTGATCCCCACACTTGAGAACTTTTATGGCTGCCGATTTTGCCAATGCCCAGTATTCTTTGTGTTTCCACATTACCATTCTCTGGAACATAACCTTCTAGGCCCCTTCTGCCTTGTGGTCCTGTGTTTCCATCCCATGTCTGTCACTGGCTGACTAGGGCTTTATTTGTGTGATTGTAAAACGAGAGCAAGAATCTAAAAGATGCTATGTAACTTACATGCTTTGAGTCTAATTTTTTCCTAGCTAAGGTAAGAGTTCATCTGTTTTCATTTTCCTAAAAATATGCAATAATTATATACAAAATTCAGAAATTTTATGTCTCTTCATTATGTCTCAACTTTTAGCTGTACTTTTACCATTAGAACATATGTATAGGCATGATTCCCACTGCCATTCCTGAACATTATTTGTCAGGACTTTTATGTGCCACAAAGTCTCCTCATTTATCATATTAATAGGTATGTAATTTTCTATGGGGTTAATACATCATAGTTTATTTAACCATCTCCAAGGGAATTTGGTTTCTTTCCAGGCTTTATTATTTGAAAGAGCTTGGAGTATATAGTTTTTCTTTCTTTTTTAGAGACTTTTGCCTTAGGGTAAATCCTTAGGAGTGGGATCACTAGCTGAGTTTTATGGTTCTGAAAAGTATTGCCAAATGGCTCTCCAAAAGGATTGTTTCAATTTGTGTTCAATTTCTGTTCAACACGGAATGCCAGCTTCACAGAAACCTTGTCAGTTTGTTTGTTTGTTTGTTTGTTTAGTCAATTCCCTTTATTTTTTTCAAGTTGAACTTGTATGCAATGGGGCTTCCTGATTGTTCCTCTGTGGCGATTTATCATCAGTAGGGTTGAAGTTCTAATATATAGCATGGCAAATAGAAACACTCAATAAGCAGCCTGCTGTTAAATGAAGATCAAACATAGGAGGGGCAGACACACTTATCCTACCCTTGAACTCCAATTTTCCTACCCATTGTCTGGAGTTCAACTTAGTGTGTTTATCCTTCCCCTTCAGTGTGGTCTCCTGTGAAGGTGACAACAGTCCCTTGCAGTTCTAAAGGCCCAGCTCTCTTCCTAGTGGAGTCTTTCTTTCTCTTTGCATTTTTATTGAGAGTGTCTTCACTAGATTTGCCATGTCCCTTCCTTTTCCCGAGCTTCTCACAATCACCTGAAGCCTTTAAGAGTTTTCCTTTGCCCGTCTTCCCAGAGCTAGGCCTCTGGCTATTTCATCCCAGAGCTAGCCCCCTGGCTACTTGAAAACATTTCCCCAGTGAACATTTTGCCCACTTCCTTTTTCAAGTTGAATTTTATCCTTCATTCCCCAAGAAGGAAAATTTTTGTCATCTTACAACCCAGGGTGTCCCCTCTCTGAGTGTGGGAACTAATGAGTACATTTATCCTTTTAAGTGCTAGACCCATTCCCTTATTAAAATGTACTGAAAATCATCCAGGTGGCAATCAGGATACAAAGATAGCCATGATCTACTTCCTGCCTTGGAGCCTAGTGGGTCAGAGAGGAGCACAAGCCTTTGTCCTTAGAGATTCTCTGGCAGCTGGCTGTTTAGTAGGTCAAAGGATGACAACCTCAGGCAAATCTGGTGTATTCTTTGTTTAACCAGCCCTACCAGTTCATTGGTAAAAATGATGGTTGTCCTACTAAGTCTAAGCTTCCATGTGCCATTTGATAGAAGCGTCACTCTTGCTTACAACCTCAATTTTTGAACTTCAGACCAAAACAAATAGAATGAGTTGGTGGCCAAGCTTCCAACAGAGCTTAATGATGCTCTGCACAAAAATGAAGACCCACACTTCTAGATATCTGCCTGAATGAGACTTGTGTCTACTATGGAAGTCTGTAGAAAGCTAAAGAAGGCCATTCTCTTAGGCAGAAAGAAATGGAGTCTTGTATTAGCTAGAGAATATGGGAATGAGAAAACCTACGCTATTGTTTGATAACCAGGGCTATTCCATTCAGCTTCTCTAACTACAATTCAGTATATATATATATATATATATATATATATATATATATATATATATATATATATATATGTATGTATGTATGTATGTATATGTATTTAGAGTTAGGTGGTTTATTTGATCTGTATAATATACCAGGCAGCTCTTGTACCCCATGCTCCATAGAACAGTGAAAGCTGATTGCCCCCTCTTAACTTCTCTAATCCTCCTTCACCTATCCTTGAAAAGCACAGGAAAGGTGACTTCATTGCTCATGACAGATGTTAGAGAGCCCCTGGGACTCCATGTCCTCAGATTGCCATAGTAATGGCCATCATGCCCAGTCCCAGCTGCAATCTGTTGCTGGCAGGGTTTGTGCTGTAGCTGTGGCCACTTGCTTCCTGTCATTAAGGCAAACCACCATCTTATTTTGTTTTGTTTTCCCCTCATGTTTTGAGTTTGCTGCTCCCCAGCGCTTGTTATTAGAACAGACATAATTAATAACTCCTGGCACGTGAAACAGCCAGATTGGACAATCTGCCTCCTGCCTTCTCAAACAGGCCTCTGAGCAATCTGAAAGCCTGAATTTATAGCCTGGATCAAATACAATGGATTGTTTTGTAATCCTAAGCAGGCATCATAAACTCACTATACTGACAGATGAAGAAATAAAATTCTCTTTGTAGTTCCTAGTGGATAGTTTATCCAACCTCTTCAGTTAAGAACTATAAGCAATCTAGGCATGGTGGTCCATCTATTAAAGGGTATAATCTCTGTACTTTGGAGGTTATGGCAGGAGAATTTCCAGTTGAAGGCTAGCCTGGCTATACAGTGAGTCCCAGGGCAACTTAGGCTGTATAGTGAAAAGCTGTCTAAAAAATCAAAACATACAAATAAAAACAAGCAATAAAAATAACAGCCATGTTCCTTTTGAAATTTCCATTGAAAATATGTTCCTCTGGCTTCCTTTGGATACAATTCCAAAATCTCCCATTCTGGGTCATTAGAATTTAGTTTCTAAAATTTAACCCATTCAAGTTTGGTTTCATTTTTCTTAGAGGAATTAAATTAGAGATCCACCATTCTTGCTTTATTTTTTGTTTGTTTGTTTTTATCATGTGCAGCTACAATTCTAGGGCCTATCTCCTTCAGGCAGTGGATTCTCGACCTGTGGATCATGACCCCTTTGCTGGCCGCATATCAGATAGCCTGCATTTCAGATATTTACATTACAATTCATAACAATAGCAAAATTACAGTTATGAAGTAGCAACAAAATAATTATGGGTTTGTGGGTGGTTCACCACAACATGAGGAACTGTATTAAAGTGTTACAGCATTAGGAAGGTTAGGAATTGCTGCCTTAGGGGCTTCTATCCCCAAATATTCGCCAATCCAATCCTGCCATCTGGACATCTGCTTGTAGTCGTTTAATGGCTAGAACCTAAGAAAATCAATGTAATCATTTAATGATATTCTTCGTGCTTCTTTCTTTAATAAAACAATTAAGCTTATAATTTATAACCTGTGGTATGTGAATAATTGCAAGACATTATCATAAGCCACTGTTTCCAGAACTTTTCTATATGTATCGAATTTTCGGGGGTACTTAGCAAAATATTAAGGGCTCAAGCTATCCTTCGAGATCTCATGATAATTGCTTTGGGTACACCTTAGATCTTGGGAGCTTTAGCAGATCACTATAGGGCATTTTGGGGACTCTTGGCATCATAGAAGCACTAAGAAACACCACAAAGACAGGAATTCAATAAATGTTTCACTGGAGAGTTCAGAATAAAATTCTACGAATGCTTTTATTTCCCAGTGCTGGTTCAGGGGGCTTGGCAGATTAGACTGGAATTTTGGTTCTGTCTTAGTGGTAGCTGCTGAGGGCTCTTGGGGTGACTTACTCTGTCTGAAGAAAGTCATGAGCAAGGAAAGGCACAGATAGTCTGGAGGAATGAGGACACATGAAGGAAGAAGCAGGAAGTTATGGGGTGGGGAAGTTTTTTTTTGTTTGTTTGGTTTTTTTTTTTGACGGAGGAAGATTGAGGTTGAGTGATTTGCAGGACAGCTGGGCCCTGAGAAGACAGAGAAGAAGTGAGTGAAATAAATCTGGTAGAGATCAATGTTCTTCACATCCGATAGAAAAAGAATCCCTCTTCTCCATCCAGCCTTCTCACCCATAAAAAGGCTCTTCCATTGAGTGCTTGGTATGAACTAGAATACAAAACAAATCGCCATTGCTGGAAAGTCAACTTAAGCGGTGTTCCATGCTCCTGAGAAGAGCGTGGGAGACTTCCCATGATCAGCACAGCTCAAGCCCTCCCCAGGTCCCACTGAGCACAAAGGGAATGAGGAAGAATTATGTGTCATGGAAGGTTAACAGAACTGGGAATTGAGTATGAAAAAGACAGTTCTGGAAGTTACAACTCTTTATCTGGCCATCTAGATCTACCCACATTACTCTTCGTTGCCTTTAATGGCCCCATTGTTATGTTTGCTGATCACTGGCTTGTTTGCTGGGAGAAGTTTTGTTTCTTGAGCTCTGTCAGGAATCCTGTGGTAGTGAGAAAGAAATAGCCCACATACGCAGATGAAGAGCTAGTTTTCTGTAGTAAAGAGACAGTTTAGCTGTGCTAAAACACTCCAGGGGAAAATGTCTCGTGAGTTGTTCATAGTTGGTGAAAGAAACTGTAGATATACTCCAAAATAGAAGCTGGTTATAAAATCTAGGCATTAGAAAAGGTTTTCAGGTTATCCTGTCTAATCTGCCCTGTGTACCAGGCAGGATTTTAACAAGGTTACTTCATAAGACAAATGGTAAAGAAGGAAGGACAATTTTTTTTTTTTAGTGAACATTTTCCATAAAAAGAAAAAAAAATGTTTTGGGCTTTCAATCAGGAAAAGTGTGGGCTTTCTTTGGGTAATAGGTTATCTTCCAAACCTTTGACATACATCTGTGACACAGTTGAAGGATCCTACATTTTGTGAACCAACCTTTTCAGCCTAATTTACCATACCTTTACTTTCTCCCCTGCCTCTTTTTATATAAAAACATATATATAAAGACCATATATACATTTATATGGTCTTTGTTTTAAAAATAATTTATTTATTTGTATTTTATTTTCATTGATATTTTGCTTACATGTCTGTCTGTATGAGGGTGCTGGATCCCCTGGAACTGTAATCACAGACAGTAGCTACCACGTGGATGCTAGGAATTGAACCCCGGTCCTCTAGAAGAGTAGCCAGTGCTCTTAACCACTGAACCATCTCTCCATTCCCCCTCTCCATATATAAAAAGCCTTAAGTCTTAAGTGAAGTGGAACAAAGCAGAGGAAAAAGACATAGGTAACTTTAGTCGTCTTGGTGCTAGCCTTCCCCGTATGCAGGCCTTAACATCTATTGTATGTACACACTGTGGCTTTTAGACTTTTTTTTTTTTTTAAAAAAAAAATTCTCCAATGTCACTGCTATCACCCTCATTCCACAAATGGGGAATCAGCATTGGAGAAAATGCCTAAATTGTGCAACTGGAGGAGATGAGGTGAAGGCCGGGTCAGGTTGAATCTGGGGTTCGCGCCCCTCTCACTACATACTGGCTCTCTGGAATCTTACCTCCCTGGAGTGGGAGAGCTCCAGATACTCATACAAAGGCCTCAACACACTGCTTCCCTGTGATCCTCTGCTTTTTATTTTTTAGAAATGACTAATTATTTCACTCAGAAAGACCTCAAATACAACTCCAAACCGCTCACTTCCAAAGAATTGGCTATTTCCCTTGTTTTTAATGTTGAGGGAAGAAACTTAACCAGTTATTTTTCTTTTCTGCTCCAATGATTTACTAGAACAAAAAAAATAATCACATTAAGATGTCAAAAATAAATTTTAAATGTGCAAATGTGGAATAAAGGCACCCCTTCTCTGTAAGACTCCAAAGACATTTAAATAGAACTCATGTGTGCTCTTCATGTGAAGCACGGTGGCCGCGATTCAAATGAGGCTGTTAACAGGACTTTAATGAGAATGAGCTGGGGATAAATATGGGATTGCAAAATAAGTTCACAAAGTTGAAACCAGGAGCATGCTGGTGGGAAGTCTGCACCGCCATGTCCTAGCCATTCAGGCCGACCCCTGGAGACATGTTTGTTTTTTTCCAGTTGTTTCTTTTATTCATGTAGACTCCAGAGCTCTTGCGGTGCCTAACCCTGAGCCAGATGCAGTGGGGAAATGGAGGGAATAAACAACTGTTATGCTCGCGCTTTGGTGAGAGTGAGCAAGGCTTATGCTCTTGAAACTACGAGAGAGGATAATTCCAGGCAGGGCTTGGCATGGCAGTGTTTCCCTTTAAGCTCAGCCAGCACTTGAGAGGCAAAGGTGGATGAATCTAGCCTACATAGCAAGTTCCAGGCCAGCTAAGGCTACATAGTGAGACCCCGCTCCCCTTTACTTCCCCCCCCCAAAACCCGTTATTCCACGCAGAGTCAATTTTAGGCCTGAATGGTTGATGTTACAGATATGTATTGAGGTAAAATCTGATAGTGATAGAGTTTTCTGTAACCTCAGGAACACTAGTATAAAATCATTTTATAGAAAGGGGTCCCACGGAGTGGAAAGGACCATCCATTATTGTTAATAATCATGTCTGTTTGATTTCATATCTATACTTTATGTATATAAACCTTATCTACAGTATGACAATACTTGGAGGTGGGTATCTAAAGATAAACAAACAGGTGAGGAATTGAGAACTCCTGCCTAAAGTTATTTGCAGAATTTCTCTTAGAGGGAAGATCTGAACTCCAGTGTATGTGATAGAAAAGTCCAATTTCCCTTTACCGGCTCTGGAGCGCACATCCACAGACAATTTCACTTCACTGAGACTTCTCTTTTAGCACAAAGCACTTCAGAGTGTGGCCACTAATTTTGTTAATGTGCATTTTCCTGAGGGTTGACTAGGAGCAAATGAGGACATAAAAAAAAAAAGTATGGGTTATCAACCCCCCGAGAATCTTGAAGTACATGGAGTGACGGACATAAGAAAAAATTACAGTAAAACGTGGTGCTACAGAAATACAAACAATTGCCATGAGAGAATTGGGCAGGCTACACAGTCCTGGCTGGCTGGGAAAAAAGGGGGGGCAACTTCATGAGAGTCTTGAGGTGGCACCGAGGTCTTGAATACAACTGAGCTGGCAATCGCAAGGTAGAAGCACATGCCAGGAAAAGGTAGAGACATGTGTAAATCCTTCCTGCCCCCAAATTGTGGAAGAAAATGCCATGTTGATTTAAGAGTGCCAAGTGACTGCATGAGGTGGCAGGGACAGAGATGGAATTAGCTCAGAATGTCAGGAGGGCTGTGTGCCCTGCCAGAGCATCTTACCTCAGTCCTGCAGGCAGTGCATCAGAAGGGGAAGAATTTCAAGGCAAGCCTTGATTATGGCAACTTTCTAAAGGGACAGCATAGACGGATGTACAGAATAGGATGTAGATGCTACAGGGGTCAGCTAGAGGAGATGAGGCCTTGAGCCAGGGCATTATGGGTAGAGGGAGAGACAGGATGGCTGAAATATTAATTTCTAGAGTTAAACTCCTAGCAGGTGATCTGCCTGTGAATGTCCTAGAACTAACTCTGTAGACCAGGCTGGCCTCGAACTCAGAAATCCACCTGCCTCTGCCTCTCAAGTGCTGGGATTAAAGGTGTGCGCCATCACCGCTCTGCTGGCAATTCAGTCTTGAAAGACTATTTTTGGACTTCCTCACTGGAGTCCATGCAAATGTTTCTAATCAGGGTCAAACAGGAATTACCAAGACCAGTCTTAGCAACTGGGATGAAGAAATGGAAAAGAGAATTGCCCTTAGAGCAGGCTGTAAAATGGCAGCAGGAAGCACTGTCCTGGAGATGTACTTGGTGTTTGGGAAGGCAGTGGCAGTATTTGGGAGAGAAGTAGGGGCAGAGATTTGGGGCACATCAGGATTCAAAGTGTATCTAGGAAGAAGAAGCAGACAAAAACTCAAGGTGAATTCCTGAAGAATCTCATAGTGACGTGTACACATCACCAGGAGAGATTTTTAACAGCTATGAGTTTGGGATTGTGGAGTGCTTGCATAGCAAGAACAAGTCCCTGGATTTGGTCCCCAGAATGCTGAAAAATAATGATGAAGCAGTTAATTTTTAAATGAAAATACTACTGTGGTTATGAGAATGAAGAAGACTGCAAAAAGGTAGTTTGATTTGGCCCTGAGGAGGTCCCCAGGGACCACAGAGGAGTCCCAGGAAGGACTGCACTGGCGGATGGGGTATGTGCAGGGTGTCCTGAGCCAGGTGAAGCAGATTAGAAGCAAAGGGAGACTACTCCTGGCTAACTTTAAATTCTTTATCAAAGATAAGATTTTTTTTTCAAATAGTTTTCTGAAATTGTTAACCCAGGAACAATTTATGGAGAACATACTGCTTGGCAGGGGATAGAGCAATGAATCACTCACTGTCTCTGTCTTCAAGGTGTTTTGTGTGTGTGTGTGTGTGTGTGTGTAATGTCAGGGAGTGACACAGCAAATTAAACAAACAAGTGTGAAAGTGCTAAGCAGGGCACTCAACATTTAGGTGAGAAACTATTTTCATTTTCAAATTGATATACCTTAGAACTGAGAGGAAAAGGGGAAGAAGGGCCTACGTGTAGCAAGGAATTGCTCGGCTTAGTTAGGGACTTCTTTTCATTGTTGTGCTTTAGGTAAGGTCCATAGACCAGCCTGGCCCTTAGCTAACAGCAGTCTTCCCACCTTGGTCTTCCAAAGATGGGAACTACCAGCATGTGCCACCTCACTGGGCAAGGGAAAGGCTTCTAAGAAGGGATTAATATGAACATGAAGTATTCCGTGGGGTCTGAGTAAGCAGAGACATGGGTTATTGCGGTTCGGTTTGGGACCACTTCAGATGGCTGGAACTTGTACGATTAAACAACTGAGTGTGAAAGCAAGAAGAATTGTTAGTAGGGGCCAAAAACAATTTAGTGGCTGTCTCATAGCAATAGAGCGCTAGAACCATGAGTCCTAAGGCAACAACCAGAAGCAACACACGCTCTTAAGAACAGGGGCCAGAGGACTTTGAGAGCCTTCCCCACCCCCATTCTGACTCATTGTGGGAGTGAGTTAGGTTTTAGTACTTCATTTCCCTTGGTCAAACCAAGACCATTTGAATGCACCTGCCTGCCATCTGTCACCTCTGCCTGGCCCAGTAAAGACGGCCATTGCGAGGGGCAGGGAGCACTTCCTAATTATACTTCTGTGACCAAGGCGCCACGTGAAGGCTCTTGGCGGTCTTACTCAAATGAAGTGGGGGCCGGCTGACTGCCCCGCCACATGTGGAGGCAGCTTGGCTAGCCCTCTCAGTGAACCCCTAGTTTTGTTTTGAGGTTGCAAATTTCAGATGCTGGTGGCTATTTTAAAAAAAAAGGGGGGGGGAGGGGGCTGAAGAGCAGGAGGGGTGGTTAAATGGAGTTCCACCTGAAAAAGGGCAGCCATGACTTGACCACACCCCACTGTCGCCACTGTCCCACATTCTGTTCATCTTAATTCCTCCCTCTTCGTCCAAGTAGTTGAACTTGAGATACCTAGCAAGTGGTAGGTTTCTACAAGGGAATGAAAAGGTACCAAGCATCACCATGCATCTGGAAGGGCCACTATAAAGTGACATGCCTAAGGACTCCTGCTTCACCAAACAGTGAGCCACCTTGTTTATCTGCATGGGCACAAGAGCTTGGCTATCTCAACAGTCATACCTGCACAGTGGCCAACAAACCACAGAGCCCTGAGACGCATTATAACATCATTGTTCCTAAGAACTATAACACAACTGGCACAATATTCTGAAAAGAAATAGTTTTCAACCTATTGAATTTCCTTGATTTCCAGAACAGGTGGTGGTGGTGGTGGTGGTGGTGGTGGTGGTGGTGGTAGTGGTGGTGGCAGCAGCGGCGATGATGGCAGTGGCTGTGGTGGTGGTAGTGATGATGGCAGTGATGGTGACGGTGGTGATAATAGAGATGATGGGTATGTGTCACAAATCTACAAAGTACCAAGACACGTATAAACTCATTTTCTCCCAAAGCATATCTGAGATCCAAGTCATGATTTGTGTATTTGCCAAAAGGTAACTAACACATCTAGTGAAATTAGCGAAGCATAGTTTCATTAGTTAGAACTGAGCATGGTGTGAGTTCAGAGTTTTGCATTGTGGTCTCGCCCTTACCAGCTGGGTGACCTCGGACAAACCATTTCACTCCTCTGAGCTTTAGTGTCTTCATATGTAAAATGGTGTTAATAATAACCATCTCAGAAGGTTATTGTAGGGGTTTGATGATTTCATGTAAATAAAAAGGGACACTGTAAACTCTAAAGCATTATGCAAATATTAATTACTATCTATACAAGAATGGGCTGTCTGCAAGAATGAATGCCAATGTTGAGAGGCAATGTGTGCTGTGCCTGAAAGAGCATTCAATTTTGAATCAGAACACAGAGGTTCTATTTTGGTGCTGCATGTCAGGTGGCAGAGGAGAGTGACTTTCAACAGGCAAACACAACCAGAAGTGCACTTGCCAGCACAAAACAACTGCCACCATCCACCTGTCACCTTGTCACCTATGATAGGCTGAATGATGGCCTCAGACAGAGATGGCCTCAGAGATGCTCATGACCTAATCCCCAGGGCTGCGAATGCCTGCTATCTCGCTGCCCAGATAGGATTAAGTCAAGAGTTGAGAGGTGGAAACTCATCCTAGATCATCTCGGACCACATAAGCACCTGGATGTTGTTACAGTAGGGAGAAGGAAGAGTTTGGGGCTGATGACAATGCAGAGAGATTTGAGTGATGGACTTTAAAGACTGAAAATGAGGCTCAAGTTAAAGAAGAGAAGCTGAAGAGACAAGGAAAAGAATCCATCTCTAGCTTCTGGAAGAACTCCTTCCTGGTAATGATTTGACTTAAGCCCAGACAATTTAACTAAGACTTCAGCAGCTTCCAGAACCTTGAGAACATAATTTCTGTTCCTTTAAACCACACAGATTGAGTACTTCCTTGTAGTAGTAATCAGAAACTCACAGAGCAACCCCTTCTCATGGCCCTCAGTTTCAAACACCCTGGCTCTGGTTTCCTCTTCCTGACCCACATCCAGCTACTAAACAGACTGAAGGGGATGTGCATTCTCTTCTCCACGTGCTCGGTCCTTTGGCAGGCTAGTATGAGCTGATCTTGCTGGCTCTACAGGGCGCCCACATTACTAGGATTTTTAACTGAACGGATTCTTCTGTTTTTGCACCTCCAGTTGCTAGAGCTCTTTGTAGTGTATTCAGGGTCAGGAAATGAGACTTTATGCCTCTGGATGAATAATTGAAACTCCCTGGCTCTTTATTTTCTCACCTGTCATTTGGAGATAACTATTGTTTCTATGTTTACCTCACAGGGCAGAGCCTTAGAAGAAATGACCACAAGGAAAGCTATGTGACCTGTACAATTCTGCTTAAGTGTGAATCAATGCTATCATCATTTTCATTGTTACCGTCATTTTAAAGCATTTATTTTCAAGTGTGTGTGTGTGTGTGTGTGTGTGTGTGTGTGTGTGTGTGTAGGAGCCCTTGGAAGCAAAGGGCTTCAGATCTCCTGGAGCTGGAGCTATAGGTGGTTGTGAGCTACTCAATGTGAGTAATGGGAGACAATCTTAGGTCTACTGCAAGAGCAACACAAGCTCTTAATCACTGGAGGTATTCCTCCAGCCCCGCTTATGTGCAAAGAATCTTTCAGCTTTAACTCTTGCAACACACATGTTGGGACAATTAGCAAACAGTCTGATTGGAAACAAGTGAAAATATTTTCTAAGGATACTTTTCAGGTGAACATTGGATTTTAGACACATGGATTGTCCATGAACTTGAACATTAATAAAATATAGAACCCCCAAATATATAAAAATTATGCCATCATTTTAAAAAAGTTGCATTTCTAAAGCTGCCCATTTAAAAGCAATAAAGTAGGCAGTTTTCACTCGTGAAACAAAAACCCACAAATAACACATGCTGATGAGCAACAAGTTTATTTGAAAAAGAGCCTTAAAATCATCTTTTGGCCACAAGATTGCCAAGAGCTGAGAACTGCCCATCTCTTGTTCTTGCTACATCTCTTCCCTGAAAATGGATAGTTCACCAGTTTGCGAATCTTTCCTATATATTTAAACCAGAATTTACTGAAAATTTAACTCCTCCCCTTAGACTAACCCATGTATTTTGACTTCATTAATCAGAAAAGCAACTACTTGTACATTTGGTCAAAGGAGTAGAGAAAGGGCTGCTAGTGTGTGTGTGTGGGGGGGGCAGTGGGGCTGGCAACATAACATGTATCAATCACTTAGTTAAAAATTCTTTAAATCAACAACAGAGACCCTGGCTAGAGGGCTGGCCCAGCTGTTAATAGTCCTTATTGCTCTTGCCTGAGTTTGTTTCCCAGTAACCATGTTAGGTGGATCACAACTTTATACTTACCTACTGACTTATTTCTTACTCTAGTTTCTCCTTTGGCTATTAATCATTATTATAAAGACAGGAAGCTGACAGCAGAGATATTAAGTGTCCAGAAGACCATCATGTGCCCTACCTGACTTTCTAGAAAACTTTTTAGTTGATTTTTCTCCCCTAAAAAAGGAAAATAAAAAAGGTGTCTTAGTGTCCACTGGGTTCTAAAATTAAGGTATTAAAGCATCAGTCTTGACTCTGTTCTTCGAAACTATCCCCAAAGCTCTCGATGTTCTTGCAAACCTAGGAAAACCTGCCAGAAGAGTGGGGCCATCTTTACTTACCCACGCTTGGTACCTCTGGGCTGCCTTCCCCAGTGAGGCTCCTGGCTTTCCTTGGAGGTGCAATGCCTCCTGTGACTCTGCGCCTACGTTTCTTTTGTGGTGACCAACATCAGCTGAGACTCACAAGGAGAAGCTTTGCTAGTACTTTCCACAGCCTAATGCATGGAGGGAAACAAAGTTTGCCTTTGAATCAAGGTACTGGAGGTCAGGACCCTGCCTAGCTGTTCCTCGATATGAAACAGGTGAGCCAGAACGGGCCTAGATGATGCCCCGAGTCTGCATTTCTCGTTGCAGGGAATTAGGTTGATGGATTTGGTTGAAAGCTTTGGATAAAGCTTTGGTTGAAAGCTTTTGGTAAAGAGGGCCTCTAAATGTCTTTGATCATTTAAATGCCTTTGGTCATCTAAAAATCTATGCTCCCATTTACTAATAGTGAGAAAAAAGCCTGTGTTTCTATGGTGACCCAGAGAGATACAATGAGGTTGTGATAAAATTCATATTTACCAAGTAGGTAGCACTAGAGTTAGGAAAGAAGGTAGTTGGGCACAGAAGGCAAAACTAGAATGGATCATGGAGAAAGAGAAAGGAGAAAGAAAAGAGCCTAAGTTTTCTCGGATGCTTCATGATTGTGTAGTTGAGATCCAGAGTCAAGAAAGCAAAGGATTTAGATTCAGTGTCCAGGAGATTGATGTTATTGATGGTCCTTGTACTTACACGAGCAGTTCAACCTACCTCTGTCATTTTCTTGCTTGTGCAGCTTCCCCAGCACATTGTTGGAAAAACCCAAAGGCTGGGTAATTTGAATCATTCAGGTTACTTTTCTTACCCTTCAGATACTAGACAGAAGCATCTTACAGGGCACAGATCCACAGTGTGGGATATAGTTCATCTTAGCATGGATGGCAAGGCATCAGGAGCCTGTGGCTTATTCCATCTATACAGGTCAGGAACACAGGGAGCTTAAGCCAGGGCCACAGCTGGCCTTTCACCCTCAAGCTCTTCTCCTGCAGTCCTAAGTTTGTCAGCTAGACCCTGTGTTCCAAAAGGTCCCACCACCTCTTAAAACAGAGCCACCATCTGGTGACCAAGGGTTCAATACATAAGCCTGTAGTTGATATTTTACATCTGAACCATTACAGGGACATTCCCAGGACAGTGTGGAGTGTTGTACAATGAAGTAATCATCATTTTCTGTAGCAGTCCCATGGACCGTGTTATTAGCCATAATTGTATTGTTGTTGTTGTTATGAGATAAGGTCTTGGGTTGAGTCAAAACTCACTATGTAGCTAACTATGAATGAGTTGTAGGCTGCCTCAACTCAGTTACAATCATTGTGTCTATATACAGGCAACAAATCTTGTTCTTCTTTTGTAGATGAGGAAAATAATGTATCAGATACTTTTATAAGAACTCTACCTAGTAAATGACAGAGACAGGACGCAAGGTCACTAACAAAGAGAAGAAGAAAGGGTTATGGCTGGATACTGACGTGCCCTGCCATATGTCTGTGATGTTGTCACCAGAAATAGCAATGCGGGGCGGGGCGGGGGAGCAGTAGGCAAGGAGTTTCATGTGGTTCTATTATAAAACAAAACATCCCAGAACAGAGTAATGTGAGCTTGGGCTTGGACACTAAGGGGCTAGCCTGGGCATTTCTGGTTCAAATAGCTCAAGTGATTACAGTGTTGGGAAGCAGTAGAGTTGGTAATGGAGTACTGGAAGTTGGGGGTAGGGATACTGGTCAGGCATGAGTTTCCTCATAGCATGGAGTATCAGCATGGGCAGACTGCTTATTTGGCGGCTCTGAGCTACATGGAAAGTGTTCTACAGGACAAGAAAGAAATGGCAACCACTTTCATGTCATACCTTCAGAAGCCACACAAGGTCACTTACATTTACTGAATTCTCAGGGAATTACCACTATGCCCAAACTCACTCAAAAGAGACCAAAGCTCCTGCCTTTCAACCGGAGAAGCACAACTTTCTTGACAAACAGGTGGTGTGGAGGAAATAGTTTGCAGCCATCTTCAGAGAAACAGTCTACTACACAGAGTACAGTCTGGAGCCATAAGATGAGAATTTGGGTTGAAACCTTGTGAAACGACCCCAGTTTTTTTTCTTATCAAAAATGTTAATTTTTCCATTGATGGACTTTCTTAGATCCTCCAGCCACCAAAGAATACCCCAGAGACATATGAATTAACAAAGAGTCTCATGTTGACAGAGGAGATCTCTGGTGAGGCGAAGCTGAAACAAACCTCAGCAGCACCCTTCCATCTATCAAAGGAGCGAAGTAAAGTGGATGGGGGAGCCATACATACTAGGGGAGCCCCTAAACTCCTGCCTGAGCAGGTCTGTCAGCTTTGTGTGTCTGGAAGCTCGCAGAAAGATCTGGTCATGAGTTGTGAAGCAGCATTTTACCGATCTGGCTTCCATAAAACAATTTAAAGCATGGGTTCCCTACACAACTTCATTATCTTGGTGTATCCCATGCTCCTTGCCCCACCCCTGCCTCACACCACACCTCACACCTCACTGAGAGCTCAGCTGATAAATCCTTCAAATAAATCCAAAACCTCTTTCCACCTAACCATCCTTTAGTGGGGCTATTTTTAAACAACAGGAAGAGGAAATGGTAACTTATCTCTCAGGTTACTTTTTACTTTATTTTTATGTACTGTCTTCTGGTGCAAAGAGATGTCGGGGGCAGGGGCTACCTCTGCTGCCAGAGGAGGAAAGTGAGATCAGGTTGGAAGTAAACTGTGGCCTGAAAACACAGTCCAAGACTCAGGTATCTGGATGAAAGAAATGTTAAGTAAACAGAAGCCATGTTTGAATCTGCTGAGTACCTGAACTGGCTTCACATATTTGGGTGTTAGAGTCCTGGAACCACTGCATGATCAAGTGAGTGTGTTTGTGTACATACATACATATATAAATAAATGTATACATCCACACACACAGATATGGATATATGTGCTTGCCATATGGTGGGCACTCAGAAAAGCATGCTGTTCTTATTATTAGGGTGGGTTAATATTTGTAGCTTATTTTGCTTTATTTTATTTACTAGTGGGCTCAAGTAGGAGATATTCCCTCAGAAGTTCCTCTCTATCTGGAAATATCTGAGTGGGCCACTATGTCTAGCTTATTGGTTAACATCAACATTAGCTATCGCATGAACAGTGACTTCTGGTGTAAAAAATACTTTAATTATCATTAACAGCTCTGTGATTGGGGCAGTATGCTTAGGTCCCCGCTTCACACTTCCAACATTAATATTCACGGTAGTCAAATGGCTCGCCCAATGGCTCTTAGCAGGTAGTAGCAGCGTGGGTGTTTTGAGCACAGTTACACACCAAAGCCACCCCTTTCACCCTGCCTTGCTCTTTCTAAATTGCCAAGTGACCTTGTATGAGCCTTCTGTGCCCAGTTCTTTACTCTGGGCTTTAATTTCTGGACTTGTAAGCTCAGAAGACTGAATTAAATTATATTTAAGGTCCTTTCTGGGTCTTAAGGTCTCTGATGAAAAGCATGTGTCCCAGTCTGGCTTCTGCTTGCTGTTCAGCTCTTTGCACAGTTTGGATTCAGAGGGGCCTGGGTTCTGACCCCATTCCAAAAGCACAGGCCTGGCCTTGGCTGCCATCGATGGCTCTGACTGCTAGCAGGACAGAACTCTCCTGGGGACCTGGGTGCAATCTGGGTGGAACTCCTGTTGGCCTGAAGATCTCCTCTGACCTTGGACTTGTGGTTATCTGAACCTTATTAACCAGCTTAGAAATTGTTACTCTATCCCTCTGCAGTCTGCTTCCTTTCCTTGCTCCAAATCCATGCGTCTAACAACAGAGAATGGGGCCTGGGAGGCAGGCGATTTGTATGACCTTGTTGATGCTGTCCTTCTGTGTGATGCTTCCATGTGAGGGCAAGTCACCTCAAAACTGGGCACTATCAAGAAGGGCTATCTTGGCCCAAGGGTGTGTGGAGCCATATGGCCTTTAGAGGGGGACTTATGAGGTAACATATGACTAAGGTAAGAACATCATCAGATTTCTAGTAATGCTTGGGAAATCCTTTTCAGGGTCCAGGGATAGTCCTTTTCAAATGCTGTTTCAAACGGTCTTCTGCTTTTTTTTTTTTAAAGTCCTACAGGAAGTCAGTGCCCCAGCAATGGTAGATGCAGCCTTTGCTCCATGGCCTTGGCACCGAGTCTCCTCAATCATGTTCTCTCTCCTAGGCCATAACTTGTCTAGCTTTACCCTGCAGAATTCAGGCAGGTCCACAGATTGTGCTGGGAAAGAAAAGGTCTACAGACATGGGGCTGAAGGGCAGCTCTGGTCCTGCCTCTCCATCTTCACACCTACTTTGAGAAAGTTTGTTTTCTAAAGGGAAAATGCATGTTGATTATGATTATGATTATTATTATTAATTATTATTATTTATTGTAAAGCATAAGAAGGTTAAATATTTTTTGATTCATGTCCATTTTATTTACTAGTTTAAGAAGTGAGATCATATGTATTCATATGTATATATTTGAGCATGGGATTTAAGTGTATCTGAGATTCTGTTTTTAAGAATATGAGATCATAAACACCTTGTCTTTTTCCCATTCTTCCTTGCCGGGGGCCAGTCCCTAACAGCTGACAGGTTCCCAAGAGAAGATAAGAAGTCAGGGAGGGATGAGTGAGTCAGGTATGGTGATTGGTGGTCAGGGGAATCTTGTAGCACTGACTGACCCTAAAAGCAGAAGGGATAGTAAGTTTAGGACTTTCCTAAAACGACTCAGGTATAATTTTCTCAGGAAAAGTCATAAAATGAATCATAATGCAGAAAGTCCCCAAGAATGCAACACAAAGAGAAGACCAAAACCCAAAAGTGAGAGACAGAACATCAGTGATCAAAGCATTCGACTCAGTTTTGCCGGAACTCTGTCCAGCAGCTGCGCTGGCTCAAAGATCTTCACCATTTCCAGTGGATACGGCTGTGCGCTTCCCGTATGTTGTTTTAAGTGTTTATCTCCACTGGTTACTTAACACTGAAAATTTACCTCTTTATTTTTTAAATTATCTAAACTACAATATTTTAGGGAGACCATTAAATGACTTGAAGACCTTTAATATAAGAATATTATTAAGAGGCATAAAATATTTATTCTGAATGGAATATCCCCCAAGTCTTTATATTGTAATTTAAAGAAATTTCTTGTATTTTTAATCTCCTGCTCAGTACATTTTCTCTGGAGGAATTAAAATGTTAGAAATATTTTGTATCCATTCAGAGAGGGTCTCCTTAAAACTAGTGGTGTGAACACCATCTTATGGTATTCCAGAAGATATGAGTCAGTACTGTGAGGTGACAGCATGTGTTTGTGAGGTAGGGGAATTTTATCTTGAAGACTGTTGTTTGCTGGGTCTGTGAGGGAGGTTAATTCTAATACTTAGTCAACCTTAAAAGTAAATGTACTTTTGTGATTTTTTTCTTTCATTGAAAATGGATTTTTTTCAGACAACATATCTTGATTACAGTTTCTCTCCTAGTCTTCCCAGTTCCTGCCCACCTCCCCTCCTATCCTGATCCATCTTCTGTCTCCTTGGGTATAAGGAAATATAATATATATATAATACAATATGATATGATAAAACAGAAACAAATCAGAATAGGACAATACAAACCAACAAAAGGAAAAGGGCCCAAGGAAAGGTATAAGATCCACTCATTTATATTCTCAGACATTCCATAAAAATGCAAAACTGGAATCCATGAAAAATATGCAGAAGAGCTGTAGATCCTTTATTATAAATATATATATTTTAAAGATGAATTTAAAAAAAGAAAAGAAAAAAGAAAAAAGGAAAAGGCCCTGACATGACATCCTGAGGCGGGAACCTCCACCAATACTGTTTAGCTCATTGACCGTTGGCATCTGCTGCTGGGCATGTGGCCTGCCCTTAAGAGTAGTTTGTTACTCCAGTGAGACTCCTTTGGAAAAATAAATTTTATTTGAAAGTGGTTATCAATGGAAGATAACTTCTCGGTTAGGGATGGGGGCATGTGTCCATTTCTCCTTTCAGCACTTGAACCCCATCATCTGTCCACTTTGAAGGCCCTGTGCATGCTACCTCAATCTCTGTGAGTTCACATGTGCATCCATCTTGTTGATTTAGGTGACCTTGTTTCCTCAGGTCCTTCATCCCCTTTGGCTCTTACACTCTCTCTGCTTCATCTTCTATGGGGTTCTCTGAACTCTGAGTGGAGCTATTCAGTTCCACACTAAGTGTGCCAAAGTCTCTCACTCTCTGCATAATGTCTGGCTTTGGGTCCCTGTATTTATTCCCATCTGCGGAGGTAGGAAGGTACTCTGTGATGGCTGTGCAAGGCACTGATCATATCTGTTTTGGTTTCATTTTAACAGTGAAAGGGAAGACAGCTCTCTGACCCATGTACCACTTTCAGAGTGTGTTCAGACTCCAATGCTGCCAACAGTCCCAGAGGTAAAAAAGAGGTCAAGAGGAACAGCCTGAGGACAGCAACTGCAGAAATCCTCCCAGGGCTCCAGGACAACGTGGAAGAGATGAGTCCAGCCACACAGACAGTGGATGAAAAGCTTACCTTGAGTCTATCGTAGCTAGGCTGCCAACTCACTTCCAAAGGGTATGTCTCTCTTTCCTCACCTGTCAAAACAGGAAATTGGATGCTCTGCAGAAGAAGAACCAAGTCTCCACTTGAAAAGCATCTTTAGTATCATTTAGCACTTATTTATTTGATGCAGTTAGAAACTGAATGTCAGAGATGGGCACTTGTGCACTGTCGTGCCTACGACCTGATGTTTCGTAGTATTCAAGCTCTTGTTTTTCTTCTAGATGGTTTTCCAAGGTTCTTCCAAGCCCAAGAGCTTTTTACTCTTAAGATGGCCTCCCTCCCAGCTGCAGCTATGGACTCATTCTTTGATTGGTCACTAGAGGCTCCCGTTGATACTCTTGATGGCACAATGTATATAGAGCTTCTATACAGTTTATCAACCTCACATAAACCTGGACAAATAATGTGTTCTGCCAGGCTCATGGAGGACATGCTCCTTTATGTGTGTGGCCATCCAGGATCAAGTCAGGCAATAGCTTTAGACAGGCTATTGAGCAATAACAGGATCAGCTTGGCAAGTTGACACTATAACCTTGAAGAAACCCCATTCTCTACTGAACTTCAGTTTCCTTAATATTTAAAAGAAGTTTGTTGAACTAGCTGATCCCTAAGGCACTGTTCAGCTGCGGTGTTCTGCTGCAGTGTTTCCTAATCTTTCTATTCCTACGGGCAATTTTAGTCAGAACCAAGGGGAACGTTCTTTACCACAGGAAACCGAGGAATGCTTGTAAGCTTTGGGATTACAAAACAAATTTGAGAATGTTTTATGACCCTGTGCTTTTTGCTTGTGTTTTCTAAGCTCAAATGTTCACAGCCTAACTCCATCTTAATTCTTATTGGTAGAGATATGAATAGGGGTAGCAGGATTGATCCCTACTTTATAAACTAGCTGTACATTTGCCATTGTTGGTAGGAGGCATGATTAGAGCCTCAGATTCCTAGAATCAGATCCTACTAGCTGGGTATTTATCTACTTGGGAGCTCAGTCATGTACATTAAAATATATGACATTTCACAGCCAGGACCAGTTTCTTAGAAGGGAGAGAGAGAGCCTGCTTGGGGTATTATGAAAGTGTTCACAGAGAGGGGAGAATAGTATCAAGGAGAGTGGAGAAAATGACCCCATGGGAGGTCTACTGAATGGGCATTTTCCCAGCTGAGCACAGTGCTGTGAAGAGGTTATATTGCAGGAGACTCACTATATGTAAATGCCGTGTTTTCCTAACCAGTATATATGTCTTGCTTATAAAAATATTTGTTCAATTCATCTTTGTTTCCTTATTAGGACTGATGCAAAAGGCATCTCTCAAAACTGATTGATGAATAAATGGGTTATATTAGAGGCATTTCCTCCCAAACTCTCAGTATGTTGGGTTGATATAACCTTATCACACACTCCTGGGAGGTAGGTTGAATGTGACACTTCTTTTGTTGACTACCACAGACGTGCAATGCTGTCCCTCGGTTCTGAAACTATACACAGATTATCTCTCACCTGGAGAAAGATTCGCTGTGGTCATCAGCTTGTAATAGTTGAAATGTGACACGTCCGTGACATGACCATGATGCTGAATTCAGTAACTGATACAGAAATAATATATCAACCCCAGTTCTTTGTAATAGCCCATGAGACCATTCTTACAGATAACAGAACAAAGAAATCCCAGGAATTGCTCCTGAGTATCCCCTGAAAAAATGTGCTAACAACTGTTAGTTATTCTTTTCATTGTTGCAGTAAAAACACCCAACGAAAACAACTTAAGGAAGGAAGGAAGGAAGGACTGATTTTGGCTCACAGCTTGAGGGAGCAGTCCATCATGGTGAAGAAGCTGTGGAAGGAGAAATGTGAGGGAGCTGGTCCCATCTCATCTGCAAGCAGGAAGCAGGAAGAGGAATGTCAGAGTTCGGTTTGCTTTTTTCTCTTTTTATTCAGTCCAGGGTCTCAGAGCGTGAAATGGTGCTGCCCACAGTTAAGAGTCACATAACTAGCTCATAACTAATCTAGATTCTTCCTCATAGGCTTGGCTGGAGGCTTGTCTCCTAGGTGATCTTACATCCTGTCAGGTTGACAATCAATGTCAACCATCCCACAACAAAGATGTGTCCAGATCATGACAGTAAAGATGCAAAGGAACCTACACTTTTGTCTCTATCTGGATTCCAGTTATAGATAACATGACTGTACTTAGGTTAAATAGTTATAAAACTAAATAGAGACACACAAATGAGTAGAGTAAAATGAGAAAACCTAAATAACAGAAGTTGTAGCACCCAGGCATGGTGGGACACACCTTCTAATTCTAGCACCCAGGAAGACGAGGATGATGGATGCCAATTTGAGGTTCTGTTAGGCTACACAGTGAATTTGATGTTAGTCTTTTACCAAGACTTTTGTTCTGATATAACACTACACAACCACAGATAGGGAAAGAATACATGAGATTCCCCTCTGTCTCCACTTACACCTGCATTAAGGCTATAGTCACCATGATACATTTTTCTCTAAGAGAGGAAGATCAGCTGCGTTCAATAGCGAACTTTTACAGGAAATAATGACACCAATTCTCTTGCAGAAGACAGTGTAACAGGAAATACTTTCCAAATGTATTCAGTGAGGCCACCATTACCATATTACAAAAATCAGATAGTCAATACAAATAAAGACAAATTCTGCAGTTATCTGTTATCTGTAGGAGCAAAGAGGCAACACTCTTGAGCAAAATAATACAATTGAAACCAATAGTGCTTCAAAAGAATTACACATACAAAGCAGGAGAGATGGCTCTGTAAGTGTGAGCATCTGCTCTGGAAGCATGAGGGCCTGAGTCTGCATTCCCAGCACCTGTGGTATAGCCCCACCAGACATGGCTGCATAAGACTGTCATTAGCACTGGAAGGTGGAGACCAGGAGCTCACTAGCTGGTCTGCCTGGATAGGAAAGGTGAGATTAGGGTTCAGTAAGAGATTCTGTTTCAAGGGATTCAAGTGGGTAGCAAGGGAGAAAAACAGTGACACCCACTTCCAGTCTCCACATTTCTGCACACAGGCATGCATACCTGTGTATGTGCATGTACCTACGCATGTGCACACACAGAGAGAATTAGTCAGTTAGTCAATCAGCTAAAAAGTAAAATTTATGAACCACGACCGAATGTGGTTCCTAAGTGTGCAAAAAAAAAAAAGGTGGTTTGATATTCACACATCCATTCATGTAATAACATAGCGACTGGGTAAAAGGCAAACATCACACAAGCATATTAATAATACAGAAAAGGGATTTCACAAAACCCAGTACTCATTCCTGGTCATATAGAACCATGGTGGATATTTGGCATCATCTCTTTGTCAAAACCCATAGAACACACAGCTCCTACAGTGAACCCTGACACAAGCTGTATGCTTTGAATGATAATGCTGTGTCTTTCATTGTACAGTCACTGACTATAATGTTCTTCTGGGGTGCGGGACATCAATAGTGGGAGTGCTTGTGCATGTGTAGAGACAGTGTTCTTCTTCCTAAAACTGCTGTAAAAAAATAAAGCTCACAGCAACAACAAAAATCAAGTAACACAAAAAGCAGGGAGACTCTTAAGCAGTGGCTCTCAGTGTTCTCCTGGAACCCCTGTGGCTCTCTGGAACCCTACTGGGGAGAGCTCATTTCTCAACAGCATTTCATAATGACCCTAGCACAGTACACTAGTTGTTTCTCTCACACTCCTTCAATCATGAATGTGGATGGAGTTTTCCAGAGGAGACATGACATGTGATATTGCAACAGAGGGCATGTGGCAGCAGCTAGGGCAGTTCAGCTGTCCCCAGTTAGGCAAGACACCAGAGAGACTTTTAAAGAAAAGAAAAAAAATAGTTAAACTGTAATTGTCTTCTCCCTGTGTCAGTTTTGGTGAGGAAAATAGCTGGGGTTTTGTCTGTTTGTTTGTTTTTAAATATGCTATTTTAGCATTAATGAGTTTATTATTACTTTAAATAAGAGATAATAAGCATTTTCTTTAAAAAAAAAAAAAGTAATGTGATGGGCTTGCTCCTTTGTGCAGATTAACACACAAGAGTTACAAAGGTGCCGGTGTGGATTATCACTTCTGAATGAGTGTTGAAGAATCTCAGAGGACATGAACCCTGCTCACAAGAGAAAACAGAGGCTCCTCCTTAGGGGGAAGGCTACTTGATTGAAGGTCTACACCTGGGCAGTTTGCTAAGGATGGAGAAGATACTGAGCAGAGTACACACACACCAAGGAAGTCCACTGAACTGTAAACTGAAGCCAGAGGCACAGAAAATGGAAGCGCGAGTTGGCAGATAAGATGGGTCAAAAGTGTGTGTATCTCTGTGTGTGTCTGTATGTGTTTATGTATGTGCATGTCTGTATGTATGTGAGTGTGTATGTATGTTGAGTGTGCATGTGTGTATAGGGTGGGGTGTGTGTGTGTGGTGAGTGTGTGTAGGGTATATGTAGAGTGTGTGTAGGGTGTGTATAGGGTATGTGTAGGGTGTGAGTATAGGGCGTGTGTAGGGTGTGAATGTGTGTATGTGTGCGTAGGATGTGTAGGTTGTATATAGGGTGTGTGTGTCTGTGTAGGGTATGTGTGTAGGGTATATGTATAGAGTGTGTGTATGATGTGTATGTAGGATGTGAGTATGTATATGTGTGTGTAGGGTGTATGTGTAGGGTATGAATGTGTGTATGTGTGTGTAGAGTGTGTGTAGGGTGTGTATAGGGTGTGTGTGTGTGTGTGTGTGTGTGTGTGTGTGTGTGTGTTTGTAAGGTGGATGTGGGACCAGGAGGCCCAATAGTTAATTAGAAGAGGTTATTCTGTTGCTGCACTACTCTTCTGAATCAGGCTTATGTAGATATAAATTATCTGCAGTAATTTCTCCCATTTTATCATCTAATTCTATGAGTTATTTAGACAGTATCACAGTCAAAGCATAGATTAGATTCATGAAAAGAAAAATTATATTTCATCCTTCATAGTTAATGCCTAGTCTATCCCAAGAGCCTGGTAGCCAATGCTCTATCTTTTTCCTTTTTACGAATGCCACATAAGTGAAATGAATTATAGGATTCACTTTTTAGAATTGTTTCCTTGACTTGTAATGCACTGGAAATTCATATCAGTAGATTTTTTTTTAATTGCTAAAGAGGAGTTCATTGGATTTTGTAGTCATTTCTACTATTCTATGGATGTGTATGTGTGAGTTGTTTCCAGTGTTAGGTAATCATGATGTTTTGTTTTGTTTTTTCGAGACAGGCTTTCTCTGCATAGCCTTGGCTGACCTGGAACTCATTCTGTAGATCAAGCTGGCCTCAAACTCAGAGATTCTCCTGCCTCTGCCTGCTGGGTGCTGGGATTAAAGGCATGCACTAACAACCACCAAGTTTATGAATACAATTTTAAACACATTGCTTTATGGGAATTTATGTGAGCATGGATTAGGAAGTGGTTTTACTTCAGGAAAGGTGATAGAAATGGGGAAGACAGATGAATAGTCTCGGTTTAAGCAGTGTGCCTGCTCTTGTTATAATCTGCATGTAGGTGATTTAACGACTGTCGCTGCAGGATTCTGAAAATCAACTCTGAGTCAATTTTACTAAGAGACATTAAGTTAGCAACTGAGATCATCAGAGACTTTCTTCAGGAGGCAGAAACTCAGCAGGAAAAAAACAAACAAATAAACAATCAAGAGCAGGTCAAGAGCAATCCTTGGTCTTTTTCTTTGTGAATCACCATGGTTAGCAGCCAGGAAGATTATAGCTGATAACAGTAAAACATCCTGAGCCCAAAGGTTTCATCTTCAAACATTGTCATCACCAAAGAGTTCAAGCATAAACCACTCTCTAGAGCCTGTTAAATGTATTTCCAAGTAACAAGTCATCATACAAAGGAAACATCTTTCTCTGGTGAAAGTTCTGTCTGTAGGTTGGAGACTGAGATTCTGGAAGGAACTTCTGAGATTTGAATCCCATATGGTAACCCATGTATTATCCCAACAGAAGAAACTTGCCCTGGTGCCATCTACCATGAATGCATTTTCTGGGAACTTGGCAAATGACAAATGTGATAGAGTCTTATGAGTATAGAGATCTGCTATTCTCACAGTGTGTTCTGAGGACCTGCTGAATTCGAGGTGTGTGATCATTTTGCTATCTTATTGACTGCAAATGCCAGGGACCTTGTCCTGAGTGGTCTTTCTCTAGACAGAGTCCAGGTAACACTCTAATCCTAACTCTTCTATATTCTTGGGCTGTGGGGAAAACTAAAAGTTAAAAAAAATAATTTGTTATTTCTAATTAAAATACATATAAACCACCAGCCCACTTTCTACCCTCAAAAATGAAAAAATTTGAGGTGTATTCGAGCCAATAGAGTGATAGACTCTTTAGGATAAAAGAGACTAGAAACGGAGTTCACCCAGTTCTCCAACAAATCTCTCCCAAGGTTATTCTTTTTCTACTCCCTCAAAGCCTATGTATTTCCAATAGTCTATAAAGTCCAAATTACTTTCTGAGATTCCATTCAAACCTCATCTTCTCCCTGAAGCCTCTCTTAATCAGAGACTTTTAAAAAGTCCTTCCTGTGCCACCTCTGCTGGAATGTTTGTCCAAGCACACTGTTACTCACTCTTGTTGCTTCCTTTGCTGCTTTGTGCTTGCTTAAGATCAATAATTCTGCTGTCTTCATTCCTTGTAACTTCATTCCTTTACACAGTGCCTAGCTTGTACCAAGTACCCAATAAACATTTTTTTAGCCGACAGTGACTCACTAGCTCCTGAAGCAAGCATCCTGTTCCATTTGTCATTTATAAACTGTTCTAACAGAGTCCTCCTCGTCGTTGTCCTCCTTGTCGTCGTCTTCTTTCTCTTCTTCTTCTTCTTCCTCTTCTTCTTCTTCTTCTTCTTCTTCTTCTTCTTCTTCTTCTTCTTCTTCTTCTTCTTCTTCTTCTTCTTCTTCTTCCTCTTCCTCTTCCTCTTCTTCCTCTTCTTCCTCTTCTTCCTCTTCTTCCTCTTCTTCCTCTTCCTTCCCTCCTCCTCTTCCTCTTTTCTTTCTCCCTTCCCCCTTTTCCCCTCCTCTCTCTCTCTCTCTCTCTCTCTCTCTCTCTCTCTCTCTCTCTCTCTCTCTCTCTATCACTCTCGCTCTTGCTCTCTCGTGCTCTCTCTCTTTCCCCAAGCTGGCCTTGAACTCACAATGTAAAAAAGTATAAATATAAACACTGTAACCTACAGATTTCATCTCTTAAGTGCTGGGATGTCAACTATAGTCCATCACTCTGAGCTGAAAACTCTTCTTTGAAATGAATCAGACCAGGTCTTGATATCTCACCAGCATCTCTTTGTGTTAGTAATAGGGACCTTTGCAGATCCACACGTCCATATTCGACCTGCACATTTGAAGAAAGCAGTCATGGCACTTTTCAATCCTCTCATTTCCCAATGAAATTCTGCCTGATTCTTTACTTTGTCTGAAATAATATTTATTTTATCTATGTAACTAAGGCAAGAGAAACCACACTAAAAATGCCATCAGGAATATGGTAATTGACATATCAAGCTGGAATCGGAAGATCTGTCATGAATCATTCACAGTAATTTCACTAAGTAATATTGTTTGGAATACTTTCTTTATTTACATTTAAAATGTTATCCCTTTTCTTGGTTCCCCCCCCCAGAAGCCCCCTATACCATCCTCCCTCTTCCAACATATGCAGCTGGAGCCATGTATATTCCTTTGTTGATGGCTTAATCCATGGGGGCTCATGGAGACTGGTTTGTTGATATTGTTTTTCTTCCTGTGAGGTTGCAATCCCCTTCAACTCCTTCAGTCCTTTCTCTAACTCCACTATTGGCTCAGTCCAATGGTTAGCTGTGAGCATCTGTATCTGTATTTGTAAGGCTCTGGCAGGACCTCTGAAGAGACAACCATATCAGGCTCCTTTCAGCATGCACTTCCCAGGCATCCACAATAGTGTCTAGGTTTGGTAACTGTATATAGGATGAATCCCCAGGTGGGACAGTCTCTGGATGGCCTTTCCTTCAGTTTCTGTTCTACAGTTTATCTCCATATTTGCTCCTGTGAATATTTTGTTCTCCTTCTAAGAAGGGCCGAAGCAGCCACACTTTGATCTTCCTTCTTCTTGAGCTTCATATGGTCTGTGAATTGTATCTTGGTTATTTGGAGCTTTTGGGCTAATAGCCACTTATCAGTGAGTGTATACCATGTGTGTTCTTTTGTAATTGGGTTACCTCAGTCAGGATGATATTTTCTAGTTCTAACCATTTGCCTAAGAATTTCATGAATTCATCATTTTTAATAGCTGAGTAGTAGTACTCCATTGTGTCAATGTACCCACATGTTCTGTATCCATTCCTCTGTTGAAGGACATCTGGGATTTTTCCAGCTTTGGCTATTATAAATAAGGCTGCTATGAACATAGTAGAGCATGTGTACTTATTAAATGTTGGTGCATCTTCTGGGTATATGCCCAGGAGTGGTATAGCTGGATCCTCAGGTAATACTATGTCCAATTTTCTGAGGAACCAACAAACTGATTTCCAGAGTGGTTGTACATGCTTGCAATCCCACCAGCAATGGAGGAGTGTTCCTCTTTCTCCATATCCTCTCCAGCATCTGCTGTCACCTGAGTTTTTGATCTTAGCTATGCTGACTGGTGTGAGGTGGAATCTCAGGGTTGTTTTGATTTGCATTTCCCTGATGACTAGGAATGTTGAACATTTCTTTAGGTGCTTCTCAGCCATTTGATATTCCTCAGTTGAAAATCCTTTGCTTAGCTCTGTACCCCATTTTTAATAAGGTTATTTGATTCTCTGGAGTCTTAACTTTTTGAGTTCTTTGTATATATTGGATATTAGCCCTCTATCAGATGTTGCATTGGTTCAAGATCTTTTCCCAATCTGTTGGTTGCCTTTTTATCCTATTGACAGTGTCCTTTGCCTTACAGAAGCTTTGCAATTTTACTTGTCAGTTCTTGATCTTAGAGCATAAGCCATTGGTGTTCTGTTCAGGAATTTTTTCCCCTGTGCCCATGTGTTCGAGGCTCTTCCCCACTTTCTCCTCTATGAGTTTCAGTGTATCTGGTTTTATGTGGAGGTCCTTGATCCACCTGGACTTGAGCTTTGTACAAGGAGATAAGAATGGTTCAATTTGCATTTTTCTAAATGCTGGCCCCAGTTGAACCAGCACCATTTGTTTAAAATGTTGTATTTTTTCCACTTAATGGTTTTAGCTCCCTTGTCAAATATTAAGTGACCATGCTTGTGTTGGTTCATTTCTGGGTCTTCAATTCCATTGATCTTTCTGCTTTTCTCTGTACCAGTACCATGCAGTTTTTACTACTCTGTAATACAGCTTGAGGTCAGGGATGGTGATTCCCCCAAAAGTTCTTTTATTGTTGAGAATAGTTTTTGCTATCCTGTGTTTTTTGTTATTCCAAATGAATTTGCAAATTACTCTTTCTAACTCTATGAAGAATTGATTTGGAATTTTGATGGGGATTGGATTGAATTTGTAGATTGCTTTCGGCAGGATGGCCACTTTTATCATATTAATCCTGCCAAATCCAGGAGCATTGGGAGATCTTTCCATCTTCTGAGATCTTCGATTTCTTTCTTCAGAGATTTGAAGTTCTTGTCATACAGATCTTTTACTTTCTTGGTTAGAGTCACACCAAGGTATGTAATATTATTTGTGACTATTGTGAAGAGTGTTGTTTCCCTAATTTCTTTCTCAGCCCGTTTATCCTTTGAATAGAGGAAAGCTACTGATTTGTTTGAGTTAAGTTTATATCCAGCCACTTTGCTGAAGTTGTTTATCAGCTTTAGGAGTTCTCTAGTGGAATTTTTGGGGTCACTTAAATGTACGATCATATCATCTATAATAGTGATATTTTGACTTCTTCTTTTCCAATTAGTGTTCCTTTGACCTTTTGTTGTGTAATTGCTCTAGCTACAACTTCGAGAACTATATTGAATAAGTAGGGAGAGAGTGGGCAGCCTGTTTAGTCCCTGATTTTAGTGGGATTGCTTCAAGTTTCTCTTCATTTAGGTTGATGTTGGCTACTGGTTTGCTGTATACTGATATATTGCTTTTACTATGTTTAGGTATGGGCCTTGAATTCCTGATATTTCCAAGACTTTTAACATGAAGGGATGTTGAATTTTGTCAAATGCTTTTTCAGCATCTAACAAAATGATCGTGTGTTTTTTTCTTTGAGTTTGTTTATGTAGTGGATTACATTGATGGATTTCCATTTATCGAACCATTTCTGCATCCCTGGGATGAAGCCTCTTGATCATGGTGAATGATCATTTTGATGTGATCTTGGATTCGGTTGGCAAGAATTTTATTGAGTATTTTTGCATCAATGTTCATAAGAGAAATTGGTCTGAAGTTCTCTTTCTTTGCTGGGTCTTTGTGTGGTTAAGGTATAAGCGTAATTGTGGCTTCATAGAATGAATTGGGTAGTGTTCCTCTGTCTCTATTTTGTGGAATAGTTTGAAGAGTATTGGTATTAGATCTTCTTTAAAGTTCTGATAAAATTCTCCACTAAACCCATCTTGTCCTGGACTTTTTTTGATTGGGAGACTGCTTCTATTTCTTTAGTGGTTATGGGACTGTTTAGATGGTTTATCTGATCCTGTTTTAACTTTGGCACTTGGTATGTGTATAGAAAATTGTCCATTTCATCCAGATTTTCCAATTTAGTTGAGTATAAACTTTTGTAGTAGGAGCTGATTATTTTTTTGGATTTCTATGGTTTCCATTGTTATGTCTCCATTTTCATTTCTGACTTTATTAATTTGGGTATTGTCTCTGTGCCCCCTGGTTAGTCTGGCTAAGGATTCATTTATCTTGTTGATTTTCTCAAGGAACCAACTCCTAGTTTTGTTGATTCCTTGTATCCTTCTTTTTGTTTCTACTTGGTTGATTTCAGCCCTGAGTTTGATTATTTCCTGCCATTACTCCTCTTGGGTATATTTGCTTCTTCTTCTTTTTTTTTTTTCCTAGAGCTTTCAGGTGTGCTGTCAAGCTGCTAGTGGAAGCTCTCTCCAGTTT
The DNA here is from genome assembly GCF_008632895.1 of Mastomys coucha. Classification (NCBI taxonomy): domain Eukaryota; kingdom Metazoa; phylum Chordata; class Mammalia; order Rodentia; family Muridae; genus Mastomys; species Mastomys coucha. The sequence continues at coordinate 21,862,803 of NW_022196894.1, read as the reverse complement.
CTTTTAGGAGGTGCTTAAAGCTATGAGCTTTCCTCTTACCACTGCTTTCATTGTGTCACATAGGTTTTGGTATGATGTATATTCATTTTCATTAAATTCTAAAAGGTCTTTAATTTCTTTATTTCTTCTTTGACCAAGTTATCATTGAGTAGAGTGTTGTTCAGGTTCCATGTGTATGTGTGTTTTCTTTTGTTTTTGTTGCAATTTAAGACCAGCCTTAGTCTGTGGTGATCTGATAGGGTGCATGGTATTTTTCAGTCTTCTTGTATCTATTGAGGACTGTTTTGTGACCAATTATGTGGTCAGTTTTGGAGAAGGTACCATGAGGTGCTGAGAAGAAGGTATATTCTTTTGTTTTAGGATGAAATGTTCCATAAATATCTGTTAGATCCATTTGGCTCATAACTTCTGTTAATTTCACTGTGTCTCTGTTTAGTTTCTGTTTCCATGTTCTATCCATTGCTGAGAGTGGGGTGTTAAAGTCTCCCACTATTATTGTGTGGAGTGCAATGTGTGCTTTGAGCTTTAGTGAAGCTTCTCTTATGAATGTGGGTGCCCTTGCATTTGGAGTGTAGATGTTCAGAATTGAGAGTTCATCTTGGTAGATTTTTCCTTTGACCAGTATGAAATATCCTTCCTTATCCTTTTTGATAACTTTTGGTTGCAAGTTGATTTTTATTCGATATTAGAATGGCTACTCCAGCTTGTTTCTTGGGACCATTTGCTTGGAAATTTGTTCTCTTGCCTTTTACTCTGAGTTAGTTTTGGTCTTTGTCACTGATGTGCATTTCCTGTTTGCAGTAAAATGTTGGTTCCTGTTTACGTATCCAGTCTGTTAGCCTCTTTTATTTTTATTGGGGAATTGAGTCCACTGATGTTAAGAGATATTAAGGAAAAGTGTTGTTATTTCTGTTATTTTTGCTGTTAGAGATGAAATTATGTTTATGTGGCTATCTTCTTTTAGGTTTGTTGAAAGATTACTTTCTTGCTTTTCTAGAGTGTAGTTTCCCTCCTTGTATTGGGGTTTTCCATCTATTACCCTTTGTAGGGCTGGATTTGTGGAAAGATACTGTGTAAATTTGGTTTTGTCATGGAATATCTTGGTTTCTTTGTCTATGGTAATTGAGAGTTTTTCTGGGTCTTGTAATCTGGGATAGTATTTATGTTCTCTAAGGGTCTGTATGACATCTGCCCAGGATCTTCTAGCTTTCATAGTCTCTGGTGAGAAGTCTGGGGAAATTCTGATAGGTCTGCCTTTAAATGTTACTTGACCTTTTTCCCTTTCTGCTTTTAATATTCTTTCTTTGTTTACTGCATTTGGTGTTTTAATTATTATGTGATGGGAGGAATTTCTTTTCTGGTCCAGTCTACTTGGAGTTCTGTAGGTTTCTTGTATGTTCATGGGCATCTCTTTCTTTAGGTTAGGGAAGTTTTCTTCTATAATTTTGTTGAAGATATTTACTGGCCATTTAAGTTGGGAATCTTCACTCTCTTTTATACCTACTATCCTTAGGTTTCATCTTCTCATTGTGTCCTGATTTCCTGGATGTTTTAGGTTAGGAGATTTTTGCATTTTGCATTTTCTCTGACTATTATGTCAGTGTTTCTATGGTATCTTCTGCCCCTGAAATTCTCTCTTCTATCTCTTGTATTCTTTCTGTTGGTGATGCTTGCATCTATGACTCCTGATCTCTTTCCTAAATTTTCTATCTCCAGAGTTGTCTCCCTTTGTGATTTCTTTATTATTTCTATTTCCAATTTTAGATCTTGTATGGTTTTGTTCATTTCCTTTGATTGTGTTTTACTGTAATTCTTTAAGGGATTTTTGTGCTTCCTCTTTAAGGGTTTCTACTTGTTTACCTGTGTTCTCCTGTATTTCTTTAAGGGAATTATTTCTGTCCCTCTTAAAGTCCTCTATCATTGTCATGAGGAGTGATTGTAGATCTAAGTCTTGCTTTTCCAGTGTGATTGTGTTTCTAGGACTTGCTATGGTGGGCGAATTGGGTTCTGATGATGCCAAGTAACCTTGGTTTCTGTTGCTTATGTTCTCATGCTTTCTTCCCATCATCTGGTGCTACCTGCCCTCACTATATCTGACTGGAGCCTGTCCTTCCTGTAATCCTGGTTGCATCAGAACTCCTCAGAGTCAAGCTGTCTCTATGATCCTGTGATTTCAGGATCCTGTGATCCTGTGATTCTGGGTGTGTCAGAGTTCCTGAGAGTCAAGCTGCCTCTGGGACCCTGGGATGCTGGTGTGGCCAAGCTGCTGGGATCCTGGGATTCTGGCTATGTTAGAGCATCTGGGATTTGAGCCTCCTCTGAGTGCTGTGAGGCTGGTTGCAGAGTTTGTTCCCACGGTAAACTGGTGCAAATGGGAAGGAACCTGAGCCACAGGTTGGGTGGGGTTGCTGAGTCCCTGGATCCTGCTAGTCCCAGTTACTTCCGGTGGTGTTGCAACATGTTGTGTCCTACTCTTAAATAATTTTTATTGATGATTTCTTAACTTTTCTTTACCCAAGGCCGGGGGTACAACCTGTGATTTTGAGGAGCTTGGTAGGTAAGGTATTTAGCTGCATGGGGCCTCTTTCAGAAATCTAAATAAGCTTAGCTTTAGAAGCTTGAACTTGCATGCAGGCTTAACAATGGCTTAATGAAAGAGAAGTGTGAGATAAGAGGAGAGAAGCAAGTAAATACCAGAGGAAATCTCAACTATGACTTCATACTTTCATGCTGACAATGCACCAAGCAACGTGGATGGCTTAGGAAAGAGCCAGTAACTACAACAAACAACACAAGCTTCCTCGACCTCACGGATCAGGTTTTCCAGCCCAAAGCAGGTTCACCACCAACACAAGTCTTATGGGGAACATTTCAAGATATACCCAAGCTAAAATGTTGTGCTTCAAAGCTGTTTGATCCTTTATTCAAATGCTAGTATATCCACTCCACGTTCAGTTCATCAGCAAAAAGTTAAGGGTGCAGAGCTTGCTCTGAAAACTGAGTGCCTGTAGGTATTTCCTCTACAGGCCAGGATTACCATCTAAACATTTGACTATTCACAAAGTATAATAGAGAAACAAACAAGATGATGGGCACTGGAGATGCTACTCACTCCATCTGAGACAGTCACAAGAGATGCCACAGGACAAAATACTGGTGCCAACATTACTAGTATTGTGTAGTTGTAATACACATACAGATAAGCAATCAGAATGGTTTTTGTAATGAAAAATTCATCAACAAATAAGCTGAGAATTCTCTTTAAACTTTACTACAGGTGTTTTATTTTATTTTATTATAATTTGGGTGCAACCTTACTACAGATCTCTAAAGGGGAAGCCAGTGCTCTTAACTGCTGAGCTGTCTGTCCCTTCAGCCCCTGTTACTATGCGTAGCTTATGAAATACCTGTATCTATCAGGTACAGGGAGAAAGACAAACAGGAATAAAGAGATGCAAGTTCTGTGGATTCACACATGCTTAAGGAGGTGGAAGATGCTGATCACTTGAAAAGTCACTGGCTCTGGAGTGACAAGAGAAATTTATTCTAGAGCCCACTCAGGCTCTATTTACTTATTCAATATTAACTGAGCAAGGCAAGCACAATCCCTCAGAGCTCACGGACCAAACACTGTTACCATGGGGCTGAGAGCCATCACTTCTCTTTTCTACTGGATGTTTCACTATGAGCAAACTGGTGTCTTTCCTTTCACTAGTCCAGAAGGTGGCAAGTCTCTTACCACCTTCTCTTTGCAGATAAACCAAAAAACAAAACAAAACAAAACAGGAAATGAGAGAGATGGACTGAGATTAAATCCACCTGCCTCAAAATCTTGGATTGGGCAGTCGGCTCTGACCCATAGGGAGAACTGAGTTTTCCTTTCATTCCAATAATCTTTTTGACAGGGAAGATGAGCATTGGCAGAGTGCTTTGTTAAAGAAATTAGGAGGCAAGAGGAACTAAAATGTTATCAAATGACTGTCTCTGCCCCCAGTTACTAATATGTGTGGATTCCAAAAGGATTTCTCTTTCTTTGTTCTCCCCTCATTTTACTCCACATCACAATGCACACCCTACCCTTCCCCCTCTCATATGTCCCTTATTAAGCAGGCTGTACATACAAGGGAGAGCCACAGTGTTTGTCTTCTTGAACCTTGGTCACCTTACCTAACACTTCCTAGTTCCGCTCATTCGCCTGGAAATTTGACAAGTTTTAGTTTGAATTTTGAAAGATGTACTTATGTATTTGAAAGATTTTATGTCTTTGAGTCTTTTGCCTGTATACCTGTATACCTGTATACCTGTATACCTGTATACCTGCCTGTATGCCTGGGTACCACAGCATGCCTGTTACCTGGAGAAGTTGGAAGAGGGTTTCTGGTCCCCTGAACTAGAGTCGCAGATGGTTTTAAGCCATCATGTGAGTATATGGAAAGGACCCTAGGTCCTCTACATGTGCCCTTGCATACACATTGTGTATACATACAACATTTGATGAACATAGTCCATTTTGCTTTATTTTCTCTGTCTCTTTATTTCTGTGTGAGTGTGTATACGGGAGGGAGAGAGAAAGAGAGAGAGAGAGAGAGAGAGAGAGAGAGAGAGAGAGAGAGAGAGAGTCTGTGTGAGATCGATCGCAAAGCTTTGCGTATCCTAGACAAGTCCTCTACCTCTGAATTACCCCCAGCCTTAACTACAAATCTTAAATACTGAACTATGTTTAATATACTTCTGAGTTAACCCCATTAATCCAAAGAATTAACCTAAAGATGTTTACATTATGAAGAAAAAGCATTTATTTAGCTCACAGTGCACACTTCTAGATGTTCACATATCTATATATGACTGTAACATTTTTTCCCTGCAAAAGCCCCAAGGCAGAGCAAGTGTGAGCAAGCAAGCGTGCAATCGAGCAAGTGAGAGCATTTTTGTATAACGCCACTGTTACTCATTCACGGGGACTCAACCCTGGTAATCTGGTAATCTGATCTAACTGTGTTCATCTCCCAGAGGCCCCACCACTAAGCATAGCACAACCAGTCAGGTTCAGGGTCTGTTTTCTGAAAACTTCACAATCAGTCTGAAACTCTGATGTCTGAACTGCGGGGAGACACATTCAACATACATCTAAACAAGGTCAATTTCTATGAAGAAAATGAGTTGGAATTTGCTATCTGGAAGGGGATGACTGGAGGATCATTCCAAGCACAGAACACAAAATAAGCAATGGCCCAAGGGAGAGACACAATGCTGTACTCAGATGATGATCAGTCCACTTGGAATGGAAGGCTGTTCGGGAGAAAGAGACAAACTTAGGAAGACAGATGGGTTAACACTGCATAGACCTTAAATGTTGGGTTTGTATTAGACTGTGTAATTGAGGACCAGGAAATATTTCAGAAAGATTAAGCTTGACCTTTTATCTAGTGTAGCAGCAGTAAAAAAAATTATATGTATATGTATATATATATGTATATATAAATATAAATACATATATATGTATGTATGTATGTATGTATGTATATATATATATATATGTGTATATATATATATATATATATATATGTATATATATATAAAATCATAAGTGATGTGCAGGTCCATGGCCAAAAGCAAATATATCCACTCAGCTACCCAAGGCTTCACTGCTCATGCTTGCTCCAATTCAGTGTGTGTATGTGTGTGTGTGTGTGTGTGTATGTCTGTATCTGTGTGCGCGCACGCACATTTATGAGTGTAGAATGGGGCATGGCTTCATCCTCAGTAACTTCAAGGAACTTCTTGTTTCATGTTGAGAAGTTGGGCTCACGCTCTGTGTGAGTGGATGACTAGAAGCAAATTCTCTGCTCCTGTGAGAATTTGCTGGGTGCTGCTCTCTAAGCTATGAGAGCTTGGTAGGAAGGCACAGCAGGCACCAGCCATGATGGGGAAGCTCTTCCCTGCCTGGTCTCAATCCTGCTTCCATTTCTTCAACCTCCAACTTGAAGAAAGAAAAGGGCCAGCACTAGCTAGATGGTTTAAATGACACAGTATTGTGTTGTGAATAGGTTCATCCCAAGAGAAGTCTCACACAGTGTTGGACAGCACTCAAGGCTATAAACTGCTTTACAGTAAATAACAGATATAATTTTTAAGAAATTATTTTTGTATGTTTTGCGATTATAAATACAATTCCATTGTTTCCTCCTTCCTTTTTCCTCTCTCCAAACCATCCCATATACCCTCCTAGCTCTTTTCAAATTCAAAACCTATTTTTTCATTAATCATTATTACATACATACATACATACATACTTGTACACATATGTATCTATGCATCCCTAAATGCATAAATATAACCTGTTCATTCTATATAATATCACTACTATTATATTTTCAGGCTGGCCATTTGGTGTGGTATAACAAAATGGTGTTCTCTTCCCTGGCAAAGACTTTTTCTCCTGCATTTCCTAGTTGTCTGTAGTTTTTCTGCAAGGCCTCCTGGGCTTTCCCCATTCACTCTGGTGTGTCTGTTGTTGTTCTTGTTCAGCTCATGCTTAGACAGTCATGCTGGTAAGATTCTACAGGTGTAGCTGCTGACATTCTGGAGACACAGTCTCACACAAACTCCCTGTTCCTCTGGCTCTTACAATCTTCCCACCTTGTCTTCTGAAAAGATCCCTGAGCCTTGGTTCTGGGTGTTGGTGTTGTAGATGCATCCTCAGGTCCACAACGCTGTGTCTTAACTGATTATGGTTTTCTGTAATGGTCTCCCACTGTAGCAAAGAGAAGTTTCCTTGTTGAGGGGCGAGACCTACATTTACCTGGGGACATAAGGAGAAGTATTCAGAAGGTAGTTAGGAATTACACTGTTGTAGTAAAGCAGTGATTATAGATTCTTCCCCAGGATCCACAATTTCACTACACCCCTGGGTATTTGGCTACGTTTCCAGTTCCAGGCATGCTTTTCTGCTTGTCGAGCATAGGGGACAGATAAAATTTAAAATCTGTATTGCAAAATAATTTCAGGCTTATAAAAGAGTTGTAAATTTAGATTGTTTGTGAGTACTCTCTCAGTATTTAGCAAAGCCGGGAGCTGGGAAATTAAGGTGGGCAAAATATTAAGGTGAATCTATAAGCCTTCTCACAGGTGTCACCATTTGACCCACCGAGGAACCTTTTAACTGCCAGCATGCTCACAGAAGTTTCCAGAGGTTCTGCTGTAGAAGATCTGCCTTCACTCTCCTGTTAAGCCTTTTCCTTTTTCATGGGGCAGTAGCATTGCTATTTAATAGCATTTTGTAATGTTTATTGCACAAAAGAAAAGATGTCATTTTTACATCAATTTCTCTAAACTTGAAAACCACTGCTTTAACTAATACCCTATGGATGGACGTTTTAACTGTTTCCAGAGTCTCACCTTCAAGCACTGGTGCAGTGAGGGAATATTTATATCCATCTCTTTATCACCATATGCTTATTTCTCTGGATGAGTGCAGAGAAACAGGTCACAGGAAGGTCCATAGTTGAAATACTGCACTGCCCTTGCTACCTTAGCAGCCATTGTAAGGATCGTTCTTGTTCTCGTATCCTAGATAAATATTTATTCCCAACTGAGCAGTTTCCAGGGTTCAGGAACTGTACACAAATATGGAAAGGCATAACCCTCCCCCAGCTTTCTATGCTTTTAATTGCTATGCATCTGAGGACAACTTTCCTCCTCCATGTCAGAGAGACATTACAACTTTGAACATACTCTGAGCTTAGTATAAATCCCTTTAGAAACTCTTGGAATGACTGCAGCTGAAGGGCCATTGCCTGTGCAGCTAGCATATGGGCAGCCAGGGGAGGTCATGGGAGCAAAGAATAGTCAGCACGTATTCTGGGTTTCCATGGCCCAGCTGAGGTTATCACTTGACAGGTAATGTCACCTCTTCCCTTCTACTCACTGTCTGTGGTGCTGAATGCAAAGTGCTTGATACAAGCACACTCAGGGCTGGATATGACTTACTCATCTCCAGGTTAGTTCAGAGCAGGCATTGCTGACTGGAGTTCAGATCCTACCACCCACATCGGGTGGCTCACAAATGACTGTGACTCCAGCTCCAAGGGATCCAACACCCCTCTCCTGATCTCTGTGGCGTGAGGGGCACCTGCACACACACACACACACATGAACGTAAACACATACAGAGAAATAAAATGAATCCTTAAATGTTTTGTTTTCGTATATTCTGTTTTTCTTAGTAGGAAACCCTTTGAAAGATCTGGTGGGAAAACGGGAGGACTCCAAATCTACTCTCTAGGTAAGAGAAAGAGAACCACGTATGGAAGAGATGAACATGGTCAACCACAGACCAAGAGAAAGTTATGCTTTCCTACTCAAAAGTGTGCATAAGCAACCCCAGGAGTTTAGAACTGAATCGCTGTCCATTTTACACATGAGAGAGTGAGACTGGTAGAGGAAACCATGCCTCCCAAATCTCATGGTGACATTGGCCATGATCTCTTAGTGGGGAAGCAAGTGACCCTCAGAGGGCAGGAGCGATAGATAGCCTGGTTACCTGGTTTCTTAAATGACTGAAGATGCATGGGAAGTTGCAAAGCCAAATGAATTGTGGCCCTCCTCACTTAGTTTTCTCCAACCCCAGTCCAAAATCAAACCAGGGAAATCCACACTTATGCAAGTCACAGGACTTGAGTTGAGTTCCCACCTATTTACATGTACTCTATGTGTATGCTTGCTCCTCCCCCAGATATATATTCACACCCACCAAGAAGTTCGATTTATGTTTTACATCTTACCAATAAAGAAAACTCTGTCCACTATGGGCACATATATTTCATGATATCTTAGTGAACTGGAAGAATGGGAATTGAAGGTTGTGGCAATCCACATTTACTCTTTTTTGTTGTTGTTTTGGCTTGTTTGTTTGAGACAGGGTCTCACGGTGTCACCCTGGCTGTCCTGGAACTTACTACATGGACCAGGATGGCCTTGAACTTGAGACAACCATCCTACCCTTGCCTCCCAAGTACTGAGATTGCAAATGTGCAGCACCACATCTACCACCACCACCCCCACACACACACATTTATTCTTTCGTTGGCTCTCAGTGTATTGTGAAAAGGAGCCCGATCAAGTGGATCTGCCATTTGTGTTATCCTATATTATCTTTTTAAAATGGGCTTCAATGTGGTAAAACGATTTCTACCTTAAAGGATTTGTACAGCCAGCAGATTGAAGATAATATTTATGCCACAAGGAGAATCAGGCAACAAGGAAAGGGCAGAGCAGCCCATTCTGCATCATCTAAAACTTCCTCTCCCTGAGGAGGTGGCTCGGTTGCTGTAGTACTTGTCTAGTATTCTTGCAGCCCTGGGTCCAGCACCCTGCACCACATAAACTAGGTATGGTCTCCTGCACTGATACTTGGTGCTTGTAATTCCAGAAGGTAGGTAGGGGAAGGAGATAGGGGCAGGAAGATCAGAAGTTCAAAGCCATCTTTGGTTAGATAGTGAGAGAAAAATCTTTCTTCTGCTAGACATATTACTATGGAAAAAAGTATTAACTACTCAACCAATGGCAACAGGAAGGGAACCACAAAGAAACGGAAGCTATCCAGTAGTGACTCTGAAAATAGATTTACAGCCACTTTTTCTCACAAAAGCATGAGTTTTGTTATGATATAGCCAATGATGTGAAGAGGTCATATCGTGGACATCCTGAGCCTGATGGAAAGCCTTTAAGTGATTGTAAACAAGGGACAAATTCTTCCTTCACTGAATATCTGTATGATTCTCAATGTCACATATGCCTTCCTGATGGGACTGTGACAGATCAAGAAGTGAAACATTGTGAACACACTTTGTAAACAATGACTTCCCCTGCAAATGAGATATTACTCTTAGTCACTCTACTATGAGATTTTAGAAGGGATTGATAGACGAAGGATGCTATGAACCAACAGGTAAATACCTGAGCAGGGAATGCTGGTTTGTTTTCTGTTCGTTGGTTTGGTTTTTTAGTAATATGAATAGGGAAAGGGATTCAAGAGAGAAAATGTCCTCGGGGCTCACAACTTGGTGCAGTATCACAAAGCCTGGCCTTTGACGCTTACTTGCTACAGATGTGAACTTGGCCAAGACAATCTACACAAATGTCTGTTTCCTCCCTGGGGAAGGTAGACGATATAAAGTCATCCTGAAGAGTTACTGTGAGGGTCGAGTGAGTTGGCATATAAAGAGTCTGGCACAGTGCCCAGCACACTGTAGGTTCTGAATGCATGTAAATTCTTGTTCTCTTTTCACCCTCTTTCCAGGGGGTTCTGGAAACAGCTTACAGAAAGTGGCCGGTACTCGATCATCCTGTCCAGTTTTTGGCATCCAAATATAACAGGGCTTGTTTTGAGGATTAGACTGATTGCCCTAAGTTTGCTTTTTATTTTGGTTTCTTTCTCTCTTTTTTTTTTCCCTAAATACACACTACATTCAACTGTTTTATCTTATAATAGGTGTAATAAAGTCTTGTTTGATGAATGGTTAGATTTAATGATCTCTAACAAGGAACTAAGTTGGGGCCTCAAGCCAAGAGTCTTTGGTTTTGGGGGTTTCAGGTACTAACTGCTACAGGATCTTTATTAGAATGCCCCCTCCACCAGAGCCCTTCATGAACAGGTATCATATGCATGTGATAACCTTTGATTTGTACCGAACATTCCAGTTTCCAAAGTACTTTCACTTCCATTATCCTCTTTGATCTTCACAATAACCCTTTGAGTGACTTGGACAGGTATTTCTAAAGAGAAATTTAGACGACTTAAACACAGGCTGATTTAAGGTCACAAGGCTAGGCATTAGACACATCGCTGCAGCAGCCTCTACTCTCTGAGCAGCAGCTCTGTACCTGGCACAACAAACAAATTCTCTTCATTGATCAGACTTCCTAGTCTCAACTTCTAGTGACACTTGAAAAACTCAGCAACACAAAATAATTATACCAGGAAAGTGGATTCTCTGGGCCAGGGAATCAAAAGCCCATAAAAGGGTTAGTTTGAGTCTACTTCAGGATGTCTGGGCCTCTACTTCAGGATGCACAGGTTGGAGGTTTGCAGCTGTAGATCAGAATCATCTAGAAGCATTCAGTCACAGAAGTTCATGTTACTTCTCTGCCTAGACTAGAGAGTTGGCTAGTCACCTCTCCCTATTGCTTGAGTGGTACAGCATGGTGGCATTGGGATGATTATACTCCTTGCATATATAATGCAAGCTCAGACTTCTAACGACCTATCCCCCAAAGGACAGGAGCGAGGTGACCTTTGGATCTAGCTCAGAAGCCCTGTCCTTTGTATTCTTTGCCATGTACTTTACTGATGACAAACAAGTCCTGCCTTCACCTACACTGCAGGGGGAAGGATGTCAAACCCACTCCTGCACAGGAAGAAAGCAAAGAGACACTAAGTCCAGTGATGGGAACATGGCCTCCAGAAGTACACACTTTAATCACCAATAAAACAGTTGTGAAAGATGGGCCTTTAAGAGGATTTGGTTTCAGAGGTACAGCCTTCTGCAACAGGCCAATGCCATTGTTGCAGAAGCAGGCCTGTTCTCAGGGTGAATTGTTCCAAGAGTGAGTTCAGCTGGCTTTCACAGTCCCAGTTTGTATATTAATATATGTCCGTATGGTATTTTATAATGCTTAGTTTTGGTCAATGTTCTTCCATAATTGGCCCTCTCCATCATGTTGATCTATTTCCCACTGTACTCTTGCACTCCTGACTCCTCCACCTCCCCTCCACCCTCCATGTCTACCCATTACTACACCATCTTTCTGCTTTCTATTACCTTCCTCATTCCCTCCTTTAAGATATGTTTTTCTTCCCTTGTGAGCCCCTTTCTAGTTTCGTGACCTCTGTCCACATACACTGTCACACTTCCACATGAACACACAAATATAATATAAAAATCAGATGCTAAGATCTGCATATAGAGAGAACATGTAGGGTTTGTTTTTATGAGTCCAAGCTACATTAGTTAATATAATATTTTCTAGTTCTATCTATTTTCTTGCAAGTTTCATAATTTCATATTCCTTTATGGAGGCCTAGAAGATGCATACTTTCATTACCCTCTCATGAAGTTATGGACATCTCGCTGCCTCTACATCTTTGATATTTCAACTGGAGTGGTGACAAATGGACATGTGAGCACTCTGTCATGATATAGAGTCCTGTTCAAACTGGCCATCAAATGATATCATTGCTCACAATGTGCACCTACTTTAGTTGGGGTTTGTTTTGGTTTTTACTTTTGAGGAAATTCCACACTGACTTCTATCATGGCTACACTCACTTCCACAGTAACAGACCCTTATCCTTCACATCTTTACTAGCATTTGCTGTCACTTGTTCTCCTGGTGACAGTCATCATCACTAGGTTGAAATTGAATATCAAAGTAGTTTTTGCTTATATCTCTTTGATGACTAAAGATGGTGAACATTATATATACATATAATATATATATTATATATACAACATATATTCTTTTAGCAACTGTCTGTTGAATTCATTGGCCTATTTATTGATTGGTGGTATCTATCTATCTGCCTATCTATCTATCTATCTATTATTTTTTTATTTTAAAGATCTTTCTATATTCTAGATGTTGCAAAATTTTTAAGAAATATTCAACACCAACACCTTCAAGCTGCTCCACAAAATAGAAAAGAAAGGAGACACTACAAAATTTATTCTACAAATCCGGAATTGTCCTTATACCAAAATGGCAGAACCAAAAAACAAATGACAGACTAATTTCTCTGATGAACATAGGCATAAAAGTTATGACTAAATGCTTGCAAATAAAATTTAAGAACACATTAAGAAAAGCATATAGCATAACCAAGTTGGTTTCATTCCAGGGATGCAAGGTTGATTCAACATAAAAACCAGTATACGTGATGCATACTATCAATCATAGTTAGAGACCAGAAAATGCATGATCATCTTAATAGAGTCAGAAGAGACATTTGGAAAAGTCCAACATGGCTTCATGATAAATGTCTTGAAAAGCTTTGAATAGACTGAAAGTAACTCAATATAATAAGGGTTGTATATGACAGCATATAGCCAACGTTATTTGTACTAAAAGGGGAGAGGTTGGGCCATTTCCTCTTGAATGAAAGAAAAACTTGAATGGACAAGGATGACCAGAAAACTCCTTGATAACTCAACACAGTTCTCAAAGTTGTAGCTATATCAATAAGGCAAGAGAGGCACAAAAGAGATTTTAAAAATTGGAAGATAAGTTAATCTCTTTTAATTTGCAGATGGCATTGCTCTATTCATAAGAAAAACTTTTAGACCTAATAAACAGCTTCAGTAAAATTGCAGGATACAAAATTGACATGTGACAATCAGTGGCTTTCTTATATATCAATTATGAACTTACTAAAAAACATTAAAATATCTGTGAACAAATCTAAATAAGGAGGTGAAAGACCTCTACAAAGAATATTATAAGACATTGTAAAGAGAAATTGAAAAAGACACTAGTGATTTAAAGACTTCTCATACTGCTGTATTGGCAGAATTAATATTGTGTTAATTGGTAAACTACCTAAAGTAATTTAATTAAATGTAATTACTATCAATATTCCAATGACATTCTTCATAGAACTAGAACAAAAAAGAATACAAAATCCATACAAAAAGACAAGGACCATGGATAGCCCAAGAAACTCTAATTAGAAAGAACACAGCACACTTGAAGAGACTTTTAATAATCTGTTACTCAGAAGGACTATAATATCTGGTCTTAAACTACACTACAGAGCCATAGTGGCAAAAAACAAAAAGTACTGGCACAAAAACAGACACATAGAACAACTGGAGAGGGTCCACAAACAAACCCATATTGCTATAACCATCTGCTTTTACACAAAAGCATCAAAACACACCCTGGGGCCTAGCAAGGTCTCTCATCAGGTAAAGTTGCTTACCATCAAGCCTTACACCCTGAGTTCAAATCCCAGATACCACATTGTGTTAGGACAGAGTCAACTCTTCTAAGTTATCCTTTGATCTCTACATGCATGCCATAAATATTTAAGAGACATGCCCTGGGATTAAAAGGCAATTTAATAAAATGGTGTTGGCAAATTTGGATATATTCACTGAAAAGAATGAAAGTATATCTGTATCTCTTACCCTGCATGCCTATCAGTTAAGGGGGATTAAAGGCCTTATTTTAAAACCTGAAACAATAAAACCGCTAGAGGAAACAGAGGGAATCTTCAAGACACAAGTATAGACAGGGACTTTAAACAGAACCTTAATAGGCCAGGAAATAGTCCAAGAAGTGACAAATGGGATTATATGAAATTAAAACCTTTGGCACAGCAAAGGAAACTATCAACAGGGTGAATAGACAGTTTACAGAATGGGAAAGAATCTTTGTAGGCTATACTTAAACTTCTGTTCTTCATAAACTACCTGATCTATGATGCTCTGTTATAGCAACAGAAAATGAACTGTGACAATAGGAAATACCAGGTCCTTGCTTGGATAATGCATTCTTTCCAAGTGTATTTAAGAATGAGGAAGCCAAAGCTCAAAGAGGCTAGGAAAATGCTTCTCATTCACACAGCTAGCATATTTTAATAGCCTCTTACTCAAGGGTTAAATTTTAAAATAAGTAAAGAAAATGTCATTCATATTCAAAAGTACCTTGGACATCTTTCAGTTTGTCACTGAAGTGCAGAATGTGTGGTTCTGTGTAAGCAACAGGCCTGGTGTGTCATCTCCTGGCTGCTGAATTATATCCACTAACTTAATGAAATAGCAGACAGAGCCATCTGCACTGTTTGTAAATGGTTCTCTTACTTTTTCGGGAAGCTAATATTTTAACTCTCAGCAATTTGATACATTGGGAAGGATAGATCAAGAATTTAACCCTGATTGGTATATTTCCAAAGCCCAAGGTCTGCCTATACAGCTTGCTACCTAGAAACCATGTCTGAGAGGCTGGGGCAGAAGTCAGAGTTTTAGACTGCTTTAGGTTGGTTCATCTGATCCATAGGGGTTCCTCCATAAGCAAACCTACTCCTGAGAGAAATTTGTAACCTCCATGCCTGGCTTAGTCCTCCAGGTTTGTGTCAGTCATGTACTTCATCACTGTGAGGAACATGTAAGAAATACTATTTCAAGGAGCAAAGATTTATTTTGTCCTTTTCCACAAGTTTTGCCACTGGTTCACTTACCCCAGTGCTATATGCTTAAGGCAGAACAGGTGGTGTCAGGAGTGGGTGGTAGAGCATGATGCTTAACTCTTTAAAGGCGGGAAGCACACAGAGTGAGGAGGAGGAGGAGGGAGAGGAGGAAGAGAAAGGAACTAGGAACAAGACACCTTTTCCAGAGCCTGTCCTCAAGGGTCCAAATAGGCTCCATCTTTTACTATTCCCATAATGCCAAAATTTTATGAATCCATTCAGGAATGATTAGATCACCCAGTGATCTAATCAGAGCATTCAGAAACAAACCTCTTCTCACATCCAGCAGCCAAGCCCCCAGCTCTTGAGGCTGTAGGACATATTTCATATTCAAACCACTGTTCCTTCTTCCCATGTAGTCAAAGAAATGGCTACTGAGAAACAGGGGGTGGGGGATAGCTCAGTGCTTTTGATGAAAGCCTGATGAGTTTGGACCTTGAGAAGCCACAGGAAAGGTGGATACACATGCCCCTGTGATCCATGTGTTCCTGAAGAAAGAAGAGAAAAAGAGATGGAAGAATCCTTGGCCAGCTATTCTGGAACACACTGTCGGAAAACAACAAAGACACCTTGTGTCAAAAAAAGTAGAAAGCAAGGAACAATACACGGGTCATCTTCCCATCTCCATGCTTACACCATAGTACACATGTGCCTATATGCACACACATGAAGATTATCTTATGCACATCATTAGCACAAACACAGACATGAATGAAGGAGGGGGGTGAGAAATAAATGAAAGGCAAACTGAGACTTGAGAATGAGCAAAATGTCAATAAAATGGGAATATGATCATTGTAGACAGAATTTTATATCGAAAAAGACAGGGAAAGTGTGAATATGCAAGTTATGAATGTATATGGTCAGGGTTTAGTGATAGTATAAAGCTACTCATAGTTTCTGCAGATAAAACAGAGGTCATCCAAAGACCTGATTCCAAGGAAATGACATAGATAATACCATCTGGTTAACCTTGCACTTCATGGTGCTCTGGAAAGCATAGGTGGAAGACTATAAGGAAGAGTGAGGTTGAGGAATTGGTTAGTCAGCTACTACTATAGGAGAGGCCACATGCCTGACTCCAGTTCATGTTAAGGCGTCTGACTAGGGCAGTTAGGGGTTTTCCCCATGGTCTTTAAAACACATTTCAGGAACTATGTAGGCCTCCAGAGGCATAAAATTATTCTGACTCAGAGAGCTCTACTATTAAATACCTCCCCCTTCAGGGCCTCAGTGCTTAAGACCTTCCATTTGAAATATATACTTAATTTATATGTATACTAATACATATATATAGGAATACGTAGAGACATATATATGGCTCTCAGGAACTTACAATTGAGTTAGCTATAATTCTTGCATAGGAGCCTTTAATTTCCTTAGCTAATTTGATTTAATAAAACATTCATAAGGCATATTTTTGTGTGAATATTATGGCTTTGACCACATAAATCTATGTGTTCATCCATTCTATTCCAGCCCAAAGAAACCGCTGTTATGGATCATACATTGCTCATTTCTTGCTTGCCTTTTCTATACAGATTTTTCTTATTTGTATGTATTTATTTTAAAGCATGGTGTATTAATGTTGTCCTTGACATATGCAATTGGCTCTTAAAGATTTCACCCATTAATGAAAATTGTATCGCGAAGCTTTACCTCTATTGCTTCTTACAGTTCATTTAACTGTTGGTTTGTGAGACTATCCAATAGCTTATTCATTGATTTTCTATTGAGTGGAGCTTTAAAAGCTTATTGACATGTTCTATGGATGTTCACATCCTTATTTATGATCTACACATGTAAAGGGTTCTTTAAAGCACAGTTATGTGGGGGGAATTCATAATGGCCATAAGTGCTCACTTCTGCAGGATTATATCAAGAAGTTGTTTTTCTTTGTCATTTCACAAACTTCTAGTTCTCACTGTGACTACCCCCCTTATCAAAACCAACTGTTAAACTTGGTCAAAGTCTATGAGATAACAGCTTGAAAGCATGGAAAGAAGCCAAATCAGGCAGAAGTTGAGGCATTGCTGTGCACACATCATGGGAAGCTCACAGGGTGGCCACTAGACTTTCTTCTTTTCCTTTTCCACCTTAGGTTGAAGCAAATTGTACTCAAAAGTGCAGGAAAGGGGTTGTGGAGCAGGCTTGCTGGACTGAGGGGCAGAAGGAGGAGTTCTGAAGAGCTAGGTAACCCCAAAAGGGAGAATCCTGAGGAGAAGAGAAGCAATTCCTAGACTTCTGCCTGCAGTTTCTCTTTTCACTCTGGTTAGCTCCTGAGATACACATGTGAAGGAATCAAAAAAAAAAAAAAAAAAAAAAAAAAAAAAAAAAGTAACCGCAGTGCTGACCTGAGGTTGTTAATAGCAGGAGGGGTTTCAGGCCGGTAAATTCTAACATAGTGATAGGACTCTAGTGAGCCACAGCCCAGGGAGGAACTCGACAATTATGAGATGAGGACCTTGGCAATACGGAAAAAGGATTGAAAGGAACAATAGCTAATGATGTCTAAAATCAGGCCGTGTCAGGATCAAGAGTGCCCATTGTTCATTTATCCACCTGACAGAAGCAAGTTTCATTGTCTGTATATAAAACTACGATCTCCCAGAGTTTCTAGATTTCACATGTACAATGTTCATTATTATGTCAAAACTTAAAAATCACGTGGACAATAATGAATAAGTAATTGCAAACTAAGACAAGGAAAAACAAACAAACAAGTGGAATGTTAGCCTCATAAGTGAATTGCATTCTGAAGTTAATGAATAAGGAGTAGAAAGTATGTAATTATTATGTTTGAAAAAACAAAACAACAATAAAAAAACAGGTGACTTGAAAAATTTGTTTTAAACACTTTAAAAATTTTATAATAGCTAGAGATTAAAGACTCATTGAAAGTGTGTAAGATATACTAGACCCATAAGTATAGAACAAAAGACAACATATTGAATTACAAGTCAAGACAACAGAAATACAAAAACAAAAAAAAACAAAAACAAAAACAAAAGAACAAAAAACCAAGAAAACAAAACAAACAAACAAACAAACAAAAACCCAGAAACATGGAGCATAAAGAAACAGTAGAAAAAAATTCCAAGAGAGAAAAGCTTGAATAAAGATACAATCACTTTACTTGCCTTATTGGACATCACTGGGAAGGGGGCCCCTTGGGTCCCGTGGAGGCTCCCAGGGTGGGAGAATGCTAGGGTGCTGAGGCAGGAGTGGGTGGGTGGGTCGGGGAGCACTCTCATAGAGGCAGGGGGAGGCAAAGGGGATAGGAGGTTTGTGAAGGGGAAACTGGGAAGGGGGATATTTAAAATGTAAATAAATAAAATAACTAATAAAATAAAAAAAAAGAAAGAAAAATACAACTACTTTACAACTTGCCTGTGAATTGATTTAGAATTATATAAGAGACAAAGTCAAAGGTTCCAATTCAAGAGAGGAAATAATAAGGCAAAAGTGATATTTGACTTGGTACTGCTCAAAATGTCTCTGAAAAGTAATCAAAAATATTAGTTCCGAGAGTGAAGCTCACCAAATCTCAAACAATCAAATGAGAAAACACACACTCACACAAACACAGCACACAAACACAGCACAAAACACACTTTAAAAAGTGGCTTTGAAAAAATATTCTTTAAAGCTCTTCCCATTAAAAAATATTTTTGAGACTGTGTTTCAAACAACATTTCAAGCAATGCTAAAAGAAATTCTTCAAACTGAGGCAAAAATGGAAGCATGAAACTTCACAGAGGAATGAATGAAAATTTTCTTTGAAATTCCAATAACATTTTCTATTGTCCATAAACACCATATGGACTGGAACCTGCCTTTTTCCTCATTGTTTGATATTTTCTGATAGTCCTTCAAAAGATATCTTCCTCAAAAATAATTTTTTCTAGTTCTTTGCTGAAGAGATGCAATTGAATTTTTCAAGTTAACTTTATAATCAGTCACACTATGGAAATACCATTACTTTTAATACATTGAGGATATTTTTTTATTTTGAAAATATTTTTCATTTTTATTTCACCTGTATTAGTAATTTACTTGTGTGTGTGTGTGTGTGTGTGTGTGTGTGTGTGTGTGTGTGTGTGTGTCTACGATGTGCTTGCATGATGTCTGAAGAGTTCAGAAGAAGATGTTGAATTTCCTGAAACTGGAGTTCTGGATGGTTCTTATCTACTTTGTGAGTGTTAAGAACCAGAACCATGTCCTCTACAAGAGTAGCAGGTGCTCTTAACCACTGGGACATCTCTCCAGCCCACAGAGCTTTCTAAAAAAGGAAATATAGCATCTGCCAAAAAAACTTTTAAAGCCCCTATTTTTCCTTATTTACTGGTAATCTTTAGTTTATTGGATAAATTATGTTTATAGCTTTTCTAATATTCAAATTATCTTTACCATTTTATAAGCTCAGTGTGCTAAATTAAATAAGCTATTGGATTAAATTTACTAAAATTCTGTTGAGCTGTGTGCTCTCTCTCTCTCTCAGCACTTGTTATTTTTGGTATAAAGTTTGCAACCCTCATGTTATCTTATAATAATAACTCTTAGTTTTTTTCCATTGCTATGATGAAATAAGGAGCTTAGGGAAAGGGGGTTTATGTTGGCTCAGAGTTCCATGGTAGAATTCATCATGGTGGGGAAGTTCAGGCAGTGGGAACTTCATACAACTAGTACAGCTGTATCCACCATTAGTAACGGAGAACCAGGGATGCTTTCATGCAGCTCAGCTTCCTTTCTGTACTTACAGAATCCAGGATGCTGCTGCCCACAGTGGTCTTACTCTCTCACCTCAATCAACATAACCAAGATGATCCTCACAGTCATTCTTGGAGTCTCATCACCCAGGTGATGCTCCATCTTCTCAAGTTGACAATTAAATGAACCATCTTATGTCTCAAGGCAAGCCCTACTCGCTGTTTCTTGATTAAGCATTTAATTATTTTTAAATCCTTTTAAATACATGGTACTTTAGAACATGTGTAATAAAGAGCAGAGATGTGGATTGTTTTTATTTGGTGAGTAGGCTAATTTATATCTGAAGTAGATATTCACATAGCAATACATCTATTCTAGTATCACAGTCATTTCCTACACATCCCTATGTTTTTTCCCTTCTTTTCATTCTCCTGAGTAAAGTTGCCCATGTTTTCGGTCATATAAGACAAGGTCTTTAATGTAATTTTGTTCTCCCTACCTATTATAGGATCTCATCAAGACCTTAAATTATTAGCTTTTTTTGGACATGATTGTGCTTCCTCTTTTGCTTGGTTTCTCAACTTTTATTTGAGAAAGGCAATAAAAAATTTACAAAGGTATTTGGTCACCTTATGTGAGATATCTCTTACACCATCCTCTCATTTGTTTTACTGAAAAATTTCTACATACAGTTGTGTGTCTAGCTTTCAAAAATTCCATGCTTTAGAGTATTTTAACATGCCTCTCTATCTGAACAAATGTTTGACTGGATACCAAATACTGTGTCTTCAAAAATGTGATAATATATCTCCATGGTCTTCTTACATCCTCGCTTGTTGCTTAAAACTTTAATATCGTTGTTGTTCCCTTTGTGTTTAATGTTTACATATGTATACATACAATGTACCTTCATCATAGCCACCCCTCACTCCCCTTTCAAGTCCCTTCAGTAGCTCACCATCAGATCCCCCTCCCAACTTTATCCCCTCCTTTAAAATTCAAGAATCTTTCTTTTACACACTGATTAAATAATGTTGCCCATAGGCACGTAGGTGTAGGGTCATTCACTTGGGCACAGGGAACCAACCAAATGATACAATACAATGGAAAGTGACTCTCCTTCCCTCCACAGCCATCAACTGCCAGTAGCTCCTTAGCTGGGTGGGGATTGAGCCTCAGGAGTAAATCCATCCTTTATGCTGGAATTCTCAACTGGATTACTCTTATGCTGGTCTTGAACAGGTGAGCACAGCTGCTCAGAGTTCACACGTGCAGCAGTCATCTACATTTCACAGTGTTCCTCTCTACCATCTCTCTCTGATATTCTTTCCACTTCTTCCTCTCCTCAGTGACAAGTCTCTGCATTAAAACTGCAGTAAGAAGCTTCTTTGTCCAAGACTAAGAGCAGAACAAATCTATAAATACAAACAAATATTTAGAAAGTAATTGGAGAACATGACCATTTACAAAATAAATACCAGTAAAATCTCTGGTAGAGACTGTGACCTCTCTAGCCATGTTTTTCTTTTTCTTCTTCCTTTCTCTCTTTCTCTCTTCCTCTCTTCCTCTCTTTCTTTCTTTCTCTCTCTCTCTCTCTTTCTTTCTCTCTTTCTTTCTTTCTCCCTTCCTTTCTTCCTTTCCTTAAAGCCATGTGAGCAGTTGTAGGCATAAATTTCATCCTGGGATTAAACCTCAAAAGCAATCAAGAGAGAGGTTGGTTACAACATGAAGTTGTCTTGTCACTATGGCACCTGTGACAAGTTGGTATCTTTCTAGTTGATATCTTTCCCCAACTCCTTGTCTCTGTCTTGGCCTCACTATCTCTCCATGAAACCTTTTACAACCTTTTGTTTTCTCTAGTATTTAAATGTTCAATATAATTTCTATTTAAATGTTTTTATTTTATCTTCACCTATGGTTTTTTTTTCATTTTTTGGTCTTTTGTTTTTTGATTATTATCTCCCATTATTTTCTCAAATATTTCCTTTTCTTAAACCTTTATCTTTCTAGGGCTATCTTTGGCTTTTCTCTATTGACTATTGTTGTGTGGCAAGCAGTATACACATCTGCTCACCCCAGATAGAGCCTATAACATATACCATCAATCTTCAATTTGGTGAGCCATTGAGTTTTATTGGAGTTATTTACAGGGATATGGGTGAAGGGCTGTTTACAGGAGCAGAAATGGCTCAAAGACAGCTGCATCATCAAAGCCAGCCCCAACATGGATGACAGATCACAAAAACTGGGAACCTGGAACACCCTGCACAGCCTGCAGGCAGCTCTGCAACTTGGGGAGTGTCTTTCTAAATGACTCAGTTGGTCTAAACCTCTTCCAGGAAGCTTGGCTGATTTCTGCTTCTTCCAGGCAGCTGGTCTGGTCTTAGCATCTTATTTGCAGCTTGGTTTGTCTGAGAGTGACTCCTGGCAGTCTTTAGTATTTACTCTTGGGAGGTAAGAGCCTAGTGAAACTGATCAGTCTCAGGAACTTCCTGCAGCTATTTTGCGTTGATTGCCTTCTGGCTGAAGGAGCTTCCCTTCAGGATGCAATGCTTCAATCTTGGAGGAAATTGCTATACAACATCTTCATATTTTCTACTTTTAAAATGATTTCCTCAAGCCACCCTCTCAGTTTGCTATTCCATCGCACAAATGAGGCTATACCTCCAGTTACCATCATCTCCATTCTCATATTTTAAAAGTTTATTTACAATGATGTGCGTGAGTATGTGCACATGGGTGTGGCTGACTCCAGAGGCCAGAAGAAATTAAATAC
Organism: Mastomys coucha; assembly: GCF_008632895.1. NCBI lineage: Eukaryota > Metazoa > Chordata > Mammalia > Rodentia > Muridae > Mastomys > Mastomys coucha. The sequence goes on along the minus strand of NW_022196894.1, from coordinate 21,840,070 downwards.
CCTGGAGCTAGAGTAACAAGTAGTTATGACCTGGGTGCTGGGAACTGAACTGAGTACTTTGCAAGAGCAGTACTGGCTCTCAACTACATAGCCATGTCTCCAGCCCCCAATTATCAGAGTTTTTATTTGATTTGATTCTTTCTGTGCCTCCATTTTTATTACAGATAGGAACCCTTACTTGTGTCAGGTACTGGGGGCCTCAGCATCACCCTGCCTTCACATCTGAAGCTTCCAAGGCAAAGGAGTTGAGAAGGAAGTAAGATGAAGACGTGGAGTAGCCCTGACCCCATCTTTGTTCTGTTTTGCCACAGCAGCCTGAAACCTTGCTGCTTTAAGTTGGGACCATTCCATGTACATGTGCCCCACAGTCAAAAGTAAGTAAATAAAATAAAAATTGTAATGAGTTTTTTCTCTGTAGTTCTCAGAACCAATAGGTCAGGCTACTTCAGCATCTTAAGAATCCTAATTGGCTTTTTCTTTGTATAGTCTGCCTATACACTGTCTAATGCCATTCTCCCATTTGCCATCCTTTACAACATAGGTATTTTTGAGATGGGCCAGGCACCAAGTACTCACGTGAGAAATGTACGAAGTCAGCTCTTCCCTTGGAAGAGAGCATGAGTGAAGAGCACAAGTATGTCAGAGGCCCCCACTCTCCTGCCTCTCTCACCCTCTCACTGGGTGGCCTTAGACAAAGTCACCCTACTCCCTTGAGTCTCAGTGTTCACTTCTAAAATATCAAATTAGGAAGTACGCCAACATAATTAGGCTGATAACAAGATTTGAATGAGAATGGAGTGTGGAGGGACTTCGTCAACTGTTCACAGTGACTTTTTTTTTTTTTTTATTGATCATCTGCAGAGAAAGGAGCCTCAGGCTAAAGATGAAAATTGACTTTGCCAGCTTCAAATTTTTACTAAGTGTTGGCCCAGCTCAAAAGCCTGATGCAACTGAACGGTCTCTTAATATAGAGAATGACGAATCCGTGTTTCGTTGCCAGGGTTGTCACGTCTTCCCAAAAGTGCAGACTTTTATGGGTCCTTGGAAGCTCTGCCGGGCTCTATTTCTGAGGACGGGAACATTGTGCCTCATTGGCAAGGCTTGTTAAACCGAGGCCACTTGTGGTCATTCAAGAATCTGGGTCTGCCTTTGCAACAGCGGGGATAAGTTAGGGTATTGAAGCCACTCCACTAGTTTCCAGCTTGAGTGCAGGGCTTCCGCACAGTTGGGTGCTTCTGCTTCCTCGTCTCATGAGTGAGGGAATATTTCTCTTTCCCATCTACTTCAGGACTCAAAAGAAGGAGGTGGAGCAGGTCCAAATCAAAGACAAGTAGCAGAGGTGGAAGGGAACAAGAATAATGTGTTCTCTGGGAATTTATGCAAGGACAAGGCTAACGAGATTTTGTTTTCAATAACTTAAAATGTAGTTTGTCATTGGAAAGATGATGTAATGGCTTTAAAACAGAAAACAAGCCAGAATCCTACACCACAGCCAACTATTTGTATTTCTGCATATTCTTATCTATTTCTTGTCTTTTCATCATATGCATGCATAATGCACATTTCATTTTATGGCCTGATTTTTTTTTCACTTAACATTACATAATGAGCATTTCCTTTTAAAGTTTGCATTATAATGCCTAGATAATATAATTTGCATGATGTTCTCTAACTAATAAAACCATGCTCCCACTTTGAGACCTTCAAGTTGTCTTCCATTCTCCTTTGGGGGGAGGTGTTTGTTTCTTAAAAATTATGATTCCATGAAGATCTTTGTGCATTTTGCTCTCTGTATTGTTACACCATATAACCTTTGGATTCCAGAATCTCATTGATGAGTTGACTGAGGCAATGTGCCCAGACATCTTATGACTCTTCCATACTGTTTTTAAAACAAATTTTTAAAAAAATGTCCATTCAAAATACTGCTAACCAATTTAACCTCAACTCTTCCAAGTATTCTGTTTTCTAAGTAAAGGGTTTTTCTACTTAATCTATAAATGCTTCCAATTTGTTTTCATTTCATTCGTCTGACATAAGCATCTAATGCTTGACACATGCTCTCACTGTTTTTGTAGATTGTGTTATTGACATTATTAAAAAAAAACCTGCCATGAAGTTTCAAATTTTCTGAAAACTCCCAAGAGAGTGTTCCCAAAAATCCCTCCTGAGGAACTCAAATTTCCAAAGTAATGAAGTTATAACTGTGTTGTGGTCAAAAAGCAAGGAATCCAGCCAGTTGATCTTTTATCTCCCAGTTTACTTTCATGCCCAGCTCATCCTACCAGGAGTGCTTTAAAGGGATATCAAGAGCAACATGTAATCAAGAACCCCATCCCCACCCCAATGTCACTCTCTAGAAATCTATTCACACAGGACTTAACCAAGATTCAGAAATTACTCTTTGTTGTAAAAAAAAAAAAGGCAATTTGGAAAACAGAGCAATGACAGTTCCAGCTTGGCTGGTAGGATGTGAAGAGGCAGAGAAAGCTTATTGGAAGAAATCATATCTGAGATGAATGAGCAGGATCTGAGGTAGACTCCATTTTAGGGCAGTTGGGAGGGGGGCGGGTTGGGACAGAGCAGTCAAAGCCTTTCACCCAGTTTCTGTGGGAGAGAAATCCCAAGAGGGTTTCTTGGGAGTGGCCTAAGTCTTTGAAGTTAAAAACTCTTTTCTCTAGATGGAGAAATGAAGACAGGCAGAGTTAATGGCACCAGTTCACAAGGAAGGGGTTCCACATGTAAGTATGATCTTAGGGACAAAGTTGGCACAACCAAAAGCTGGCTAGTTTTTATTGTCCCCATAATTTTAAAATAACATTGTATGTTCTGAAAGACAACATTCACTGTGAAGCTCGGTGCTTTCCAGTACACGGATCAAGCCACAGCATTATTATCCTGGGCCAGGCAGAGAAGACTACTTATCATTGGAGACAGAGGGCTCTGAACCCTAGCTGTTCCAGGTACAGAAAACAGAAGGGATAGACTCCCGATCTCTTAGAAGTCACATCGTAAACATTGCCTGGGACGGTCTATAGACAGAGAAGGATGACTAATAAGGTCAACTTTCTGATCTAGTCATCATGGTAATGGACTGGGCCCTGCCCTGAGACTGACAGGAGGTAAAAATGAAATTCTTAGCTGGTCCTACCTTCACCAGGCTGTCAGTCATAGAGGGGAGATTTCTCCAGTCTCACACAGTACATCCTGAAATAACACAAGACATCCCTGAAATTTTGACCAAGACTTAACAGTGAACAGCAGCCTCCAGCGCACCATTTATTAAAATCCTCACCAGAAGCTGTCTCACCAGTAGAATAAATATAGATGAGAAAGTAGTACTTCTTGGTTTCAAAGTAACCTTGAAAACTTTGAGTCGACTCCATATCCCAGTGAAAGAGTCTTGCCAAGGTGCCCCCTGCTCCCCGCCCCTATAAGCTGCTGACTCCTGCTAGGATCTCAAGCTTCAAGATTGTCTAGAGCTAAGAAGATTCCCTGTGGGACAAGTTACAGGACCACACAAAGCTAAAGGGATTTTCCAATTGTCTGTCAGTCGCACTTCTAAATAAGAGATCACAGAGTGCTCACATCCCAAGCAGGCAGAAGGGTAGCAAATAGATTTCTTACAGTGCCTATTTAACACATAGAACAGCTTGTCCAAGTCTTTGGTTATTGAGTCAAACCCTCTCTTGCTTCAGAAATTGCTTCTACCTGAAAGAAAGAACCAGTTATCTAAGAATTTCGATAGTACAGAGATGACGGGTTATAAAAACAATTCAGAAAAAGATAGTACATATTTGCAAAATAAAATTGCATGAAAACATTTTCAAGTTTGCACAATCGGTTGCAATACTTCTGTGGGAAAACTCATAAAAGCCTCCGGGGCAGCTCCCTGTGCTCCTTCCTGAAGTGGTTCTAGTGGCCATGCTTATCTCCCCAACTTAAGGAAATAAAGCAACATCATGAGCTAAGGCCAGATCACACAGCTATGTGTCAGCACTTCGGTGCCATGCATTACCACAATGCCATTTTCCAAGAGTTCTGGCTGGCCCCTCTGTTCTTGGCAGTAGGTGTGAAGTGGTCAGTCACTCTAGGACAGAAGTCAGAATTCCTTGGTTCTCCCTCCAGATTGTGGCAAAACCCAGAATACACTTTTTTTCCCACCTCAATTACACTGGTGAGGTCCTTTGCCATGTATGGAGCTTGTGGTCAAATGGAAATACTTGAAAGATGGCCAAATGGAAAAAGGATTTCGGCCTACTTTGCATGGTCTTCGAGGACGGAATTGAGACCAATAAAATGGTCAGTGGTACCAAAGAGGACTTGGGCTATGGATAAAGTTGAACTGTGAAGAAAATATGTCTTCTTAATTACTTAATGGTACTTCTCCTGGGACAAGCCACCTAATCTGAATTCTCAAGTTAATTCTCTCAAAAGTCCATAAAGTAAATACTACTAATTTTTTGTGTCAGGTAACAGACCTAGAGAGGGAAAATAACTGGATTTGGGTTGCTTCACCTCTGAGTGAGCCAAAACCAAGACTTCAATCAAACCAATACTTAATCTCAATCATTTGTGTGCAACTGCCTCATAAATTAAATAGTGAGGAACACTCCCTTGATTAAAGAATAGGGGAGGAAATCCCCAAAATCAACATTATGTTTTAAGTAGTAAGTTACTATGTGCCTTCTAATTGATTAATGTGAGTTTGGTATGTGAACCTAGAGGCTGAGGTCTGCGTGTAGGAACAGCTTTTCCTGAAGTACACAGACAGCAGCGACTTGTGGGGACAGTAATTCTCCAGGGAATTACCTACTGTACAGTAACCAGGTCCCAAATAGCTGATCAGCTAGCCAGCAAAAGCACTGAGGCGTGTGTAATTAAGGATGCTATTAGCAGGCTTTTGAAACATTTCTGATAAATAGAACTCACCCAGACAGAAATGGCTGCCTTCAGAGTCAGTAAGACTCTTGAGTGCTCATGACCTTGTGGAAGAATGAATGTTTTGATTCCAAACCACGGTGACAGGAGGCTCAGGGTAGCCAGGCAAACAAAGAAAGGCTTGGCACAGAAGCATGTATTCAGGCTCCCAGGCTTGTTGAGGTTCTTCCCACTGAGCTTCACAGCCTGCTCCTCCCGGTGTTGGTGAGGAGCCTATTTTGCCCAGGACTATGGCTTCATGAGGGATGGCTGGACTCATCTCTCACACTTGCCTATCTTAAATCCCCACATCTCTGTTGGTCCTGTGGACTCCCACTCACTTCCTTAAAGTGATTCCACTATTTCTGTTTGTGAAGGTACTCATTCAGCTCATCTAAGGTTTCCAGTTAGAGATGGAAAGCAACTCAGAGAGCATGTCATTTAACCACTGAATTCTACAGATGAAAACCAGCGAGTGCAGATGTGAGTTACTATCCCAGTTACTGATGAACTCTGTGCAGAGTGCCTTTTGTGTGCCGCTTCTGATGTTGAGGTGTGCCAGTTGCTATGACAACCTATGAAAAGCAGGTCTCTCCTCTCAATGAACCTCTAACACAATGAGTTAAAAGGACATTTGTCTTAAGGATAAGAAGGCAAGCAAACTGGGATTCCTCGATTAGAGTGTTTTCTGATGTTGAGTGACAGGAAACACTGAATCACAGTGGTCTCTTCAAGATGTCAGTCTCTCCGATGATACAACAGGGGAAACTTGGACGGAACCTCAAAGAAGCAGGAAGCATCATCGCACATTTGGCAGGGCCTTGAAAAGTTCCACCCACGTGCCCACCATGTTGAGTCAGGGAGGAAGGTCTAGGGAGGAAATGTGAGGAATGGGGATTGATGGGGAATATTAGATAGTCCAACTCCTTATAAGCTTGACATTGTTGTAATCAAAACCCATCCAGCACTGCATCACGGCATATCAAAGAAACCCTCCCTGGGTGATTCACTTCCTTTGAGAAATTCTCTTTGCCTGGACTTGCTCCTATGGGGACCTTCACATTGTTCTTTTCTATGCAGGCCTCGTCTCTACCTCCAAAGCATATCTCACAATGATGAAAGGTTGTTGGCTGCCTGCTCATCTTTCCTATTTGTAAGTGTGTGCTCATCTACGCCTCTGTGGACCACTGAGACTTCTGTGTGACAATGGCCACAGCTGTCTTCACAGGTGTCTGAGAGATCTTTAGATCTGCAGAACAGGAAGGGTCTCCAGCACCTCAGGGCAGTAGGAGGACCATCGAAGTGAGAGACAGGAGTCCTATCTATGAGTACTGGCTCCATGTAGGGATGCTTTAGGTGAGCCACAGACACCCGTATGCAGTACTTAGGAGTTTTGCAATCTGCCATAATGTGATTTCATATAGGCTTCACAATAGTCCTCCACATGCAGCCACACTCAACATTTCTTCTTGTTTTCTAGAGAAGGAAAATGGCTCTGGGGTATTCCAGGTATTTAGGGGTCCCAGAGGAGTAGAGCACTGTCGGACCTTGCCAATGTACCCTTTCTCCACTTTTTCCTTGTTGAGAGTAATGAGAAATGGATGAGTCATTTCAGGAGTCTAAGCTGTACCTGCAGGGAAGAGACCAAAGATCTCTCAGACACCTGCTCATTGATGTGCAAAGGGGCAAAGGAAGACAAGAGTCTGTCGTGTTGTTGAAAGGAAGTACAGACACCACAACTAAAAGCTCCCCTGCTTATGAAAAATAATTTAGGGTACATTTTTAGATCGTATAAAATATTCACATTGTTCCATAAAATACCTGTGTTTACTTTCATATTAAATCAGTGGCTGGCACAGAACGTATATTCATTAAATATTTGTTGGTCAAGTAAGTACATTAACTTTTTTAATGAGAAAGAATGTTTATCTTCTTTCTTTTTTTCTTTCTCTCTCTCTTTCTTGTGTGTGTGTGTGTGTGTGTGTGTGTGTGTGTGTGTGTGTGTGTGTATGCAGGAGGTGCATGTGGAGGCCAGATTAGAAATCTCAGGTGTTTTTTTCTTTTGTTTTTTGTTTTTGCTTTTTAAGAAGTTGTCCACCTGAACAACAGTATGAACTACCTAGTACCCTCAGAGCTCCCAGGAACTAAACCACCAACCAAAGAGTACACATGGTGGGACTCATGGTCCCAGCTCCATATGTAGCAGAGGATAGCCTAGTTGGTCATCAATGGGAAGAGAGGCCCTTGGTCCTGTGAAGGTTCTATGCCCCAGTGTAGGGGAATGCCAGGGCCAGGAAGCAGGAGAGGGTGGGTTGGTGAGTAGGGGGAGGGAACAGGGTTTTGTTTTTTTCCAGAGGGAAAACTGGAAAAGGAGATATCATTTGAAATGTAAATAAAGAAAATATCTAATAAAAAAAAAAAAGATGTCCACCAAGTTCTTGAGTCAATGACTCTCCCCGGGATCTGGGCATTACAGATTAGGGTAGGCTTTTTAGACAAGTGTCAGCCAACTGCCTTTCTCTACTTTCTCAGAACTGGGATTATAACTGAGTCCCACCAAGCATGCCTTCTTATCATCATCATCATCATCATCATCAATTTTATTTTATGTATATGGGTGTTTTACCTTCATGTATGAATTCACATACTTGTGTGCCTGGTGTCCAGAGGACCAGGAGTTGGATGACAGAACAAGGCTCCTATCCACTGGTACTAGAGTTACAGACAGTTGGGAGCCATAATCTGGACTCCTCTGTAAGAGTAGCAAGCACTCCTAACCAACTCTCCAGCCCCAAGGACTCAAACTCAAGTCCTCATATTTGTACAGTGAGCATTTTATCAACTGAGCTACACCCCCAAGCCGGCTGCCCCCAAAGTCAGTTTTAAAGTCTTTGCCAATTGAGTAAAATTGAAGTTCCAGGAGTTTTCCAGTAGTAACTCATCCCTGAGATGGTGAAGCAAACAGAGGTATGTCTGCCCTTCTACAAATGGAATATCTAGGCTCATTTGTGTGAGGCATCATTACCAAGCTAGCAGAAGCCCATCCTAGGCCATTCTACTGAATACTGATTTGTCCTCAGATTTCAAGACCCTCAAGCTTTAGGCAACTCTCTAATCCTTGTTGTTTGGATCCCTTTGCACACAGTACTGGGAAGCACCATTAGAGAGAGGTATCTGGGCTGTGATTCACAGTTTTGATCAAGAATGTTCACTCATGTTTGATTTTGGAGTTCTCAACACTAAGTTTTTGAACAGTAAGATTTGTGACTGTTTTTTTTTTCTCCCAGTTTTTGTCTTAAAAGCATTTAAGTTGTGTGTGTGTGTGTGTGTGTGTGTTAGAGAAAAGCCCCTTAGACTTTGTTTCTAAAGTGATCCAGAGCAAATCAAACCTCTCAGCCAGATTGCATTGTATGTCTTTTGTAGATCTGCAACATACTGGTTTTCCTGCCTTAGTGCAGCTTTCCTCAGAGCCTGCTCCGGGAAACCTTCTAGACCTAGACACCCAGTTTTGCTAGCCTCACTGACATGTCTCTCAAGACAATCTCTTCCCAGCATATCAAACCTTTACTTTTTTTTCTCTTATTCCCCACCCTTTCTGCCCCTGCTGGCTCCCTTCCTCTGCTCAAAGTTTCCCTGATTGTCAGAACTTGTCTCTCCTCAGTTCTCTTGAAGCCTCGAAACACCCAAACACAGTGCCCTTGACAAACAATGTGCTGAGGTGATGCAACAGCCCAAGGTGTCAAAATAATTAGGTAATTAAAGCAGAGGAAGGTCAGAGTTTCCTCTGTCTGGAAAGACAAACTCAGGCACCCAAAGGAAAAAAAAAAAAGCTAAAGAAGGAAATGTTTCACACCTCTGTTTCCCCCCTGTTCATGAGCTTTGCTCCAAAAGCCCCATACCTGGGATAGCTTGATCCCTCACCAGGTACTGAATGCCCATCCGACTTAGAAGGCGTGGCCAGCTTGAACTCTTCAAGGTTTCAACACACAGCTTGTTTTTGTCCCTCCTTGTTTATTTTCACACCAGCCCTACCCTAAACTCCTGTGCAATGGCTCCAAGCAGTGGCTCAATGCCACTGATGGGATATTGCTCAAAGAGGGCTGTGGGTGCTGAGGACAAAGTCTTCTCCCAGGAGGCAAGGCCCTCAGGGTCACCGACCTTTGTCTCTTTGTTCATGTTTTCAGTAGCAGCCAAGAGCCTGCTTCTGTTAGGGATTGTGTCAGGGGTAGCAGAGGGGATGCAGACTTACTGTCCGTCAGAGGGTGGCTCCCTGGTGAGAGAGTGAACACATGAGAGCCTGCGAGCTTTAACTGAGAGTTTGAAGTTATTCTGGAGGCAGAAGAAGGTGGTGTGACCAAGCCCTGGGGGAGTGCATCAGGAATAATTGTTGAGTGCAGCATTTGAATAACATGTCAAGTCTTCTCCGGACAGGCAAGAAGAGGGCATTGTAGCTAGAGGAAGGGCATGCGCAATGTCAAGGGAAACGTAAATTCTCGGTGTTTGCCCAGAGTGAGCGTCTTCTGGAGGTTGGTGGGATTGACGACTCAGCTAAATTGGCTGACTAGGGCAAAATGAGGGCACTGTTAAGAAGATCCTGGGGAGTGGACCTGCCCTACAATACCAAGGGCCAGATGGAAAGTTGGAAACAGAGGAAAGATGTGACTAGATCTTTGTGAGGGTGGAAACTACTGTCCCATAACCACCTTCCTACGCTCACCGAACTCGCCCAACCCTTCCCCAATGATAGACCTATTTTCTTCAGCCGTAAGATAGGTTGCAGCTTGCCATCCCTCCTCAGAGGGAGAGCACTAGGGAAATGTCTCTGTTCCCAAAGTAGACAGTTAGAAGGGTAGGATTGTAGTTGGCTTTGCCCTCAGAGAGTTCCAGTTTTGAACTGAATCTGTGTTAAGCAACTGGGTTATCCTGGGCAAACCACTTAATTCCTCTAAACCTGGTTGGCCCAAGTAGAACAAACTGGAAGGAGCATCATGTTTCCTCACCAAGGTTCCTAGCCGAGGCAATGAAAACGCAGTACTTTTGTGAAATACAAGAAAGTGTCTATCAATGATGTGTGCTAGGCAGGACCAACCAACTCCACTTAGCCCTGTAGCCAGCTCTCAGAAGCAGGCAGGAGGGCTCCTTGCTTCCAGTCCGCATGAACCAGAAACAGAAAGTGTGGCCACCTAGGTCTTTTGGGATCTGGTTCATAACAAACTATGTTTTGTGACAGATCATTCTCGGGTTTTCAGACCTTTCGCTCATTTGTTCTGTGTCTCAGAGACAGCAAGCAGTTGGGTATGGTTGGGAGCTGAGCTACTTGTGGGTTTGCTGATATGGTTAAGGTTTTGGAGAATATTTGAGTAGAGCCCTTCAGAGACAGGAGTAAGGCGTCAATCAGTGGACTACCTTCTTCCTGTTAAATAGCATAACTATAAGATGTTTGCTACCAGTAGACCTGAGTGCTCGCTTTATTTTCTAATTTGTGAGTCTTGCAGTGGTGGTGAATTAAAATGGATGTCCAACTGTTCCATGAGGCAGTGAAGGGGGATTTTACATATTAAGTAAGTCATGTTACTTTTAAAGCAACAGGCCCCAAACACCAGGTATGATATAGATCCATGATTTTCAACTAAGTAGACATTAGGTCCTGGAGTTGTTAAGCAGTTCAACTTGTTTAAAGAGCTAGCTCAAACAGATTTGCTTTTCAAAATCTTAAATTTAAAAACTTGGCTTTACTCGAGGAATCTTTATTTTAAGGCGTTGGTATCATTCAATTACAATTTGCTTATAGATTTCCTGGGAATCTTAATTCATAATTTTTAATATTTAAAATATCTTCAAAGAAATGTGTATGAAAAGTAATTTTAATTTGCTCTTTTACATTGACTTTCATTTACATTTTAATGAAAACATAGTCTCATTCCTTAGAACAGCATTGTGTGCTGGAGCTCTCTGCCACACTGGGAAGGCTCTGCATTTGGACTGTGAAAACCACAACAAGCTCAGACAGTGAAGATGGCAAACTGAAGGTGAACACATCTTTCACGTCAGTCACCTGAGGCTTAAGTTTTGGACTGTGTCTAGGGATATCCTATTGCAGAGCATGGCATTAGATCATTGAGAGCAGGTACAGATGTTGAGAGAAATGGGGGAGCCTAAATTAGACTTTTCTCTGATGAAGCAGGGGTGGAGGGAAGCACCAAGGGACTTTATAGAGAAGGAAGTTTGAAAAGAACATGGCAAGGTGGGCTGGCCAGTTCCTTAACAGAATTGAGGAAACGAGTGAATTGCTTTGTGTGCATAGAAGTCCAGATGGGATTGTGTGCACAGATGGGTAACACACGAGCTCCTTCCCTGACTACGGGCTGTGCTTTGAGCACCCTGTCTTGAGCTGGACACGGACCTACTACCCCTACCCTCCTGAATATGGACGCTCTGAGAAACAGCCCTGCAGGGTGTTCCTTATTTCCCCTTGGGATGCATGGCTGAATGAGAGTGATAGCTTACATCTCAAAATTCACAATTCAAAATTGTGAGTCAGAGATAGTTTGTTCTGGAGTCATTTTGAGGGACAATGGGCCTGGGAACACAAATTTAGGTTACCCAGTTTCCATGTTCCAACGTGGAAGCAGCTTCACAGCATTTTTAGAATTTCACAGAACAAAGCAAGTCATAGGTCAAGGCAAGTTTAAAATGCTTTGTTGGGTACACCAGAGAAGTGGGTGCAGAGAGAGGGGGGCGGTTCCGTAGGTCCAATACGTTATCTGATGACATTCGCAGCTCTTTTGGCAGAAGCCATTGGTCCTACTAAGTAAATAGCTTCTTAGAGGCTTTTATGTATTGTCACAAGGTGTGAGTTCCAATACAGAATAAGCCAAGGAGTCCAGAATAAGTCCAGAAGGCTAAAACTAGCCTAAAAGTAAAACAATGAGCCTCTGAATCTATACAATCTCCGTCTTTCCACCATTCTGATGTTCCAGTTAGTCTGTCAGTCTCTATAGGCACAGGAGCTCCTTCCAGGAGTGTTATGTTCACAGTCAGACAAAATTTCTTTTAAGGACTTTTCATTCAAAAATATGCTCTCATTTTGCCCCACATTAAAACAAAATACTGGTTGAGGGTCTGGCAAAGCATAAATAGCATAAGTATTGATCCATCTTCTCAGGAAATGTTTTTAAAGTTCTGGATTTAGTAGAGATTATTTAGAAGGGGGAATTAAACCGTCCAAATCCATAAGACAAATAAGAAGGAACAAAATCAGTTTTCATTAACAAATCGACCTGATTGTTTCAGGGGCAAAGTCACACCCAAGAGCTAAGAACAAGCATGCTCATCCCGGGCCTACACCAAAGAGAAAAGAGAGAGGTATCAAAACTAGCTTCGTTGGTTTTATACCAGGGTAGCGGGCAGGGGTGTGAGTACAACTTTCATCTAAATGAAAAGCTAAAACAGCACTTTTCAGTTTTATTCATTTATTTCAAGGCTTGACAAAAGCAAAACTATCCATTATATCAGTAATGTGACTGACAGCAAGAAAGAACGTCTCTAAACTAGAATTCTAGCCCCCAACTCAAAAGTATCTTTTGTGCTCTCTGTGGTTCATAAATCACATGGCTATGGAAAGATGAGTCTCAATCAGAAATTTAAAAATGTGAAATCATATATGGTCAGTCAAAGGAAAGTTTATACTTTTTTATATTTTCATTTTGGGGGCCTGCCCAAGCATCTTGAAAAAATGAAAACCTATATTTGGCCCGAGAAACATCTTGGATATGCACTGAATACTTTCTATTGAAGCCATTTTATTAAAATTCATCAAATATATATCCATTAGAAGAAGCAAGCAAAACTTGAAAAGCCTCAAAAAATTGTGGTCGTTAGTTTGAAATAAAATTGATTGTGAATTTATATTATTTCCTGTTATTTGGCATAAATTGTTAAAAGTAATAGTATTACTTTTAAGGCTTTTTAATTAAAATATTTTTTCTCAAGTAGGACATTAAATCAAATATGCCAAAACATAGTAAATATGTGAGAAAATTAGAAGAAAATAAAACATTCTTGTGATCATGAGAGAGATAAGTTATTATGTACAGGTAACCTTTAAGCTTTCAATTGTATTTTCCATCTACTGTAGATCATAATATGCTCTCCACTAAACAAAAGCCTGAACAAATTAAGCAACTCACTATGGTTTTCTGGCTTTGTTTTAATTATCAAAGCATGTTTAAAAAAAAACAGGAAAGTTAATAAATACTAACATACATATTTTTTCTCATATGTATGTCATAACCATCATTGGGGATGATGTATGTGAAAATATAGTTCATATTATGTGCCAGTATAGTAACTCTATTGGCAAATCCATACATAGCCTGGTATCCAGGCCTTTGGGGAAGACAGAGAATTTCTTCCTGATGGCTGGAGAAACGGGATCTCTGGAGACTGCAGGGATGGAGTCAGGGTGTTTGGGGTTTGAACTGGGCTGATTTCCTTCACATTGACTTTGGTATTTAGGGAGAACAGAGAACATCATCATGTATGAATGAAAGATATCTGGGTTTACAGATTGCTAACATGTTTAAAGGGGTACTCAGAAAAGTGACATGGAGAGCTGGGGTAACAGGTGGGATGTGGGAATCATTTGGACACAGGACCAGAAGTGCCTTTCACACGCACTTCTTAAATCCAGTCCGCCTTGATTTTAAGTTCTCATGCATTTGCCAGGATACTGAAATCCATACATTCACGATCGTTCCCAGTCTTCCTGTATAAGCATATTTGCATCAGACATTGGATGTGAGAGGTCCATCTTTGAAGGGAAGTTTTATTTAAGTCTGTCCCTGGATCCACATCATCCGTAGGTCCATCTACAAAGCAAAGGGTTTCATCTTTCCTGAGTGCAATTTCAAACTTGTTGCCAGCAAGAGACATCTTCTCTGAACTCAAATGTGGAAAGCCTGAACAGGGCATCTTGAATGTTAGCTTCTCTTGGGCGGCTGCGGTGTGCGGCACATTTTTGTTAAGGTGTTATTCAAAGTTTCTGATTAACATAAGTTTTTTTTTAAAATTATACAAAAACATAATACCATGATTATGGAAATAAAAAGCCACCCACAAGCTTACTATCTTTACAAACCATCTATTTTCATTCTTTCCTGTCTTTTCCAAAGAAACGTTACCTCCTCCCGCCCCTCAGTGTTGGACACGCAGCACAAATATGCCTTTGTGTTCTGATCTTTTTTGTGGGCCTCACACAATGAGTAATATCAATGTGCTCTTAAGAATAAGAGATTCAAATAACTTCCAAGCATTACATTATTTGATACATTCTCATTTATATCAGCATCCAGATATCACTGTGGGACTGGTAGGTTAGCTGGCACTCACTTTTGTTTCCAGTAATAGCTTGTTTCTCCCATTATCCCCTGCATGGCAGCTATTTTCTTAGAATGAATCTTTAACATTGGAACTATGTGGTCCAAAATACTGCTGCTACTGAAGAGCTGGCCCTTACCTCGACGAATTAACTTATTTTTAAGCAGTTTTTCTTTGTTTCTGTTTTTGTTTGTTTTCTAAGATGGGTATCTCTCATAGCCCGAACTAGTTATATAGGTGAGGATGACCTTGAACTTCTGATCCCCCTGCCTCTGTCTCTTGAGTATTGGGATTAGCGGTACCAACCAGGTCTTGTCCCTTTTATTGTGAGCCTCGTCTTTAATGGTTGAACCATCTGTCCAGGCACACAGCTCTTAACCACAGTCCCCCTTCTCTCATTGAAACAAGCTAAGTTAATGTCTCTCTAACACATTCATTAACTAGATTTCTAGGTTTGTGAATGTTCAAAACTAGCTGCACACAGAGCCCCAGGCTTTGCCCATACTTGACAGTGAGTCACTGGTCCACACGTCTTTTACACAAAGCAAGGTGAAGTGCTGACCTTTCTTCTCCAACTCAGTCCCTTCAGAGATCTATTTCCTGGCTTCAAGGAATCTGCATCCACAAGACGGTTTCAAGATTGCGAAAGGGTGTTGATTAGGCCCGGGGAGGGATAGGCTCTGGCTATCAGCTCCTGTCTCTCACCAATTAGTTCCTGGCAAGGCACCATCTGACACCAACCCGTCCCACCAGCTCTTACCAAACATGCAGGCAACCATGTGAGCGTGGGCATATGCACCCACTCTGCCCAGAGCTGACCCAGGTCTTATGAGAAATCCACTGGGGACTCCAATGTGAGCTTTTCCTTCCAGAACCCCGTAGGCTAAAAAACGTTAAGATTTGTTTGCTCTAAGAACGATCTAAGAGTTTAGGATTCTATAGAGTTTCAAAAGTGAAGACTATATCCAAGGCCCTAAGCTAGGATTAGGATAGATAGGAATCCAAGAGCTGCACAGGAGCTTAGGAAGCAGTTAGTCAGCAGGTGTGGTTAATTCACCATTCAGTGGCTAAGCACTTAGTACAGCCAAGTTTCTGGGTTAGGTGCTGGATACCCATAGATGAGTTAGAGAGAACCCCAGTTTTCTAAGAAACTACAGGCAAGTGGAGATGATTATAAGGTCAGCAGAACAAGCTGCAAAACTCACTAGCCAGAGAAGTTAGCAGAAGGAGCTCTTCCCAAAAGACAAAGGGCTGGGACAGAAAAGCAAGGGAGAACCTTAGAGGATTTGGAGTTGCCCTACGGATGTCACATGAGTGGGGGGGGGAGGACCTCAGCCTCAAGGCTGACCTCTCAGCTGTGCGTTTTAATCTGGCATCTGAGAGTCTCAGAGCCTTGGTTTTTATCACTGGAAGTGCTAAAAGATTAAAAGAGAAGAGAGATGATTAAGGACCAGCTCAAGAACTGTATTATTGTTGTTGTTACTCTCGGAGAGGGAAGTGTTTTAGACTCCTCTGACCCAGATCACTAAGCAGTTATTGATATGATGGCTTGATTATTACCATCCTTCCTGATTTATCCTCCAGTTTCTTGCTTATTTTTGAAACAAAAGAGGTAGCTTGGTCGGGTGGTGGTGGTGCATGCCTTTAATCCCAGGACTTGGGAGGCAGAGGCAGGCAGATTTCTGAGTTCCAGGCCAGCCTGGTCTACAGAGTGAGTTCCAGGACAGTCAGGGCTATGTGGAAAAACCCTGCCTCGAAAAACCAAAAAAATAAAAATAAATAAAAATAAATAAAAACAAAAATGAGGTGGCTTGGACTGACCAGCACTTGTCCTTCCTCCTCTTCCCTCTCCCTCTCCCTCTCCCTCTCCCTTTCCCTCTCCCTCTCTCTCCCTCTCCCTCCCTCCCTCTCCCTCTCCCTCTTTTAATTTGAAAAAAATCTACCCTGTAAAAAACTCAAAGTATTGCTTTACATTCCAAAGTTCTGAATTGGATTATTAGAATATACTTTGTTTTGTTCCTTCTTTCAGGAAATTAAAACATGTAGAATGTAGTAAACCTACAGAAACTTCAAATGCTCAGGATTGGCAGAATGCCCAGGGTCACCTATGCACCCTGGCATTACTGTACAGGCTATTGGCTTCATAATTTCTCAGGAGGGATTATGGCAATAGCTAGAAAGTGCCAGATGAACGGGAAGAGGGTGGGTGGCCCAAGCTAACTGCTGTTCCCTGAAGAGGTGTCCTTGAGCTTGCTGGCTGCCATGGGCATGGAGTCTTCTGTTTGCATATTACTAATGAAGAGTGAAGGATTTACATTCCCAGAAGCCTCCTGGGTCCTACCCCAGGCCCCTCAGATCATCCCTTTATAGGCAGCTGAATGCACATTCCTAGGCAGTGTATTCTGTGTCCGAGGATCATGCTGTGTTCACACTACCCCACAGGTGGAGAGAGAATACCTTGTGTACTGTATGGATGCTTCATCTGTCAGTTAAAAAGTCTATGACCTATGGCTTAGGCAGGAAATAGAAGGTACAGAAATCCTGCAAATTCTCCTGTAGTTTGTTCTCCAAGAGAGAAAGAGTTCTGGGATAGAGCCAGGTTGGACATCCACTGGGAAGATGTGACTGGATGGACATGTATGTGGTATCTAAGCACAGGTAACTAACCACATGGCAGAATGTAGGCTGAAATCAATGGGATACTTAAGTTATATATAGTCAGAGACGAACCTAGCTATATGCCCATAGTATTTGTAAATATATTTTGAGTCTGAGTCCTATTTCTTGGAGCATGGGTCTGGGAGGAAGAACTGGACCTAACTTCAACATACAGGTGTGTAGATTGTCTTGTAGACTGTCTCCACCATACAGATAACAACCCTGTGGCTTAAAGACAGTAAGTAGCACACAGTTAGTTACAGCTGAGAAAGCTGGGCTCGGGATGTAGGCTGCCTAAGTCCGGAACCCATACCTGTGATGAGCCTCTGTGCTGCCTCCTTCAAGCCGAGGATCCTGAACTTCCCACATCACAGGACAAGCCTCACATCTCAGACCACGGGTGAGAGCTTAGGGCTGACTTCTTAGGACAGCATGAAATTGGGAGGAAAGGAAGGAGCCGAGGGCTTCTAGCTGATCTCTTCCTGTATGGCAGCCAGAGGAGGCCTGGCTCATGTAACATAGCCTACAGACTTCTGTAGGTGGTTGGAGGTCAGTGGCTCACCTTAGTAGGTAGGAGAGGACAGGGTTTTTGGAAAAGAAAGAGGCCAAGGTTTTTAACAAGTCACCTCCAGATCCCTCCTCCTGCATTCCTTGTACAGCACTTGCTGGTTTTCCTTGAGAAAATGAGATGAGACCCTCATTCCAGCTCCGAGTGTAATGCCTATTGCCCGAGTGTCTTGGTGATAGTTCCATAGAGCATAAAGCAGAGAGCAAACTCTCCTGAATGCCTAGCTCCAATGGTAAAAAAAAACAACCTTGCCTGAGCAGCCTCAAAGACTCATGGCTTATGTGCAAACCTACTGGAGCAAATACATCCCAGTATGACACACACATAATAACCAATCAAGGCTAGAAATTATAAAGTAAGAGATTACTATAAGAGAATGCTTCTAAATGCATCAATCTGAATAGCATTGTACTATCTTCAAGGGGGCTTTATCATTAACAATAGTACAGGAAACCTATTTTTCAAGCTTTAACTCTGGATATTTATATTTATGTCTATAGTTTCCTCCATATGACCAGGGCATCGCTGACTCTACCTTCCAAAGTGTAACTAAAGGAAACCAGGAGAAGAGGAAGGCCAGTCATGATCTTTCTACTTGCTTGTTTGTTCTGGGTTTATTCTTAATCCCTAAGGTTTTTGCAGATATCTTTAAAGAATGCTGGTGCCGGCTGATGGCTATCCTACCTCAATGTCCCAGGAGTCTACAAGCCAGGCCTGGTTAGTATCCGAATGGTCCAATGCTGGCTCAGTTTTGTGAGAATTTATTTGATATAGTCTATATAAGGAATCCATAAAACCTGTGAAACTGGATAAAGGAACATAGCAGACCCCCACAACCTGCCATTCTTATAGTGCCTCAGAAAAGCCTTAGATGGAGATGGAACAAGAAGCTGATGGACCAAGGAGTTAGGACATTTATGAACTAGTAGTGATGTCAATGTTGCTCTTCTTTAAAATAAAAGTAAATATAAGTGAAAGTAGAAGACAATTTTCATTTCCTCCCAGCAGTGTGTGCTTGCCTTTAGAAATCCTGATCTACCAGGATCTACTCTCTTGGCCTTCCAAGATCAGTGACTTATTCTTTACCTATGCCTCCAACGTTTCTGGTCCCACCCCTTCCTGTGACAGCCCACGCTCTCTGATGTACAAACACAGGGTAGTCATCTTTCTCTGAAAACTTTCTTCCCTTGGAACTTTGCTCAGGCTGCTCTTTCTTGGAATGGCCCTGTTTCCCTTCCAGGTCTTTCGCAACTGTGCTCATCCTAGGAATCTCACCTGCCCAGCACCTCCCATGCGCAATCACAGAAGAACCAAGGAGGTGCAGGGAACTCTGTGTGCGGAACCACATATCACTTCATCTAACTGTCAGGGTGATCTTAGGATAATGAGAATTATGACAAAGTTGAGAGACAGAACTCCAAAGCCACAAAGTGAGAGGGGGGGAGGGAGGGAGGGAGGGAGACAGGGAGAGAGAGAGAGAGAGAGAGAGAGAGAGAGAGAGAGAGAGAGAGCAAATCTATCAAAACTGCAGATTCCCACACTCTGTCATGGCAATTCACTTCCCATACAGGCAGAACCTTCACTAGCCTTCCTTCTCACTAGTAGCAGGGGTCTGCAATTGATCACTCTTCATGACTTCCCATGTCTATTTGTTTATAAATACCATACACTATTTACTTCACCTGGCCATATAAGGCTGTTATCTATGTACATGTCTCATAAACCTAAATATACGGTGAGCTCTTTAGATGAGGAGCCATATGGAAGCCTTCAGAGCATATAGCACATGTAGTAAAGTGGTCACTGAATAAATAAATGAATGGAGGAATTGGTGGAGCAATGGGGAGCAAGGGACTTAGGCTGAGTATGAATTCTTTCTAATGTAACTTGATAAACTACAAAGGCAAATGTGTCTTGGTCTGTACAGCTTAGGTGTTGTCCTAACTGGGGCTACAGTGAATGAAGAAAAAACAGATACACGGGCACACATACAGGAAAGCTGGCATCAGATAAACTGTGTGCTTGATGGAGACACACACACAGCTCAGAAACTCAGCACATTTATTTTATACATCTGAATCAAAGATGTAGGTTTATTATATAAACAAGGGGTGGGGAGAGAGAGAGAGAGAAAGAGAGAGAGAGAGAGAGAGAGAGAGAGAGAGAGAGAGAGAGAGAGAGAGAGAAGAGAGAGAGCAGTCTGGGAGTCTCGGTCTGTAGTCCTCTGGGAGGAGGAAACTATAATTGATATGTTCTGTATATTCTATAAGCGTTAATACTGTGAGCTGAGGGAAGCTTTGCCATTCCCATGTGCCTGAGGTGTTGGGGTCCTTGGCACGACTGTGCAAATGTCAACAATACCCACTCACTCAGGACTTCATTTGCCCCACACACAAATTGGGACACATCTGTGATAGGTTACACAGGTTTCGAACAAAAACAGAATATAAAAGTTCCATTTCCCAAGAATGTGCTTGAGTCGGCCGGGATGGAACTGATAACACGTTATCACTCTAGTTAATGTATGCTGACTGTTTGATAAAGGCTCAGGTGTGCTTTTGTGTTATATAACAGCCCAAAACACAGAGGGAAGTAAACGGCTGTCTGTCACTCTGTTTTATTACACATTAGTATTTGATATGTTGGGTGGCTGGATGATCTGGGGGCAGGCCATTCTGATAGTAATTACTAATTAACAATAATTGAAGTAGTTCATAAAAGAAATTTGGGCACATTTGATATGGAAAGCAGTAGAAGCAGCAGCAGCAACAACAACAACATCAACACACACACACACACACACACACACACACACACATACACATACACACACACTTCATAGTGGAAGAATGCTCTTCTTCTATTTAATTGACTCAGAATCTAAGACTCACAAAATTTACCCGAATTGACCAATAGCACACAGACAAAACAGTCTGTACTCCATCTAGGTCTTTGGCCTCAAATACTTTGACCTCCAACCCTATCTCTTCTCCCTAAATACAAAGTGAATCCCAGAAAGTCAGACCATTGAACTCAGAAACTCTTTATTGAGCATGTAGAAAAGGCGGCTCCCTTCTAGTGGTGCTGAAGTGCTGTTCTGTATCACTTTACAGCCTTGAGTATTCTTCATGACAAAAGACAGTCTTGTGGGCATGTGGTCCCTAGAGGACTACACAAGACACCTGTTCCATCTGCAGTGAATACTCCTTCCAAGGGCCACAGAAGTGCAGTAGAGAGGGATCATCTTTCTTCTCCACCTCCTCACAGGAGTACTTATCCTCTAGTCAGCTTATCCTTCCTTCCTTCCTCCCTCCCTCCCTCTGTCCCTTCCTTCCTTCCTTCCTTCCTTTCTTCCTTCCTTCCTTCTTTCCTTCCTTCCTTTTCAATGTGTCATTGACTTTGTATTATTCTATGGATCCCAGAACATAGTATTCCAGTGATAAGTTGGCAGACACCTCCAGGGCACATGTATGTAAGGACATGGAGAGACCTGGTTGTCAGATCAATAGAGATGGAAGAGATGAAGGTGAAACTCGGTGTCTCATGCCTCTTTTTTTATGCTCACTGCAGAGGGCAACCTCAGTCTCCCTAGAAAGAGAGGCTAGGAAGGCTCTGTCTTCTGTCTTCTGTTGGAAATGGAGAGCGAAGGCAGACTCTTACCTTAGGGATTCTTTCAGAGGACAGAGTAGTGAAGGGTGGAGAAGATGGAAAATGGTCAATTCCCCATTTGTTGCCAAACAGAGCTTCCTGACAGTGGTGTACTGGGACAAACTGGGTTGCCTTCTGGAAAGGGAGTCAGATGACAGTGGTGTACTGGGAAGAACTAGGCTGCCTTCTGGAAGGGGAGTCAGATGTCATTAGAAGTATGCAAGTTGGGCCATCCCAACTTGAGAAGACATTCTGTGTTAACATCCTTCTCCAGTGGCCCAGCAGGCCTGAGGCAGGGCTCATGTCCGAAGCCACAGGGAGAATGAGGCTGACTAGATGGTTTGGTATGTTAACTGCTAAAATACCCCCTACAGCCATGGCATTTTGGGTTTCTCCAAATATTCCACACTTGAATGACTTGGGAGGTGAGTCTAGGCAGAGCTCATTTGTTCCACAGTACTTGGCTCTGGTACAATGCCTGATGCCTGGTCATAAAGCATTTTATAGACAGCTGTTACCCATCCTTATTTCAGAAGTGTGGTGAGAGGAGAATTCAGAGACAGGTGTGGGACTGGCCACCAAGAGAGCAGGTGGGGAAGGTGCCGAGCTCCAGAGTAGAGGGGGCCAGAGCCCACACTGTGATTCCCAACCATGGAGATCGTTGGCATCCACTGGGAAGAGTCCTTCCCCCACACCCACAAACCCGGGAATGTCTTAGGAGTCTTCCTTTTCTTATGAAGTCTCACCATCTCAGGACTAGAGCCGCTGTAGAGTTCAGAGTCACGCTCCCTAGGACCTATGGGAAACCAATGTTTCCCTTTGATCTCATTGAGAACTAGCAAATGCAATAGGTCCTCATGGACTCTTAAGTAATTCTGTCTGGGCTCTGAAGAAAATAGAGTAGAGCCGGGCAGTGGTGGTGCATGCCTTTAATCCTAGCACTTGGGAGGCAGAGGCAGGCAGATTTCTGAGTTCGAGACCAGCCTGGTCTACTGAGTGAGTTCCAGGACAGCCAGGGCTACACAGAGAAACCCTGTCTTGGAAACAAAAAAGAAAGAAAATAGAGTAGAAGTCACAGCCAAATCTGCTAGCTTGTTGAGAGGCCTAATTCCAGAACTGAGGGAAATGGAATATTGTTTGTGAGGGCTGCAAGCATCTAGAGAGACAGACATGAGACAATGATGGTGCAATTAGGAGATAGCATTTTCTTGAAAAGGCCTTGAATTTTCATGGGTGAGAGAGAAGAAAGGTGTCCTGAAATGACAAGCGTCCACTCAAAACCCCTAAGCCACTCCAGACTTGTGTGACACTGGGAGAAACCAACCCTTCTTTCCATCATGTTTTACCTACAAGGCTAAGAATGTGTGGCCAAGCTTGACAGAGGGCATCGATGAGAATACTGCATACGAAATTCCTATAACTGGCAATGTTAGATAAATGAGAAGTGCCAACATGAGCAGCCCTATCCGCTGTGCTTTCTCACATGCCTAGGCAAAGGGCTTGTGCTGGTACTGCTATTATCCTCTACGTTCAGAGACCAAGACACAGAGAGATGAAGAGCCGTGGGTATTATTCTACTTCACCTGGACCAAGAAGAGGGGTGTTCCTCAGTGGAAAGACAGTGGTGTCTACCTATGGCATGGCACTTCCTCTTCTTCTGGGTATGGCACCATTACAGAACTAGCCAGGGTGGGGCTCCAGACCACAGAGACTTCCTTCTGCCTGGCTGCTGGAGGGGACATCTGCTGGGATGGTCAGGAAGGTAGCCACTGTGACAAACTCCAAGGCCCAGAACTGCCCTTCTGCTTCTCCATCCTGCCTCTTTCTGCTCTTGGTATGGAGTAGATGCCTGGCTGCTGGGGGAGGGGATGTGGATCAGGGAAGGGATGCCTGGCCTTTCTCTGGTTCTATGCTCTTTAGATTTCATCTATCGTACAGATCATTACCCAGACCATTTGAGTTCTGCTTCTGCAGCAGGGTGTCCCCGCTGTGAGGTTCTCTAACCTCAAGGGAGTTCCCCACACCCACTCTGTCCCCTGACGCTCATCCTCACCATCATCATGACTCCATAAAATGACAGGAGAAGAGACTTGAAGCAAATCCATCATTATGGCATTGGGGAAGGAACAGAGAAAGAGAGAGAAAGAGAGAGAGAGAGAGAGAGA
>NW_022196894.1:21789098-21816723 GCF_008632895.1 Mastomys coucha | reverse complement strand
AGAGAGAGAGAGAGAGAGAGTCTGTGGGTCCAGAAGGCTACTTCTTAAACAGCCTCTTGACTTCATATGATTTGCTGAGCCCCATTGAAGGGGGTATAAAAATCAAGGTGGAGCCATATTGCCCCCAAAGGCAGCCAGCATGAAAATGAATTGAGGCTGCAACCAACCTCTTAGAACACAGGGCAGCTCTTCTTCACATCCACAGGGTGGAACACCGGATAAGGGGATTACACTGTCACACCTCTGAACCTCAGCTTCCCTCCTCACCAGGCCTCTCTGTTCCTCAGCCTCACCCTCCCTGAGGCCTCTGACATGAACCCTGCCTTAGGCCTGCTGGGCCCTGGACCAGGATGCCAACATAGGATGCCTTCTCAAAGGATCGGCCACTAGAGCACATGTCCAGGTACACCCCAGGTTTCCTAAACTATGGATGTTTTTGAGGTCTTAGAGGACAAGGATTTTACTGGGTAGAACATATAAACAGAATACATGCGGGTGAGGATCTGTTCCTTCATCAGCAAGAGGGCTAAGGCTTCACTAGAAGAAATATAGGCCACTGCAATTACAAACCAAAAGGAAAGGACTTTAAAAGCCTCCGTGCATAGACAGCCCCGTGGTTCTCAAACTTGACTGTGCCTCAGAACACGAGGGCCAGATAGAATAGGTGATTGCCTGGGCCCCTCTCTGCAGTTGCTGATTCAGACTGTCGACGCACTTCTATATTTCCGTTGCTCTCCTATAGCACCCTGTTGCTGCTGCTCTGGGGATCATGTTGAAGAGTGACTGGTTTGTTTTTTGGTTTTGTTTTTGTTTTTTTAAGAGCCTAATTCATTTCATCCATTGGCCAAGCTGCCCCAGCAGGTAAGAGGTAAACTGGAATAAAAATCACACTTTCTCATTGCCCCTCCCCCCCGTGTGCCCATTGTATTGAACCCTCCTGCACTGCAACATGGTCCTGAGCAAAGAAAGCTGTCCCCACCCAGGATTGCTGATGGTTTTATCCACTCCTATGGGGAGACATGTCTGACTTAGAGCTGCCACTCAGCCATCCTGCACCCAACTGGGGAAGAGACAGTGCACCCTTAGGATTTCAGCATGTTTTCATAGATCTCTCTGACCCATACCTTCTTTGTTTTAGTCTGTGGTCCAAGGTTGACAACTTTGAAGTGCTGGGTGCTATCCTAGGTGCTGAGAAAGATGCCTAGACTGGTTGGTGAAAGGTTCCTTCTTACATTCAGGGGCTTTTCTCTGGTAGAAGAAGGAAAGAGAAGAGAAGAGAAGAGAAGAGAAGAGAAGAGAAGAGAAGAGAAGAGAAGAGAAGAGAAGAGAAGAGAAGAGAAGAGGAAGAGAGGAGAGGAGAGGAGAGGAGAGAAGAGAAGAGGAGAGCAGAGGAGGGGAGAGGAGAGGAGAGGAGAGGAGAGGAGAGGAGAGGAGAGGAGAGGAGAGAAGAGAAGAGAAGAGAAGAGAAGAGGAAGAGAGGAGAGGAGAGGAGAGGAGAGGAGAGAAGAGAAGAGAAGAGAAGAGAAGAGAAGAGAAGAGAAGAGAAGAGAAGAGAAGAGAAGAAGAAAAAGAAAAAGTAAGAATCAAGTTACTAGACTATGAAGAGGTGTAAAGAGAATATCTTGTATCTGTGTGGAAGTGGCACCTGTCGATAGTAAAATTGATGGCCTGTAGCTGAGGCAGGAAATAGGAGGTGGGACATCCAAGAAGCAGAAAGGATTCTGGAATAGTGCCAGTTGTGGGAGATTTACCAGGGAAGATATGAGGAGATGGATGCATGGTACCTGAGCACAGGTAACCAGTCACATGGCAGAATGTAGATTAGGATAAATGGGTTTAATCTAAGTTATGATCTAATCAGAGAAGATCCTAGCTATATGGCCAAGGTATTTGTAAATATATTTTGAGTCTGAGTCTTATTTTTGGGAGTATGAAGCTGGGAGGAAGAACCAGACATAACTTCTACAAAAGGAAATGCAGGAGGTGCCCTTAGGTACTTGCAGAAGGCAGAATAGGAAAGCATTTCTCAGCCTGTCAGGAAGGGGTAAGTATTATGGAGGACCCAGCCAGAGTATGGGAGCACTGAGTAACAAGAAGTACTGAGTAGCGGCACTCACTGGAGATCAGACGCCCTCCATCTGGCTTCTGTCCTCACAGTCCAGAGGTGCCATTACAAATCCTTCTCTAGATGTGGGGACACCTAGGTTCAGAATAGTCACACAGCTTGCTGAGGGTCACACAGCTTGCTGAGGGCCACACAGCCATCCAACATGAATTTTTTCTGACCCCAGAGCCACATCTAACATATGATCTTATTGCTCTTTGCCAGACATTGACAACTAGCACCTGCTGTTGGCCACTGAGGGCAGGTTTACCAAAGCACTGGATAGGTGTGGGGAACTGAGAAGAGTGGGAAGGTTAGGAGAGGGGCTTTGTGTGTTGTGACTCTTGACCCACAGTGTGAAGCATTGACACCTAATCAAGCGGTGCTGGGGCATCAGCGAAGGCTTCTGAACAGGAAAGGAATGCATGCCATAGTTACGTTTTAGGAAGCTGGGACAGAGGCATGTGTGTACCCTTGGCACAGAGAACATAGGGCAGCAGAAAGCAAGGGCCTGGCTTCGGATGGATTCGGGATAGATGTCATTCTCACTTCTGCTGAAGCAAATATTTGACCACTGACTACATGCTTGACCTATGCTGAAGTCATCCGATCCTCGCCATAACGTCCATATCAGATCTCTCCCTCTGACGTTTCTTTCTCGCTGCTCATGAGTCTCCATTTCTCCACGCTGAGTACTTTTCCTATTTGGGAACAGGACCTAAGACTCCCTGCTGAATATAACGGGATTCAGGGCTGAGAAAATGAAAGACCAGGCTGAGGCCTGGAGACAATCAGCAGCTTGTTCCATCTAGGAAAGGATGGGTCTACTGACCAGAGACTAGAGGGCTTTCTTGCACCAATGCCAAGAGCCCACTCTGGACCTCTAGGCCAGGCGGGAGGCCCTGCAGCTGTGGTGGGTGCCAGATGGCATCCCAGTCTCCGGGCTGCAGGGCGCCTGAGGACCCTGTGGTAAGCCGAGGCTGGCAGCAACTCCTCCCTCTGGCACTTCGGGTGCAGAATGACTGAGTGAAGGGAGGGCAGGCTGTGTAGGGGCAGGAATGTTGGTGTCTCAGCACTTAGCAGTGTGGGTTGCAGCTGCTCAAGCCAGCCCAGCAGACAAGCTGAAGAGGCAGCTGCCATATTCACCTTGTCAGAAAACAAAAAACAAAAAACAAAAAACAAAAAACAAAAAACAAACAAAACCCACACACACTAGCCTGAGCAGCCAGAGCAAAGGCAATGGAGCCTGATTGGAAAATGGTAGCATTGCCCAAAGAAACAAGGACCAGCCATGAGTTAGGAAACCCCAGCTCACTTATGATTTGATCCTTCTCTTTCCAATCATGAATCCTTGAAGAGCCTCTTTAATCTGTTCATGGATATACTCGTTTTCATCCTCCCTAGCCTCGACATATAGGGGCTATCTGTGAGTTAATGTGAGGAGAGGGGAATTGAGCAAGGAAGAGAAAAAAAAAAAAAAAGAAGAGAGCAGAGGGTAGGGAAGGGAGGGCCAAGGAGGAAAGGCCATTTGTAAGCCAAGGGGTTCTGTATATGCCATTTGAGCTGTAATCAGTAAAGTTAATATTATGTGGCTCATCTCCAGGGAAATATGGTGATACAGTTGAGCCTTTGCAAGAAATTTATTTGAAACCTGTATTGTCTCTGCCACTGCTCTATGAAGCTTAAAAATACTTCAAAAATGGTAATTCTTACATTTTCTTTCATTACTTTCTCTTGCATTCAGGGAGCATTGGCTGAGCAGGCATACTCCCCATACCTTAGGTCTGCAGGCCTCTGAAGGACCTGCCTCCTAACAGGAAGACCAATGTCATTCTACATCCTAAGCAGAGCAAAGATCTACTGTGCTAAGAGGGCTGAAGTCCCAGCAGCAGAAAGCTCTGGTTTGGGGTGGCCGATGCACAGGCTGATGTAGAGCTGTAGTGGAGGTGAGATTCCAGTTTTGGTGAAAAGCAGGGGCTTACCAAACATATAGCCATAGAGGTGCCTTCCCCGGGAGCAAGCCTCGAAATGCATTCTGGAGAGAAGGAAGCTGTGTGGCTATTGCAGTATCCGATCATGTCTGGGTAGAGGGGCCTGGGAAAGGAGTGGGCATCAAGCCCAAGGAAGCAACATGGAACAAGCCTGTGGGCTGTGAGTGCTTTCAGAGACTTGGGATTTCACTACAAGAGAAATGGGGTATCAGGAGAGACCTGAGCAAAGGTACGATCCAGGTTATAGCTGAAGAGAGCCTGTGTTCCTCCACTGGATCGTTCTTTGGGTTTGGCCACCCACCTGGTCTCCTTCCCTGACCTCTGGGTTTCTGATTTAGGTTTGAGATTGAGAATTCTAGAATTCTAGAATCACAGAGGAGCCCAAAGCGCCTCAGCTGAAAAGAACTCTGTAATCACATTTTTAGAGAGAGGCTTCTTCCCACCCCCAGTATTTCGCATGCCTTTTCTAGTTCCATGAAGGCCAAGCTTCCAGTGCTGCAGGCTTCTAATTTGTTCAAACGTTTTGTTCCATACATGATGGTACCTGAGGTCTTGAAGTTTATTACAATTCATTGGGTAAATCAAAAGGACCCTGGGTCCTGACTCAGCTACTCGACTAAGCATCAACTTAGTCATTCGGCTACCAGGGGAAAATATACTCCCTGTAGAGTGATGAGTTCCAGATGGCAGTGGTATGCCAAACTTACTTCTACCCCTTCACCAGGTCAGTGCTACGCCTCCCTGTCCATCCTCACTTCCAGTGAGCTCATTCTAGGAAATTATGGTCTGCTTCAGGACAGACTACAGTCACTCTGAATCAAGGTTTCTCTCTCCATGCATCAAGAACTTAATATATGGGCTGGTGAGCTGGCTCAGTGGGTAAGAGCACCGATTGCTCTTCCAAAGGTCCTGAGTTCAAAACCCAGCAACCACATGGTGGCTCACAACCACCTGTAATGAGATCTGATGCCCTCTTCTGGTGTGTCTGAAGACAGCTACAGTGTACTTATAATAAATAAATAATAAATAAATCTTTTTTTTAAAAAAAAAGAACTTAATATATATCAAGAAACCACACTGGCTCAGGGTGTGTGATAGTCTGCCCCACCAGGCTTTGGAGTTGAGATTCTCATGGAATACAACCCCCGCTTTTTAGATTTTAAAGGATTTTAGGGAGTAGATCCAAGGAATTACCCAAAAAGTTGCTTGGGAGTCTCTTATATAGAGAGATTATGGTCTCAGTGCCTAAAAGCCAGATAACAGGCATATTAAATGGAGCAGCTGAGTGGGAGAAAATTAGTACTGGTGAGGTGATGGGGCATGGTAAAAAGTCACTTTGCTGGAGATGCCACAACACAGAGCAAGCTGGACCATCTAAACAATGGAATGTATTGTCTTCCAGGCCTGACTCTAGATGCCCAAAGTCTGGGTGTGGGCATAGTTGGTTCCGTATGTGGACTGAGCAGGAAGGATCTGTTCCAGGCCATCTCCTTGACTTACAGGTGACATCTGCATATGCACATGGCATTCTCCTTGTGCACATGTCCTTATCTGTGTACAGATGTTCTTTTTAACAAGTTCACCAGGCACACTGGATTAGAGCCAACTCTGAATCAAACTCCTTAGGTAGTCTGAACAGACCTCATCTCCGATAAAGATCACATTCTAAGTTACAAGTGGTTGGGCCTCGACATAGTAATTTTAAGGGGACACAATTCAATCCATGACACTCAGCCAAAGTAAAAACAAATCAGGGGGTTAGATGGCTTAGGCTCACCGCCCTGATTCTATTTCAGCAACCTGTGCATGAGTGGAAACACAAGGTAAGCAAGGTAAAACAAAAAAAACAAAAACAAACAAACAAACAAACAAAAAACAAAACAAAACAAAACAAAAAAACCTTCTCCAGAAGTCAGGGGCAGAGGAAGATAGGAAAGGCCCACCGAGTGCCAGCCCAGTGCCCTTGATCTACTTCCCACTGTCTGTGGTTTCAGAGTCTATGTCTCACATTTGTATGCTCTCTCTCAACACCCTGGAAGAATCTGCCTATATTTGGGAGTCCAGGATGTACGTGTAGTCTGTGTTCTCAAACTCCCCTGAGCTGGGTGGGACAGTAGAAGAGATGCAGAAGGCATAGGTGGGGATGTGCGTTATGGCATGGTCTGTCCTTAGCAAGGTTCTAGGTGTTTTATGTTCATTGCTGACCTAGCACTATAGGCTGTTTTGAGCTTTATTTGCCAGTGATGATTTCTAACTACAGACCACCGAGGGAGATAGAAAGGACCAGCAATAGGCTTTATCATCTCATCTCTAAGAGCAGACATGTTAACTGAAAATTGAAAACTATACTCTAGTGCTAAGGCTTTGGCCAGGCAGCGTGAATACTGTCTATAATATGAGTATTATGGAAAGCTGAGGCAGGAGTCCTGTGAGACTAAGACTGGCTGGAGCTATGCAGTGAGTTCCATGCCCTTCTGGTCTACAGAGAAAGATTATGTCTCAAAAATTATCACTAGCTCCAATAGGCCTGTTGTTTGGTCGGTGGGCTAATAGACTCACTAGTTGAGTACAGACAAAGTAAAATAGGAAAAATACAACCAACATGGGTATAAAATTGCTGAAGTCTGTGTTCTTGTTTATAGTAGTCAAGGCACACATCTAACTTGCAACAACAGTGGCTCTTCCTTGTCTGCACAAAGATCTTAGTACCGTCTAACTTTGGGTTTATTTGTTCTGTGACCTTTAACTATCAACACACACCTTCTTTCACTCACACCGGAAGTGGAAGCGCATGCTTACCTGGACACTTGTCTCTGGCTCCTTCATGGAGCACACACTCAGCTCCTCCGTTCATAAGAGCCAGATCAATAACCTCCAAGGAAGTGGTTCCCAACCTCTCTAAGACCGGGACCCTTTAATACAGTTCCTCATGTGGTGGTGACCCCTCAACCATAAGATTATTTTCATTATTTCTTCATTACTGTAGTTTTGCTACTATTGTGAATTGTAATGGGAGTATCTGTGTTTTCTCATGGTCTTCGGCCACCCCTGTGAAAGGGTCATTTGACCCCCCTCCCGCACCCCAAGGGACTATAACCCACAGATGGAGAACCACTGCTCCAAAGTATATGTGGCTATTTTTGTGGATTTCTGTAGTATTTGTACCAACATAACACATATCCTCTTCTTATTCAAAGTAGTGTTGCCTGTATTGCACTGATTATTCCTCTTTATTATATCAATGTAACTATCTTGACTGATTTATTTTCTTGCTAACAGATACAATGTGAATGCAAATACATAAATATAGATATGCAACCCAACAACAGGTATACAAATGTAAACAAAAGGAGCTAGAAAATCAAGAAAAGGTATGGTAGAAGTTAGTATTTATTTCAAGTTATGTACATCAGTGCTGACCATGTCCTTCCCTTCTTTTTAATGAAATATCTCATCAGGCATGGGTTATACAGCTAGAGTCCCAGGCACTGTGGAAGCTAGGGTCGGTAGAGTGCATGAGCCTGGGGGGTCAGGGAACAGCCTGGTCCACACAAGATCTTGCCTCAGAAAACAAAATAATAAAACACTTCACTTGATAACTTGCATCTGTTAAATGATCTACCAAAGATAGTGCACACCCCTGCAGTTGCTTTGTTAGGAGCTTGCTGTGAAGTGCAGTGTCCTTCATCTATGTTTTGTAGATACATAAACTTATCTAGGATCACTGTCGTGTAAGTTATAAGTGACAGGCTCAGGGTCCTCACTGCAGCTTCTGGCTTCTGTTTACCATCCTGTGTTCCTTTCCCGTTATCTCCACCCCCTTTATCTCTGTGGCCTCTTCCAGCTCCAGGAGCTGGTAGAATGGAAACTCCTCAGGGCAAGTGCCCTGCCTGCTGGTTCAGGATAGTACTCTATTGTCTAGTACAGGGCCCGACAAGTCCCAGAAACTTACCACACAGCTGATTCCCACTGAATTGAAGTTTATGACTTATATACTGCTATGCTCTCAAGAGTTGAAGCTGCAAAGATTACCTGCTGGTAACTAGGCAATTGCTGCCAGGAAGCTGGCACACAGGGCCCGCCCCCAGCAGCAGAGCTTGTGTCCTTGAAGGTTCAGAGCTCTGTGTCATGGCTAAGTTCACCACCATCGGAAATGCAAGTGGAATGAATCTGAATGGCTGGAAGAGCCATTTCCAAATTCCATTCTTGATTTTTTTCTTTCCATAAGGACAACTCTACAGGATGATGGAGATGTGTTTCTTATCATTTAATCTGGGAATAAAATGTCCCTGGGTTTTTCCAGCCTGTTAGCACTTCCTTCTTGAAGCTTTGCTTTCTCAAATTGGTGAGCATTGACTTTCAGTTACAAAGTGTGCTATTTATTGGCGTGATACACTAATCTGATACCTCATCCATCAAGACCTTCTTACAAGTTACACCGCGCCTTGCCAAGAAAATCATTTCTGCAGCATGAAGAAGGAGGGGATTTCATTCCCCAAACATCCTGGTCATTCCACCAAGTCCTTCCAGTATCACTCTGGGACTGTCCACCCAACAATCTGTGAAAACAATAGGCTGCGAGGGAACCAGAAGAACCGGCTCATTCCTGCTCAGAATCACTCAGTGTTCATCATGAGTCCTTTAACCCATCCCATTTCCCATAGTACACTGTACCCCTCAAGGTTCACCATCAGGGCCAGCAATGACTGCAGCCATATCTAGAATTCCTGTGAGACATGCAGAACCCCACTAAGCTCCTGATATGCTCCCTTAGCTTGTGAAAATTAAACTCATCCTAGTGTCCATAAACTCTCCTTGAGTTGTGAATACCAGGCCATGTGCCTCTGTAAACCAGACCTCTGTGCAAGCTCCTTTCCTCCACCCTCAGTCTCATCACCACCTAATCTAGACTGGTTCATTTTCCTTCCTCACCATGTGTTTTAAAAAGCCCCAGTAGATGTTCAGGACCCAATACTAAACACTATGGGGTCTTGACTGTCCCCCAAGAATTCATAGACAAGTGTGTCATCTAGGCTTTAGTCAGTGAGCTTCTTTGAACCACAGTATCTTCATTTGATAAATGTAATTATCTAAGGCTGGTGTCAGGGTCAGGAGAGACAAAGCCTATGAGTCATAACACAATATACAGTGTTATAATGGCATCCTAATGTTTGTGGAGTGATTTCTAGAAGGTAATTGGTGAATCATCTCAGCTTAGGGTTTGCATCATAGCTAAGCCTAGCATGTTATTCTTCAGAAGCATTTGCCAGGTACTATTGTCTAAGCTTCAGCACAAGGAGCCTTTGACCCTGCCCGGTGTGGAGAGCATGCCCCTAGGGCATGTGTGATACAGACCAGGAAAATCCCAAAGGAAGGGATCCTGTTTGTCTGGAAATGGTCTCTTGTTGTGGGTGGTCTGGACACCAAACTTTTAAGTATGAATCAGGCCCCAACAATGTGCAAGGACCACAAGATGAGGCAGATCCTTCCAGGGAAGGAACACTCACACAATGCCTTGAAACATCTGGTAGGGGCTGCCTATTATATAGGAGGATACCCACAAGGACTCTGTGTGTGTGTGTGTGTGTGCGCGCGTGCATGTGCATGTGCGTGTGCATGTGCGTGTGCATGTGCGTGTGCATGTGCGTGTGTGTGTGTGTGTGTGTGTGTGTGTGTGTGTGTGTATCTTTAGCAGATGCTACTGGTTTATCTTTGCCCCATGCAGGTTCTACAGCAAAGTTATCCATGCTTCTGTGCAAAAGTAGAGAAAATGATAGTCAAGCAGTTCTGCCTCTGCTTGACTAGGCCTCAGCCACACAGCTTGACGTTTCAGGGTCTTACTGATCTTTCCACAAAGCTCTACCTGCCTCCCAGGAGTCTGTGGGCCATGGTAGTGTTTGGGAGGAAAAGGCTCACTATGTCAGGAGAGTCCCCCTTTTGCTCAGGAATCATTGTGACTGTATTACCACAATCCTGGAGTCGTCTCTACCTGCAGCACTTGCAGTGCCTGCTGTTTGAAAGGTTTAATTCTGCAGCCCCACTCACTGAGAACTCAGAGCCCAGCAGCCAAGACTCCAGAGCATTGCAAATGAGTAGGATATTGACACCTGAAGACAATTTGAGGCAGGGTTTCTCTGTGTAGCCCTGGGTGTCCAGAACTCAATCTGTAGACCACGCTAGCCTTGAACTCAGAGATCTACCTGCCTCTGCCTCCCAAGTGCTAGGACTGAAGGTGTGAGCCACCACCCCTGGCTGAAGACAAGTCTTACAAGTTGTGATTTAACCTTGCAGGGCTGTAGGGAATAGCAGTGGTGAAGCAAGCTTCACCTAGCGACAAGGATAAACCAAGAGAAAGAAAGCCACAGGAGAGCTGGGGCAGCTTTTGTGTTTCCACCTCTGCTGAGTTTGGCTTCTAAGTGCCCTGAGGACCAGCCTCTCTTCATATAGGCAGAGAGGTTTTTAAAAATGCATCTGTCGTGTTACAGGCCTGCACCCTTTTCTTCCCAAGTCTCCCTTTGCCATTTCCTTTATGGTGTTTTGTAACCAATCCATGGGCTCCTACACATTGCCCAAGCATTATCCTCTCTGCCTGAAATAACTCCCAATACTAAAAATGTCTTTCCCCAACCATCCAGTTTCCATCTCGTCCATAAGCCCAACTCACCTACACAGAGTAAAGGGTATGTTTGCTGCTACATTGGCGAGATAGTATGGGTATGGTCTGTCATAGTAGCTTACAAAAGTGGTGTGGACAACATGTGTGCATTTCCACAGAGACAAGATATCAACATGTCGTTCCTATTTCTTCCCTCTGGTTTTTCATTTCCCTTTGGACTACCACAATAAACTACAGCAGTGAAGATTTTACCGTTTAAAAAAAATTTTAAATTTCTATGAAAATTGAAATATTGACAGAAATTATCACCTGCAATCAACAACAGATGGTGTTTTGTTTTCAAGGACAAGCAAGCATATGTATGGTATACTGATATGTAGTCAGAGTTAAGAACAACATGTTATCTAACCTGTCAATTCCAATCAATTTGAAAACAATTAAGTGCTTCAAAGCAGAGGCTGGGGTAAGCAAGCTTCAGGCTAGCTGGTCTCTGGATGAAGAACCCTCCAGCCTCAGCTTACCTTTTTCCTGTGTGCCCTTCAGGCAGGGCACTTCCTCCCTGTAGCCTCAATTTTATGCAATACACAAGCTAATAGAGGATCTCTGCTGGTCTTTT
Organism: Mastomys coucha; assembly: GCF_008632895.1. NCBI lineage: Eukaryota > Metazoa > Chordata > Mammalia > Rodentia > Muridae > Mastomys > Mastomys coucha. The sequence goes on along the minus strand of NW_022196894.1, from coordinate 21,805,396 downwards.
GCACTAACTGTATTTTATTTTGAGGAAACATTACCTAATGGGAGGACTCAAAAAAAAAAAAAAAAAAAAAAAAAAAAAAGAACCCAAAGATCTTTCTAAATCTCTTGGCCCCTTTCCTCTTTAGAGTAACTTAGCTGCCTTGTGAGGTTCCTTGGGAAATGGCAGGGGCTCTTAGGGAAGCTAGCTCTCAAGTGAGGGATGAATGACAAGAGTAGATGAGCTTAGACTAAAGTTCCAGGATGGCTAGGACACGGAGCTGGCTTGAAATGGCATTTTATTGCCAGTAGAGTCAGACTGGAGCATTGATGTTTTACTATAGCCTCCGATAGCGGAGATGTGGGAAGTCCTGAACCCAGCAGCAGATGAATTCCAGTAGCGAGAACACTGAATTCAGAAAAGCAGAGGCTATCTCAAAGCCTTCTGTCTCAGCCTGCTGCCACTGCCGCCACCACAGCTGCTATTGCATCTACTGTTGTTTCTTCTTCTGCTGCTGCTGCTGCTGCCTGGAGAACGGCTCTCCTGATAATTTCTTCTAGAACCAGAGGATCTATTTTCACGGATCCCATTTCCTCATCTGTGAATAAAAGTTTGGACTAGATAAAGTCAATTCCACTCCAAGTCTAGCCACTAAAACGGATCATGAATTCAAATTTTATCCTACTTTCTGTTCTCGTGGTTTGGCTTCTGTGGGCCGTTTGCATAATGCCAATTATGAAGCCGTAAGGGCTGAGGAGATAGTTCCATGGGTAAGGTGCTGCATCAAAAAGCATACGGACCTGAATTTGGATCCACAACATCCAAATTAAAGCTGGGCATCTCTATAATTCCAGGACTAGTGACCCTGGAAGTCTGAAGCTTGCTGGCAGATCCGGAAGTTCATCAAGACAGACTGCCTAGCTGAATAAATGGGTTGCAGACAGTTCCTGTCTCAAAAAGAGGGGTGGTTGAAAAGAGGAGATAGGAAGACCCCTAACCTTCCCACAGGTGTCCACCTACACACACACACACACACACACACACACACACACACACACATGCACACAGATATGGACTATCTATACACTGTACACATGCTGTTGATGTTGACATTGGTGAGGATGGTGATGGTCATGATGCATTGAATATAGAGTTTATTTTTCTCTCTTGTGTGATGGAAATGTTTCAAGTTTGCAAAGTTTCTAGACCTTTACCTGTCCATCCACTGTGTCCTTTGTCCATGTGCCCTCTGTGCCAAGAAGAGTCATACAGCATTTGACCTTGCTGTTATAGCTCCAACTTTGCCTCTTAATTGTTTTTCTCTCATATATCTTATTTTTTCCACACTACTTTGTTTCTTTCTTTATTCTGTGTGTGTATGGGGCGGGGGACATGTGTGGTGTTTTATCATGTAAATTAGAGCCCTGAAATTTCCTACAACCATTATACCTATACCTTATACAGGGCCAGCCAACTGCATATAGGATATCATGGGGGGACTTTTTATTGCCACAATTACTCAATTTGAGTTGAATTTTCATTTTAGTTTGAAGCTCATTGTTGTCAACTACCTACGTTAAAACTAAATAATCCCAGTCTGTGATTACTCCATATAAATACATAGTTTTAAAATATATTTCGTTGGTCATAGATAAAGTGAAGTGTCATACATTAATTGCATGCCTAGCACTTGTGTAGGAACCCGTCCATCTATCCAGGCTCAATTCTCCTCTGTGGGAGACCCAGAGAGTTCCACCCAAGGTGGGGCATTGCTAAGCTGAGAGATAATCAAGCTCATCAAAGGGTGTGTCTTTTAATATTTACGGCTCCCACAGAGTGTGCTGGTGGTTCTTTGGTGATAATTACTTAGCAGACATCTTGTGCACTAGCAAGATTTGACTGTGAGTTGTTCAGAATATCAACTTTGATTGAAAAAAATGGGACTCAAGGTACCTACCATAGCATCTTAGGCCAGAAAGCTTTCATTTTCAACAACTCACCCTCAACTTTGATGTCATAGACATCATTTTCTCTTCAAGAAAAGGAGACAGATCCCCCATTCATCTGTGGAGGAGGTTTGTTCCTTGAAGAGCCACCTCAAGGAGAAGAGTGTTGGCTGTCGGGCCAGTCTCCTGAGTTGTTGATTCTCACTTCCTTGTTGTGAGAGCGTTGGCCAACCACTAAAACTTTTCCTGGTCTTCAGTTGCTTTGTTTATAAAATGGGGAAAATAATAACAGCCACTGCTTTACTATGTGGTTGTAAGGATTAAACGATGCTCAGAACAGTGTTGGACACAAAACAAGCACACAGGGTGCAGTCAGTCAGCTAACCTCCCCGAGAGACTGTCAATCATAGAAAAACAGCATGATGTGTTCTATGCCGAAAAAGAGTTATGTGATAGGGAAGAGATTAATTCTGAGGGATCACAGATGACTTCAGAAGTTAAGTTTCAATCAAGAAAGCAAGACATGAGGTACGATATAGACTTGTTGTTATTGAGCCTAAATCCACACAGTTGTACATGCTGGCTGATTAATTAATGTCAGGCTGTCATTCTTCACTTCATGCTTCACATGAATCAGAAAGGCAGACAGCTGGGAAAGGAAAGGGGGAATGGATTAGGGTGGAAGAAATCAAGGGCAGCCTGAGCCCCACCAGGACACCCCACCTCTGCTTCTCTGGAATTGAAAGCTTCTGCAAAAGAGGAGCTTGTTAGAATTGGAAGAACTATGAAGTGTCAGCTGATGCCACTCCTTAACCACATATGCCAGCCAACCAGGGACAACTTGTATATGACATGCTGACACATGTTGTCTTGCACCTTGCACCGGTCACATTCTATGTTAAAACATGGTAGCTTCACTTATGTATTCCAAATATTATGCAAACCATCTCCTATGACCAATAGCAATAGGTAACAATGCAGTGGAAGGAGGTTCTTGGAAATGCAGTTTGTTTGCCAGTAAGATCAACTGTACTTCCAGAGAGGTCTGAAACTAGGCCTGAAAAAGCACAGTGACCTGTCCTAAGCAGAAATGGGAAGGGTATTGCAGACCCAGGAAATGTAACATGCAAAGCACGAGCTGGTCAGGTGTATTCAAGACGTCCAAAAGTGGCTGCAGTGTAGGAATTGTTCCCCCTGATAAACCACAGAACTGGTTCAACATAACCATAATCACTACGGTTTGAGGAAGTGGATTGATCTACTCAGTGGACCCTAATGTTTTCACTAAATGAAGACTCAAAGACAGACTTTTCAATGCCTTCTAAGCTAATTATTGTCTCTTTCCTACTATTAAGGCAGTGAGAGAATAGCCAGGTTAGGAGCGCTGAACCCTGGAGACCTGGGGTTCAGTTCCAACCTTGCTTGGTGCTCTGTTGATGAACTCTAACAACCTCCCAATCTGTGAACCTCATGTCCTTCTCCCTAGAAGAGGGCAACTGACCTAAAACAGCAGTTAGATCTCCTGTTCCCTGGCAGTTACAGAATGACAAACCGGGCACTGTGGCTTCCTGGGAAAAGCATAAGCAGAAAATGTGATGCTTTTGACTTTTGACTTGACTTTTAACCATAGACCTTGGAAGCAGTACAGAGCAATGCAGTCTACTACGTTTTTGCATGAGGCCCAGACCTAGCTTGGATTGGTTTTTCAAAGCCAGTTCAAGGATAAGTCTTCTATGTCTACCCTTACAGCATGCTGGAAGCACCCGAGACTGTCAGGAAGTAGATATCAAACTTGTAGGATCTAGCCCCATGTTGATCCATTGGCTTATAGATCCATGGATGGAGAAATTTGAGGAGAGTGATTCAGACTCCAGAAACTGATTCTTCTGGACATTCTCATATTGAACTCTGTGCCTACAAGGATTACAGGATTGAATACTGGGGAAAGGGCTAGATGCAAGCCTAGGGCACCTAGGAACTGGCCTGAATTCCAAGGTGACAGCCACTTCCACTCAGCCTTTCAGTTGGATGTACAAGGAAAATATTTTCAACAGGAGTAATTCTAGATAAGGAAGTGGATCCCTACTAAAATTCTGGGCAAAATCAGACTGAGTCTTCACCTCCCTTGGCCTATTTCACAGAGATTTAAATATTGAAGTGCCTGGAAGCTGAGGTATTGTCCTCTGTATTTATTGTCCCAATAAAATGTCAATGCATTTACATTTTTATGTAAAATTATATTTTTCTAAGAAAAATATGGTTGTATTATGGTTATTATCTAGAATTGTGAGAAGTTTGAACTTTGGAATCAGAAGCTAATTTCAAACTTAACCTTTATTACTTAATACTTTTCCATAAACTTGGTAACTTATTTCTTCTCTGAAACAAACATAACATTGTTCACAGTGTCTTATTTTTTATTATAGCTCTTCAAAGAGACTATATGTGAGCCATGTAGTATGTGTTAAGTATTCAATCAATAAGTATTATTTCTTATTCTTCTTGAAGCTCAAAAAGTAATAATAATAATTCCTTGTTTGCAAATTTTGTGTTTACTGGTTGCTATCTACTGTCCTATGAGCAGTTGACAGGTAAACACAAAAAAGTTGATAAAAAGGATTATGTAATAAATAAAAACAGACTTATTGGCATTGTTGTAATTATTATTGTTATTATTGTTATTCATACAAATCACTAAAGATACTTTGTTCCCTGGTATTTGAAAGCAGAACTAATTTATCCTCTACCATGGGATAGATACCTACAGGAGTATCAATCTGAAGTCAGTTGTAAGTGCCACATAGTCTCGATTCCTTCAGTTTAGAGCTTAGCCAGGGCTAACTACTTTTGCCAATGGCAAGAACCGTCATTATCTTAGAGTCACTAGCAGGGAAATTTCAAACACTAATGAGAATGGAATTGAAACTGGGACAGGGATATACATTTCTTTCTAAGCATGGCTCATCTGGTCTACAGCCGTGACCAAGTAAAGACACAGTAGGATTATGTCACTAAATAGCCCTTAACCATAGACTGAAGAGCTAAAGGCCATCAGAGCTAATGAGCTCTCAGCCATCAAATGAATCTCTTCCTAGATGTGGAACCTAAGACTCAGGTTGGCACCCAAGTGGCTTGCCCAAGAGCTCCTATATCACGGTAAACCGGCTGTTATGCATGTCATGCCTCCTCATGGAGTACCTCATGCCACCAGAGAGCCTTTGCTGATTGACCCTGTAATTGTAGAAAATTCCTCTGACTTCTGAGTACCTATCTTTCCAGGAAACCAAAGATGACAAGAAGCGACTGTTCACATCTCATACAGACTGGTTAAGCCCAAGCTACAGCAAGCACTCAGCTCTAGAGTTGGGCACTATTCATTTATTATTAATAAAATCACCACAGTTTTACAAAGGGAGATGGCTTTTCATTGTGAAATGATAGGACATGAGTGTGTGTGCACGTGCACGTGCGTGTGTGCGCACACAGACACACACACACACACACACACACACACACACACGACTGAGTCAGAGATTAGCAGGCTAACATGTGGAACAACCCAGGATAAGTCATTTAACTCCTCTCAACCCCACTGTGGGCATTGGTCAGTGGAGGACTCTCTGATCCAGACAGTCCCACTGTAGGCATTGGTCAACTGAAGACTGTGATCCAGAGAATCATTAAGTTTCCTTCTAGGCCCAAATATATATTCTCCCACCCTCTGGTTTCCTTCAGTTTAGAGCTCAGCCAGGGCTAACTACTTTTGCCAATTGCAAGAACCTTTATTATCTTAGAGTCCCTAGCAAGGACATTTCAAACACTAATAAGAATGGATTGAAACTAGGACAGGGTTATGGCTGTCCTAAGGTTTAAGCATGGCTCACCTAGTCTACACTCGTGACCAAGTAAAGACACAGTAGGATTACTTCACTTTGAGCTTTCCACTTAGTGTTTTGGGAGCACTCCAGGTTTCTCGTCTCTCATTTTTTTTCTCAGGGCAAACATCTTCCCAGGGACCCAATCTGTGCACATTTATTGACTAACAGTGGTGAAAAGCCAGGAGAAGTTGATCCCTGCCAAAACAGAACACAGGTTTCTTGTCTTTCTCTCACTCTACCTTCTCTGGATCTGAAGATGGTGACGAGAGCTGAGTCTAAGCTAGGGAGTGGTAGGGACGGAGCCTGAGAGCCTCTGCTTTCTTGCTCCAATTTCCAGCTTCTGTTTTCTATGTAGGAGAATGCAACAAGTTTAGCAAGTGCTCTTCCCAGTTCATTTGAGAGCTATCATCCCACCCCGGACGCCTCTGGGGTTTTAGAGCCTCCAGAGCAAGTGGGATTGACAGATGAACTTCAGCAAAAACAGGGACGTTTTCAGAATTTTTTCCAAACAAGTCTTTGAACCTGAAGACCTTTGCTCACCTCTCCATGTTTGCTCCTCAAATGTTTAGCCGGGGCTTGCCTATTGTACTCCGCATCTGGGTGAAATTTTAACTGTTTCCTCCACAGTTTTAATTCCCATTTAATTCTCAGATGAGGGTGAACTCATCAGGCTGATAGTTAAAAGAAATCTGAGTGAATGTGTCAGCTTGTACTTGGTTTTTATAGATGAAAGATCCCTTGAGAGAACATACTAAACGGAGCCAGGCAGAGGTCAGGTCATTTGGACAATGTCAACTCAGCAGTCTGAGGGGCTTGGAGCATTCCAAGAGGAAATCGGGTGTCCCTCCTCCAGCTCTTATCCCTCACAAGCTGCCATCAATGCAATGCTAATTGCAGTCCTTGAGAATTAGCTCTGGATCTATTTATTGCTAGCTTTGAAAAAGGCTTTGAAACACAAAATGGGCATTACAGTGTGAGACATTTCAGTTGCAAATGGATTAAACAGGTGGTCTGCTTGTCAGAGCCCTGGGGGGGGGATATGGAGTAGGGATCCCTGAGTTGGGAGACAAACTTGGTTAAGGGTGCTTGCTTTGGAGACTCTGCTCTGAAAACCTACAGGACTCCTGGTGAACGGGCATGAAGTGTGTAGGACACTCTGCCAGCCCGAATGCAGAGGCAGAGATAAAGAAGCAAGAGTATGGTTTATATTCCCTTGGCTCCACACACTCCCCTGAGCAGGTCCTCCTACCCCCCAGCAACAACATACCAGATAAGCTTTAGATCCTTTGTAGGGAGTTCATAAGTAAGTGGCTGGCAAGTGAGTGCTCCTGGAAAGAGCAGAGAGGTAGCTGGACACATGGCTCAGTGGTTAGGTGTACATACAGCTCTCGCAAAGGACCTTAGATTGCTTCCTAGCACTCACACCCCTCTCTCTCTCTCTCTCTCTCTCTCTCTCTCTCTCACACACACACACACACACACACACACACACACAATTACAAAATAAAATAAATCATAAAAGAAAAATCAGGCAATTCCTATGTATAGAAGTTCATCAACAAACTATGAAGACCAAGCCAGGCAGAGCAAGGCAGGAAAATGGGGTTGGGGCAGCAAAAAGATCGAGAACTCCACATATCACATAATCTGTGACCTTAAATCAAGGTTACTGGGCAGTTCAGAAAGGCCTAAATTTGGAGGTAGACCCCTATGGCTCAAATTACCTCAGTAGCCATGGCCTTCTGTTTCCTGGTCTATCCTCCAGGCTGACCACCAACTTACTATGTAGCTAACAATGATCTTGAACTCTCAACCTTCTTAGCCCTTACCACCAAGTGCTGGGATGGTGGGCTTGCAGTATCACACCATGCTATTCCTCACATATAAAATAGGCATTCCTTCACGTGCATGTGAGTGTGCCTGTGTGTGTGTGTTTGTGTGTAGGCACATGGACAGGTGTAGGTGCATCTGTGTGTACTTGCATGTGGAGGTCAGAGGTAAACCTCAGGCATTGTTCCTCAGGAGCCATCCATCTTGCTTCTAGAGACAGAATCTCTCACTGGGACCCAAGACTCACCAATTAGGTTAGCCTGGCTGGCTAGCAAGCTCCAAGGAGTCAATGTCTCAATCTCGTCAGTGGTGAGAACACAAGCTCATGCCACTACACCTGACTTTTAAAACCTGTTTTTATTTTAACAAGGGGATCAAACTCAGTTCATCATGTTTGCAAGTCAAGTACTTACTTTACAATCCTTGGTATCTCCCCAGACCTATAAAATGGACATTTTGTTCAAAAGTCTCTGTTTTGTGTAGTTGTGAAGACTAAATTAAATAATATTTATGGAAAGTTCATGTGCTGTACCTGGCACAAAATAGGCACTGTATAAATATTTACTGCATTTTAAATGTTTAATTTAAATAAGATTTAATAGAAACCTTTGTTCCTTCTGTGTTCCCCAAACTGGATTACCCTGTCACCCACTCACAATCCCTACTTGTCACCAAGAGCAGCAAGGAGCACTTTATCTCTGGAGACAATATAAATTGGCTCCCGTATTTTTTCACACTAAGCAAAGGGATTTCAAAATGCTGGGAAAAGCCAGAGCCAAAATAAATTCCCCCAAACTCCCTCTCCAACACACACACACACACACACACACACACACACACACACACACACACGAACTTTTAAACCTTGGAAATCAGACAAGAGAAGAAAATGGGGGAGGAGATAGAAAACAAAGCAGGCCCCGCCTCCCACCGGCTCTATCTGCTCCCTTCACAAACACAAGGTGCGCTGTCAGAAGTGCCTTGGGCAAAGTTTGTACTTTGCTTGAATTCTCCCTCGTGTTTACCAAGGTAATAAACCGGTCCTCCACTGCTCCAGGTGTAAAGCTATTATGAAAAGGCCTATTTGTCTTTCACCCCACCTCAGATGCACCGTTCTTGGACACTGTGCTCTGGAAGAGCAGTGAGAATTTATCTACAGAGATAGGCACCCAGACTCAACCAGGAGTTGCTCCGCTCCTGGTTCGGAATGCAGGCAGCCCCTGAGAGCTGCAGGAGGTCTCCCTCTTCCTTTTCAGACACCTGCATTTGTCCCCTTTTCCCTGACAAATAACCCAACCCGTCAGGCACTTCGCAGGCACCTGTTTAGACAATTCACATTTTCCTGATCGCTCCACACTATCTTTTCCAAAACAGCCCATTGTCAGCACACTATGTTCAGTTCGACCAGTGCAAGTAGGTAAACGAAGTAGCGACAGACACCTCAGCCTTAAGGCCCTGCCTGAAAACGTCCAGGAGCTTCCACACACATACCCCCCGCAGAGGTTGGTCACACCCCGCTCTGTTATCTGAGGCCCAGGCAGAGTGGGAGGAAACTTTCACCCAAATCTCTGACGGAGCTAAATGGCCTGGAACCCACTCAAAATCGTCGGTCGACCAAAATCTTGGCACTCCAAGCAAGAAGGAATGTATGGAAAAGGGCAGGCTTGGAATGCCAGGGCCGTTAGTCTAGGCAAGTGGGAGAGCTTCGGGGATGGGGGCGGGAGGTCAGAGAGATGGTGCTGACTTCAGACCCTTCTGGCAGACCACCCAGAAACACAGAAGGCGCCCAGCAGTACCACGCCACTGGACTCCTTAGCTTCCAACACAGGCAATTCTGTCCTGACTACAATCTGCCATCCCCTCCCAGCATTGGATCTTCTGGGAGGTGATTCTAATTCCTTCATAACATAAAGTGGGTTCTCATATTTCCTGAGCCCTTCCTAGGTGAGGGAGCTTAGCCAGGGTGGGTGCGGGGTGGGTGTAGTCCATTGTAAGCACTCAATAAATATCTTTGAACCATGAACGAATTCCACTATTGTTGCTTCGAAAATTATGTTCTCACAAGGTACTTAACCCCTGAGAGCTCAAACGCGAATACCTACAAAATGAAAATCACAGTGGGATCAAGGTGTGAAGAGAGCACCTTGCAAACGCTAGCTAAACCGAAAAGAACTCGGACAGTTACAAGGCAGGGCACGTGACTGGATGTGGCGGGCAAGTGACTGGATGTGGCGGTCTCGTGCCTTCCCACCAGGCTTTCCACTCAGTACTCACCTTATACAGCCTAGAAACTTAGTATCACACCCATCCACTGAACAATAATGAAGCACCCAGTGTGAAGCAATGCATAAAACATTTCTGTCTTTGTGCTGCCCAGCGGATGAGGACTGAGAGCGGCAAACAGAAATCCCATGGGGAATCCGCCATTCCTGAGTGTCTAATATTCAATCATGCACACGATACTCACTGAGGGCCAATCGTTATACCGGTGACCGTTCTCAGCGCCCAGAATTCTTTGTGAGACTAAATTAATGAGTCAACACAGTTTACTCCTCGTTCCTGTGACAATCCTGGTTAGGCATGCCAGCTGCTGTGGTAACTCCACTGCACTTAGTCATTCAGGGGCACAACTTCCTTTCATCTTATGGCTCCACCATTCCCCAGGGCTTTGTCATTGCCCGGCAGAAGGTGAAACTCGTAGGAATGGGCATGGGAGGTTTTCAGAGTCAGGCTGAAGGCTGCATTATACACTTCCACTAGAGTTCCATCAACTAGCACTCAGGTATATCTAACTACAAAAGATCCGAGAGGATTCTCCTTGTTCCCAAGAAAACACAGGTGTTGGGAAACAGCCACCTGATGCTGATTTCAAAGACTGACAGGTCAGCCAGTATTCCTGCTCTCAAAGGGCTTTCCTCTGGGGTGGGGGCCAGGGGATATGATAAGCAAGGAAACATATAACAAGAGAGACCACCTCCAGTAATGTGGAGGTAATAACACTGGAGTGGTCAAGTCCTTTTAGATGGGGAAGGGTATCTGACATCTGACAGATGTTTGACTGATGGGGTGCCGGCCTGAGGACAGACACTCACACTTAATTTGTGAAAACAAATTAAGAGACTGCAAAGGGGCATGCCCTGAGAGGAGCCACCTGCACAGTGAGAACTCAGCAAAGGGTAGCTTGCCCTGCTGTGGAAGAAGAGATACCACTGAAGAAGAGCAAAGAAGATAGGGAAGGACCATACTGCAGAGTGTTATAGAAGCCAGGCTTTTTTTAAAAAAAAAAAAAATTTTCAAACACAAATTATGTACGTATACCCACTTCCACCTACACAATATATCCATTAACTCATCCATTGCCCGTCTCTAGCTTTATCACAAATCCAGGTTCCATATCAGTAGGCTTCTAAAGAGGAAGCCATGTTAGGATGTTTAGGAGGACAAGCCAACAGGAGAAGCCAAGGAGTCTTTCCTTGTCCACTTCAACAGAAGGGCTTCTTCAGCTGGGCTCTGTTCCCCGTGTGGCTCCTGCTCCTGCTGAATAGTCCCACCATGGTCCAGCTCTGTCCTCTGTCCTCCAATAACATGACCTCCTTTCTTTGTCCCACTGACCTAACCAAGTGCCAATGGACCAGCAACTGTTCTTGCTAATACCTGTACTGGATTTCTCATCTGTGTAGCCAAGAGCTGCCTGCAACTCCCTCTGAGTAGACATATGAAATGGCTTCAGTTCCTTAGCTGGACCCTAGTGACCGATGCAAAGTATATGCTTCAGGAAAGCACCTCATGGAGGTGCCAGCCTAGTAGGTGTCAGTCCATACTCACTGAATTGGTTTCTTACCGCCGATGCAACCATCCACGTTTATTATTGTGCAGTTCCGGGTATCAGAAGCCTGGATCCCACAGAGCTAAAATCCATGGAGTGGTACTGGAGAATCTGCTTGCTAGAATGTACGGGCTGCTCCAGCCCTTGGTACACAGTCCTCTTGCCTGTCTTTAAGTAAGCAATGGAGGTGGAATCATTATCAAGATGCCACTTCTCTGCTTTGACCCTGCTGGTTGCTGTTCATGAATGTATGAATCTAAGGACACTGGTGTTACACAGATGAGCCACAAATATTCCCATTTGAAATCAGCTGCCACAGGCCTAATTCAACCTGGAGCTTTACTTGACCTCTGCCATGTGAAATAACACTTTCATAGGTCCCCAAAGTTAGGACAAGGACATCTGTATGGAGCATAATTCCACCTGCAGAATCACTAAGCTAGAACGCCAGAGGGGTCAGAGGGGTTTGCTAGAGGAGACAGCAGCATGGCATTGTACGAGGAACATATGAAAACCTACATCTATGAGCTGAAATGAGAATAGGGACAAGAGCACTTTGGTCTCTTGGGTCAGAAAATCTTTTTTTCTGGAGAGGCATGAAGCATGAAGCATGACTTGCTGTGGCTAAGTCCTCGGCGCATGCTCTTGCTTGCCATGCCTGGGATGTAATGGTACGACACGGCTCCTGTTTGTCTCTCACTCAGGATGGCACGTAGGTTTCTTGTTTTCCCAGAAAAAGGGTTCATTGTGGAAAGGGGAGTGGGTGAAGGCAAACTGTTGGCTGCCACACGTGAGGCCCATCAGTTGCAATTCAGGGACAACTGGAGTTGACGCCGGCATTCCTTCCAAATGTAATCAAACGCCTCCTGTTGCCAGACGATGTGTTATTCAGTGGGGATCTGGTGAGGGTTGGTGAGAATCTGAGATGCCTTCTGTAACTTTATCAGATGGGTACTGGGAGGAGACTGAGAACAGAGGGGGACTTACTTCACTGGCAAGTTAACTTCCTAACTGTTGTAATTTGCAAGAGGCCCTTGTCACTGGCTGTTGAGCCAGGGATCTATGGAGAGGTGGGAAGCTATTACACACTGGTGAGAGAGTAAGCCATGGATGGGCAGGACCCACAGCACATACTTTCAAAAAACACTCTGCGCTCTGCTCCACCATTTCTGTGTGTCAAGGATAAGTTCAAAGAGGACAGAGTTTGGGTAAGGATAGATAGACTGGCTTTCTCTATTTTGAGCAGCCTTTATGGAAATGACTTTCTTAATCTGCCTCATTTGAGCTGGAATTCACACACACACACACACACACACACACACACACACACAGAGAGAGAGAGAGAGAGAGAGTTACCTAGGCAGAATAAGATGAGGAAATCTTTGTCAACTGATCTGTACAGAAAGGAATCTCTGTCTTTGGGGGACTGAGCTAGCGGTGGTTGTTTTAGTAGCGACAGCCAAGAGACCTCATGTCTATCCTCTGAAGCTTTATAAACCATTCCTGGGTCCTGGGAACCTGTCAAAAGAATCTTTGGGACAGACACCTGTCAAAGGAACGTCTTGACTGGGTACCTCCAAACACTGCTATCAGTTGGAAACATTTTAAAGAAAGATCTGCACTATAAAATTGCAGTTAAGCAACATGCAGATGGTGGCATAATTGCATCTTATCAGCATAGATATATTGCATTAAAAATGTGTTCCGTTTTTACAGGCATATTTTGGTTCCTGAGAATTTTGGAGGAGGAGGGGCTATTAACTCACTCAAAACTGGACAATGGCAAGCCAGAAACCCAGGAAAGGGTAACATGACACATGGAAGAGAGCTGGGGTTGGTAGGGGATTGACTTCTTGCTGCCTACCCTTTGGTACTCACTGGATTTTATACCTGAGGTATGTGTTAGCTATAAAAAGAATATTAAAATTTTAATATATAGGATCAGTATAATTCCAACTTCACAAAAGCAGATAAAACCAAGGAAACTACAATGGAATTTAGATTGCACTCAACTCCCTGTAATGGAACTGTCTCAGCCATAAACTGGGAGATACTTCCTACATCTTCCTCAACAAACAATAATAATAAGTAGAGCTCTTTCAACGATTATATGTTATGACTCGACCAGTTGGGGTAGACCAAGGCTGGTTGTGATGCCATCGTCTGCTGCTCAGGCTCACGTGGGTGAGACAGTCTCTGCCCACATGCTGTTTCTATCTTCCAATTTCTATCCAGTGTGCTGGTGAGGAGAATATGTTTCTAAACCTGATCTGTCTTCAACCAGCCGTAGTGAAATGTTGTGAGTATCTTGTCCTGGGCTATGGCTGGATTTGCCATAGAAGGCCATTCTACGTCACCATCTGTCTATCGGCAAGCTCTTTTTAGTTTAGTAACATCTACATCTCTTAAGCATTTGATAACTCTGGGCCCTCACTTTTTTGCTTAAGCTATGTGCTGGGGTAAGAGGGGAACTAGAGGTGATTCCATATGAGCTATTCCCTTCCCCTGATAGAGTCCTAAGGGAGGCACCAAATATGGGGTTCTACTCTGGTTGATTCTCAAAGTGGTAATGCCCTTCAAAGGAACCATGACCTAGGACTGTCTGAAGCAATAATTCCTTCTTTGATTCACCTCTGGCTTCTCTATGACCTCTACCAAACTGCTGTGTGCCAAGTCACTACGTTGAGGATATTTTCTGTCCCAAGTAAAATAGTGAACAAACCAAAATGCTATCGGGTTTTTAGGAACCTGAGCTTGGTACTACTTTGGAAGGGGAATTCACTGGGAAGGTCACATTTGCATAGATTTTGAGGGGCAGGTGGCTTTTGGCTAACAGAAAGAGGAGCAAGGGTGACCTGAGAGTCAGACACGCTGGGTGAGGATGCACTTGCCTGAACTTCAGACTACATGTGCAATATGAAAACAATTACTCCACTAATCCAATCCAAGAGGCTGCCATGTAGCCAAGTGGCACACTGGGTGGTATAGCCACATTTCTACTGTACAGTTGCCCATAGGCACAGAGCTAGAGAAAGCAGGGCCAAGATACACATGCAGGCCTTTGAGAGGAGAATCCTCCACCGCTATTCGAGTTTGCATGCAAAGGGTAAAAACAGCCCAGAAACAGAAGCACCCACAGCTGTGGCTTATATTCTTCCTCCTGAACCTGACCTGCAACTCCAAAGAATGTGACACTCTAGTTTGGCTGGATGTCATGGAATAACCTGATCCTGGCACTTGGGAGGTGGAAGGAGGACAGTTATGAGTCCGAGGCCTGCTTAAGTCACGGTGTGAGATCTTATCTCAAAAATCAAACAGTACCGGAAAACGAAGCAACAGGAAGAAAAGAAGGGAAGAGGGACACAGCTAACTGCCGAGCATCCTGAACAGCCTCTAGACTGCTGGTCTGTTTGTTAAGACCTAAACAATATGGCTCCTACCAGAGAACCCAGCCCCGTTGGGCCTGTGGCATTAAGAGAGCCCTCTACCACAGGCCTGACTGACCAGAGCAAGGGCCATCTTATTCCAAAGAAACTTGCAGTTTGTCCAAGTCCCCTATCAGTTCTGAGGATCTCAGTTACTGAAGACATAGCCACTTAGACACCCTGCCAGATGACAGGCTTCCTGAGGAGAGAGGGAACACAGAGCCAAGCTACTCCCAGGTACATGGACAGTCAATTAGAACTCTCTTGACTTTGTCTAAACATATGGTACTTTCTTTGAGGAGCTTCAGTGTATACTGGAGAAATGCAAAGTAATGCCTACAACAGAAAAAAAAAAACCTTATCATTGTTTGTTTTTATTATTTCTGTGAGAGAACCTCTGATGTCACCATTACTATTCTTGATGAAACAACAACAAAATTAAAGGCCCAGAAGTAAAATATCTAGGTTTTTCTTTGGTTTTTGGTTTTTGGTTTTTTTGCTTTATCAGGATAAAAACAACCAACCTACCTACCAACCAAGCAGCCAGAACAACAACAACTACAACAAAAAGCCCCACACATTTGTTCTGTGTTGTTACTGTTTAATCCTATTATGTCTTCCCCACCCATACCTCTTTGTCTGCCTAGCAACCATGTAGTAGTATGTGAACATGAGGGAGGATGGGAGGAAGGATTCATGGAGGAGAAGAATTATATCTGCTGGATTCATGTGGATCCTGAGGCTCACAGAGGCTAGAAAAGCTGAAGAGGACCACAGCCAGTCAATGCTAATGTAGAAGAAAGCTCCTGCCTGCAGATCTCAGGCATTCTACCTATCCTGGGCTCCACCGCCACAAGAGCTGGAGGAGTCTCTGTGCCTGCTTTCCATATCCTCTCCCCCACCATGTTCACCCTGAGCTCATTCATTTTAAGGGGTCCATCCATTTGGGTTGGTAATACATCCAAAACTTGAAGTTCTCAAGTAGAGGCAATTTCTTTGTCAGGGAGCATATGGCAGTTTCTGGAGACATACTGGAGTACCCCTGTCGGTATAACAAAGAGGGTATCACTGGGAATATCAAAACATCTGACACTGCACAGAACAGAACAGCAACCCACAACAAGAAATCATTGCATCTCAGCCAGCATCAATGCGCAGTGTGTAGGAAACCCAGGGCAAGAATGAAGAATAGGCCATCACACCCAACATCACAGGCTGATAGAAAGCTGTGTCTCCTTTCGAGAACAGTGATGACTATTTTGCCAACAGTTTTCCTTCTACTGTAAAGGTAAAGAAAGAAGGAAGACCCAGTGGAAAGAAACAGCTGCTCAAGGTCTCTCACATAAGCTTCATAGAGAAGAGCAGCCTATTCCCTCACCTCAAGCTGAGACACCTCCCCAGGCTTCTACCCCCCCCC
>NW_022196894.1:21733652-21789088 GCF_008632895.1 Mastomys coucha | reverse complement strand
CCCCCAGCCCAGCTCTGCTTGAAGCCCTTTCTGACTCACTGATTCAATGAAATGTGATATGGAACTACTCACCGACAGACCTGCTTGTTGCCCAGCCCATTCTAGTACAAAGCTTGAAGCCATGCAGAGCGACCACAGGCAGCAAAGGTGCTTAGAGCTTTGGTCTGAAAAGCCAGACCCATACCTTTGGTACTGTCTGCCCCCTCCCCCACCCCTGCCTCTCTCTCTCTCTCTCTCTCTCTCTCTCTCTCTCTCTCTCTCTCTCTCTCTCTCTCTCTCTCTCTCTCTCTCTCTCCCCTAGAAATGAACTGACATAGCCAAGGAAGCCCTCAAGTCTCTTTACAGCTGGCAAATTACTGAAAATAAACAAATTTCTTAGAACTGGATGTTTGTTTGTTTGTTTGTTTTCATAGCTTGTTTTGTTGATGTTCTGTTCAGTTTCTGAACGGGGATGGTCAGAGAAACTTTCTAGGGGCTGTTGTTCTATTCTCAGGGTCTACATCTTGGTTAGAGCTTCTTTAAGCCATCACAGAGGCAGCGAGAGTGCTCCGAGTTGGAGTTCAAAACTGCTTACAATCACATAGACCCAGGAACTGCTCCAGTAGAATTTGTTGAACGGAGTTAATTCCTGTCACATACTTATTTAACGAGTACAGCTTGAATACAAACAGAAGAGACAGAGCCTGGGACAAGACCAAGGTGCTTCCCTCCTCCGATGGCTTGCAATCTGGCTAGGGACCTGAATGAACAAATAGCTCTTCTCTCCTCAGAAGCATCCCTCTAAATCACTGGGGGGTGGGGGGCAGGGGGTGCTGCTAGCACTAGTCTTATTCTTTACAGGCAATATCCTTGTGTTTTTGTCAGTTAGCTACTTAGTATTCAGCAACAAGACCAGATTCCTCTTCCTTCCAAATGCTTCTAAACTCACTGCAGGTAATAAGGGTGATTGGTAAGTACATCTCCCATTTCTTCTCCAGATGGCTACATTTGTAAGAGTAGCTTCTGGTGGGGAATAGCTAGCCAGGTGATTACAAGGTACTCTTGATGCAACCTTAGTTGCATTACTTGCTGACGTCTGGAGTAGTTCACTTCGCCTTTCTCTTGAGTCCAGTTTCATCATCTGTTGTAAGCCTGAAGCATCATGAAAAGTTGGCTCAGTGGTACAATACTTTGCCTGGTATGTGCAAAGCCCTGGATTTCAAATTCACCAATTAAAACTTTAAAAAAGAGGCCATGTCCTAAGATATATACAGCAGCCAGCATATGGCAACTTTCTGATACAGTGGTAACCCAAACACCAAGCACTAAATTTTTTGTGCTGCAGACCTCAAAATCCAAGGGACACAGGCATATCTTCCTAAAGGTCCATATTACAGCAAGTTAAGCAGGAAAGAATCTGATTTGTCGATGCACTTAGGATGTTTACTGGAAGAAATACCAGGGAGCTGGCAGTAATTGTTCCTGAATGGGTACAAGAACTCTGGGTTCTTAGAAAAGATAGAATTCAAACTAGACGTTGAAGAGAGGCTAAGATGCTCCACGCATCCTCTTCAGGCAAGCTGTATTGGGCCTTTCTAGAAGAGCTGATTGCTTAGCTTCAAGGGTAATGGAGGTGAGATCCCTGGAGAAAGGATGCTGCCATGGGGTGGAGGAACGGGACTTCAGGTATGAACTTGGAATGAGGGGGGTTAGGGGGAAGGGGTTATTAGCAGAGTTAATTGGAAAGATAATATCAATCTCTAAATGGCTTTACACGCCCAGTAAAAGGGACTGAATTTCTCTCTGAAGACAATAGGAAGCCCTTAAGGATTATGAAGGGATGCTTTCTACACATCAGACCCCTGTTGTTGAGTTGCCAAGTGTGGTCAAGGAGAAAAATGGTTGAAGAAGGAATGACAAATGGACATGAAGTATGAGATGTTAGAAACATGAGAAGGGAATTGATTAAGTGAAGCCCTTGCAAGAGCAAGAGACATGGCTTAGAATGACCCTTCACCAAGACAGCCCCATATCAGGTCTTCATGTCTTGCAATGTGCCGGTTCCCTTCTCTGAATGGTGTGGCCCTTGAAAGGCCCAGAAGTAGTGATGCCATTCAGCAAGCCTTCACAAAATGGTGGTGGAAATGGTAAGTTGTAAACAACTGTGGATGTAGCAAGTATTTGGAAGAAAAATATAGAGGCTGGAGGGCCCATTACGATTTTTTTCTTTTTCTTTTTCTTTTTCTTTTTTCTTTTCTTTTTTTTTTTTTTTTTTTTTTTTTTTTTTTTTTTTTGGCCATAGCTCATTTGAGAAACAGTAAGGCTGGAAGAAGAGCAGGAAGGATGTATAAGAGGTAGGGTAGAGCAGGAACAGGAAAAGCAAGACACTGGAGACTTGTACAAAGTGAGGCCAGTGACAGATGAGGACTAGGGAGGGGTCAAAGCCTGCCAAAGACAGGACTAGGTATACTGACGCATGATGATGCTAAGACCTGTCTACTCAGAAAAAAAAAAATGTGCTCAAATCACATGGGCACCCTGCAGGTAGGAATCCACTCAATATTTGTGGACAGGATGGATGGATGAGTTCTTGACAGTAAATGGGACTTAGCAACTCAGTCTTATCAGAGTATGACAGGAGCTTACAAACCACCAGCTCTTTCGTTCCGGATATGAGCGAACATAGGTAAAGGGGTAAGTTATAGCTTTTGATCCCTTAACTTTCAGGTGATAGATTTAAGGCATAAAACCAAATCTCCGGACTCCTGGGCTAGTTTCTTTCCAGTATGTGATATGGTTATTTTCTTCAATTCTTAAAAAGAACTTCAGAGGAAATGGTATGCATGAATATCATATACCACTTGTAATTTATTTTTTAACTAAAAGCTACATTGGGAATTTCATTTCCGTTTTGCCGATTAAAATAGGAATTTTGAAAGTCATGCATATTGATTGAGGCATCCTTGGCTTTGGGGCCAAATTGTTCCAATAACTGTTACCTTCTGTAATCCTATTTTCCCAGACAGTTCTCTCTGGCCCACCCAGATTCAAGAGTCCTGGCCTGGTAAAGTGTAGAGTAGCAACTATCACCGTTGAAGCCTCTGAGCACAGCCTGTCATTTGCAAAGATAAATTTGACTTTAAATAACTATTCAGAGAGTAATTTAATCAATTCATTTCTAGGAGGTATGGTTTTAAACTTCCTTAAATCCCACCAAAAACTAATCCCACGATGTTTCCCCACTCGGTGTCTATGGAGTGGCTTCTGAAGCCCCTCGTGGCCTTTGCCGTGTTTCCCCACTTGGTGTCTATGGAGTGGCTTCTGAAGCCTCTCGTGGCCCTTGCTGTCCTGACCAATAGTAGAAAAGGTTTAATCTTCCTCTGTAGAGTTTCTATCCTAGTTGAGAATGGCTTTAAAAAAAAAAAAAGTAACAATCCTGTCTGTGAGCAAGGCCTGTTTCTTTTCCCTGGGAACCCTTGGGCATTAAACAGCTGAGTGAATACCGCCTCCGAAAGCTGCCATTCTCATTCCCAGCGGGCACGTGAGTGTGTGCCCCCCCCCATCTGAGCCTAGAGTCATTAGTCTCTGAGGACAGAGAACATTGCTTCCCGCTTTTTTTTTTTTTTTTGTCCCACGGGAAAGGCATATGATGGACAATGAATCAACATATTAAATTTAAGGTTTCAAGATGGCAGAGTAAACAAGGAATGTAGGCAACATCTTTAGCTCCCAGCAAGGGCAGACCAATCCAGAGCCTTCTCCTAACTTTATTTTATTTTATTTTTCTCCTTTCCAACTTGTCTTCTGCACTAAGCCAGCTATGAATAGCTTGAGTGGCTCTCAGCTTAGGCAATGTGCTTTACTAACAGCAACAGCAAATGGGTAGTGAGTCTTTACTCTGTGCCAGGCACAGCGATGACTAATGTATGCGTATCACCTTGCTGTACAGTGGCAGCAGTCAGGGGATCTTGGCGTTCAGTGCCTGTCGCACGCTATGACAGTTCTGCTGCTTGGAGGACTGGATAAGAAAGAGACAAACTGCTAGTTGGAGTAGAGGTCTGGATGACCTTCGGAAAAGGGATGACACAATTCCTAAGAAGATTGTAAATCTTCCTTAGATTTAACAGTCAAACCTCTAGGAATCCTTGCTGGAGTAATAGTAGCAAAAACCATGTAAGGATTCATGCACAAGGCTGTCTGTGATACTGTCACTTGTGCAACCAAACACATCCAATCAAAATGAATGTCAATCAATAGGAGAGCAAGTGGCAAGATATCTAGTCTATGGAATGTTAGGCTTCAAAATAAGATATGGAATTGGAGTTGTTTTCACAAAATATTTGAAAATTTAAAAAATCTATGTTGGGGCTGGAGAGGCAGCTAGAAGCACTTGCTGTTCTTGCAGAGAACCTGTTTGGCTTCCAGAACCCAGAGCTCATAGTCACCTATAACCCTGGTTACAGAGGTTCGAATACCCTCATCTGTCCCCAGGATTTCCTGCATGCTTACGGAATACATAGGTAGACTCAAGGAACACACAACATGTAAAATAAATTAATAAATAGATCCTTAAAATAAAAAGTATATGTTACTATTTCCTGTAAATAGCAATGTCAATGTAATCAATGTGTTTATCTTAGGGAAGTGCTTTTTTGTTGTTGGAGGTGTTTTGAGACATGCTCTCAATGTATATATATAGTCCAGGCTAGGCTAGACTGCAGCTGATGATCCTCCTGCTTCATCAGCTCCAAGAAAAGCATTTTGATTGACCAATGATAACAGAGTGGAGGGAAAATTGGGCAATATTTAATCTCTTGTTTTGAAAGATGGGGGAAGGGTAGTTTTTAATCTGTAATTGCCCTTTCTCAAAGGTGAGCTGTTTAAATGCTTGCTCTGTGGGGAAGATGGCATTGGCCGGAAGCTCTTATCTTCTGATAACCTAACTCCAGGGAGAAAAGCCAGAAGGTCAGCACTTAGGAGGGCCCTCCGAGAGAAAGTGGCCATGGCTGAAGTTGTCTGACGAGGAATCAAAGGAAAATGCCTAAAGCAAGCACAGAGCAAAGGACTCGACAAGAGGAAGCCATCAGTGAGAACACTGTCGTAGCATTCTCCTGCAATAGAGCATTTGCCTTGCTTTAATTTCGTCCCTACACCCAATTTTAGATTTCTTCCAAATTGTCCGACTCATACAAATTTATTCATACACAAATAATATTCTTTGAAAATGTCAACTGAGAAGACCACTTCTCTGCTGCCTTAAACTCCTTCTAACTAACATGTCCACTCTCAGTCCTCACTGGTGCCTAGTTTTACCTGAGCACTTTTTTCTTCACCTAGATGCCTTGACTGGCCTGCCCTCCCTGTGACTATCCAACGGCCATTCTAACTCCTACCTTTCACCTTTCACCTTTCAACTCTGTATCCCTTCCCTTGGATTCCTGTGCTCCATCTGCTTGGTGGGTCCTGCTCAGCCTTTAAGGCTGCCCTCAAACACCTCCCTTTCTAGATATGTTGCTTGCCTAGCAACAGAACCAGTCACATTCTCTTCTGAGCTCCAAAGCACTGTTAGGCTGGGCAGGGGGAACTGCAGTGCCACTGGTCTCCCCGGAGGGCACTGAAGGTGTGTCTGCCCTTGTCTGTATCCTCAGCCTCTGTCACAGTGGACACACAAGACAGATGCTCCCAAGTGGGGTATAGAACATATAGAGATTATGAGTCCCAGTGTGTCAAGTGCCTCTTTGCACAAGAATTTTTCTCCCTATAACATGTGTTTCTAGTGATTGAAGATCTATAAGATGAACCTGCTCCAAATAACTACTACTCCACCCTCAAGCACGCCCCAGGACCATCCCATGGATTGGTTGTTCTGGGCCGCACTGATTCCTAATGGGTCCTTGACGCCTGTTCAAACTCCAAGGGGCTGGGTCTAGCTGGGTCCTGAGGTGAGCCCAGGGCAGAGCTAGTGGCCAGTTCAGCAAAGGGATGTGAGCACAGGGTGTTCTCAAGGTAAAAGGCTGAGCCTGCAGTGGAGCCACCGGCCTTTTGATAGTACACTGATCATGTAAGAGTCCTTGGCCTGCCCCGGCTCAGCCAGGAACTGATCACTGGTAACAGCACTCCTCCCAGGCTAATTGATCTGGTTCTGTCCTCTGATGTTCCTGGGCAGGAGTCAGCACATTTCCGTCTGTACCTAGGCCTTCCCCGTGCCAGGCTTACAGAAGCAAGCCTCTTGAGCAGAGCAGCACCTTCATGCTTGAACTTGTTCTGCATCCTGTCCCTGTTTCTTTTCATCTCTTCAAGCTTTTCTCTCCCCTACCCTAGTTTTCTCTCTGGAAGCTTCAGCTTTCTTTATTCAGGCCTGTCTGCCTGCCTGCTTCCCCTCCCTTCTTTTGTCTCTCCCGTCCTATTTCTCGCCCCTCTTCTTTCTTCTCTCCTCCTCGCTTTATGCTTAGTCTTTCTGACTCTGATACTCTCTGTATCTCATGCAATACCATCCTCTCCCTCCTGTCTATAGGACTTCCTGGAACTCCTACCTTGATGCCAACATTTTCTTCCACACCATTTGAGGGCAATCCCCTCTGCTTTTCTGCCCATGGGATTGGACAGAAGTCAGACTGACTTTTGTATCCTCTGAGACTTCTCTCTTCCTCTAAGCATTTGAGCAAAGAGAATACTGTTTCCAGGTCTTGTCAAAGCAGTTTCACGCACAGTCTTGTCCAACCTTTGCCACATTCTCTTCCCAATGGCTAAGTTGATCTATGCTAATGCACAGAGCACAGATCCAGGACCATGGCCAAAGTCAGTAGGGGGTTGGCTCAGGGATGCCCTCATGCTGAGTCTGGCAACCCAAAGTTTACAAGTTGTCTTCTTGCCCTTTAGCCCATCTCCTGAGCTTGGCAGGGTCACTCTGTGTACTCAAGCCATCCATGAGTGGCCATGGATAAATGATATGACTTTACCTTCATGGTGATGTAAGGTGAGAAACTTGTTGTAGGCACAGGCAATAGATCTGCTCCTTCTTTTCAAACTCAGAACGTTGCACATGTTAGGCAAACCTTCTCTCAATGGCCTATACCTTGAGGCTGGCCCATTCATTAGCTATCCTGCTTTCTTATATAGAAGGAAACAGAGGCCTCCACTAAGTGTCCTGTCTCTGGGGCCACAATTGAGATATGGATAAAGCACTTTCTTCATTTATGCATCCAACAAAAGTTACCATCATTTATGGCTATGAAATAACATTGTTCCCAGTGTCCAGTGTTTATAATTTTATGATAAAGGAGATGATCTAGAACATACAGGACTATGAGAAATGTCTGAGATAATTAAGAAAGAATCAGCGAAGTGACATAGGGCCTGGCTGTGACCAGTGAAAAAACACGCAGAGTAGCATCTAGCTGGACTGAGTCTTAATCTTTTATTCAAACAAACAAATAAACAAACACCCCAACCACTTCCATGTTTGCAAGGGAGGGGACTGGCTTTACTACAAAAATAAGTAACAAATGACTTCCAAAGATATCTGTGTGACCAAAAGTGTTGGTCAGAGAGTCAGCCACGTTGCATCACTGCAGAATTCCACTGACATTTTAAATCAAAGTAGAAATGTCCTGGGCTCTAGGGATGACTCGGTGGTTGAAAGTACATACTGCTCTTACAAAGGACTGGAGTTTGATTCCTCCATCTACATCAGAAGCTCACAACCACTGCCAACTCCAGGGGATCTAACACCATCTCCTAGAATCTACAGGTTACTCCCACTTAAATGTACAATCAATGCCCCAAACACACACATACACACACACACACACACAAACACACACACACACACACACACAGAGAGAGAGAGAGAGAGAGAGAGAGAGAGAGAGAGAGAAATCTTTAAAGACGACTTTATTTTTTTTTGAGAATTTTATACACAAGTACAATGTCTTCACATCATTTCCATACCTTCCTCTCCACTCCAACACTGCTTCCTTTTCTTTCCTTGAATTTAAGACATACTCTCCTATAATTACTGTTAATATATATTATATATATTGTAATACATAGATGGCGCACACATATATTACATATACACATATTATACACACACACATAACCTACTGATTCCAATTAGTATTGCCCATATATGTGCATGTGTTTAGGGATGCACACTTAGGATTAGGCAACCTATCATGGGACTCATCCCTGAAGAAAACTGATTCTTCTTCTCTCCCCAGCCATTCATGATGTGTAACTTTTCATCTCTGAGTAGAGTTATGTGAAGTTTGCTCCATCTATGTAGAAATATCAACTGGTATGGTCATTTCTGCAGGTCTCACTCAGGTAGCCATTTTGTTGACGCCTCATGGATGCATCAATCCTGCCCTATCTAGAAGACACTATTTCACAGGAGGAGTGCTGGCCCTCTGGCCCTTACAGTTTTTTCTGCCTCCTCTTCCAAATTGTTTCCTGAGCCTTAGGAATAGGCATTGTGTTGTAGATGTACCAATTAGAGCTGAGTATTCCATGACTGCTTATTTTCTGCACTTTGAGCAGTTATGAATCTCTGTAGGGCATCTGCAAAAAGAAGCTTTTTTTATGAGGGGTGAAAGCTATTCATACCTGTGGATATAAGGCTAAGGGTTTATATATTAATATCTATAATATATTTATAGTTGAAGGCTATATTGGTTTAGGAAAGTGACATTAGTAGGTTCTCCTGTAGGGCCTGTGGTCTTTTCTACTCTGCATTCTTGCCTAGGTTTACCATATGAGTTCCTCCTATTGAGAAGGCCTTAAAATGTCCTGGTAGAAGTAACATTGTGATGATGACCATCCTACCAAAAGCAATTTGCAGATTCAATGCAATACTAGTTGAAATTCTCATAAAATTCTTCACAGGGATAGAGAAAAACATTATAAAAGTCATATCAGAGCCCAAAAAATACAAAACCAGATAGTCACGATCCTGAGACAAAAGAATAATGGTAGAAGGATTATCGTATCAGATTTCAAGTTATATTACAGATTCTTTGGTAATAAAAACAGCAGGGTCTTGGCCAAAAACAAAAACAAAACAAAACAAAACAACCAAAAAACAAAAAAAAAAAACCAAAAACCAAACCAAACCAAAACAAACCAAAACAAACCAAACCAAAACAAACAAAAAATACCAGACATGTAGATCAGGAAACACAGAACAGAAATCCAAACTCAATCTCACATAATTACACCCACTTGACATTTGATAAAGATACACTCAGGGGAAAGGTCATCATCTTCAACCAATGGTGCTGGGAAAACTGGGTGTCTACATGTAGACGTATAAAATTAGACCCATACCAATCACATGCACAAAAAGCAACTCCAAATGCATAAAACAACTCAACGTGAAACCTTAAACATGCAAACATGTAGACAGAAGCATGGGAAGAATCCAAAGAGACACAAGCCCAAGAAAGGACTTTCTAAATAAGATGTCATTCTCTCAGAAATTAAGGCCAAAAACTGGCAAAAATTAGAAAGTAAATATCAGTCAAGTGTAGAGCAAGCCTGAGTGTGGGTGATAGTCTTTGTTAGCTCTCCATCTAAGAGGGGATTAATATCCAGACTATACAAAGAATTGGAAACACACACACACACACACACAAATCAAGAAAACAAATAGTCCAATTTTTAAAAGTTTTATGGAACCAAACAGAAAAATAACTATATTTTATTGTATGCCAGCCAGAGTGGCAAAGATCAAGAAAAGAACTGGCAACAAATGCTTCTGAACTCTCATCCACTACCAGTGGGGACTGCAAACTCTTGCACTGCACACTGTTGCAGCCGCAGTCAAAATCAGTGTGGAGAATGTTCAGGAAGATAGAGGGCTGCCAACTGACCCAGCTATACGAACCCCTTGGCGTCTGCCCATAAGACTCTATCCAATTGCTCACCCATGTTCATTGCAGCTGGTTTCACAATAGTGAGGAAACAGAAACAGCCTAGGTATCTATCAACCAATGAGAGCATAATGAAAATGTGGAACACACACACACAGTGGAATTCTATTCAGCTATAAATAAAAGCGAAGCCATAATACTTTCAGGTAAATGGATCAGACTACAAAATATAGTGAGTGAGCTCAGGCAGACCTAGAAAGACTAAGGCTACATGTCTGCTCTTATTGTGGATCCCAGCTCTGAATCTTTAAATGAACATAGACGCGTGTTAGTCAATGTGTAAGCCCTAATTCAAGGTTAAACATGCTAAAGACAAGGGGAGAAGAAAGGCATGAGGATTTAGAAGCAGAAGCCTAAATTGTTCTGCTTTTAGTGTGTTGTTTTAAGTAAACTTCTCTCTCAGCTCTTAGCAATATTCCAGCATCACATCCCTTTAATTATGTTTGACTCTTGGTCTTTCTGGACAGTGATCTGTGTATTATATGTTCTGCCATGCCTTGCATGAGGCCTTCTATGTACTGCAGTTCAATGATATGTTTTTAAAGCCACAGTCTTTTTTATTCATTTTTTTTTGACAGAGTTTCTCTATGTCTTGGTTGTCCTGGAACTCACTCTGTAAGACCAGGCTGCCCTTGAATTCACAGAGACCCACCTACTTCTGCTTCCTAAGTACTGGGAATAAACACATCCACCACCACTCCCTAAAGTCATAATCTTTAGGGAAAGCTAATATGGGAAATATTTTCACACATTTTAAATGAGGGATAAGAAAGTGTTTAAGTACTGTATCTTCTAATAACCGCATCTTCCCAAGCCACTGGATAGAGAAGGTCAAGTAAAAGACTTATGTGATTACAATGGTAAAAACCTAAACAGCAACAAATAAAAATCTATATGGATGCTAAAATAGTAAGGTGGTCCAATTAAGTTCTTAACTTTAGGAACAGGGAGACTGAAACCCAGATAACCAGTGTTTTGGCAAGGTCTACATAGCAATGAGTGACACAGCCAAGACTCAGCATTTTCTGAGCCATTGGCCTGAGTCCTCTTTATTGACACCAAAACACGTTTCCCCTCAGTTCCTCAGTAAGTCCATAACACGTGTGCCCCTGGCATTCAGACACCTAAGTTCAATGGTGAAGCTCAACCCTTGATGGACACATAACATCTTGAGAATATATTCAGTGCCACTTCAAAGTATACACTGGTGTGTCTCATGAGATCTATTGCATTAATATGATTTCTGTGACTGTAATAAAATATCCAAGGCTGGAGAACTTTATACAATAAATACATTTATTTGACTTATTGTTCTAGCAGCTCGATGGCATAGCATTGGTGTCATGTTGCTTTGGCCAATGCCTCACCACAGATGGCAGCAGAATGGCAGGAGTTCGTGTGAGAGGGAAAGATAGTCTAGTTAGAGAGAAATTAACTCAGCTACTAGAGATGAGGATCAAGACTTTTATTTTTTTAAGATTTATTTTATTTTTATTTGTGTGTGTGTGTGTGTGTGTGTGTGTGTGTGTGTGTGCTTGTGAGTATGGATGCCTGCAAGGGCCAGAAGAAGGAGCTTCCCTAAAACTGGAAATCCATGGGGCTGTAAGCTGCCTGATGTGGATGCTGTCAACTTAAACTTGGATCATCAGAAAGAGCAGCAAGTACTCTTGGCAGCCCTTAGGGTCAAGATTTTATACTAACTCATTATCATGAGAACTAACTCAGGATCCAGTATGTATGGTGTACTGGTTGATTTGTGTATCAACTTGACATAATTTGGAGTTATCACAGAGAAATGAGCCTCTCTTGAGAAAATGCCTCTATGAGATCCAGCTGTAAGGCATTTTCTCAATTAGTGATCAAGGTGGAAGGGCCCCTTGTGGGCAGTGCCGTCCCTGGGCTGGTAGTCCTGTGTTCTATAAGAAAGCAAGCTGAACAAGCCAAGGGAAGCAAGCCAGTAAGAAACATTCCTTCATAGCTACTGCATCCACTCCTGCCTCCAAGTTCCTTCCCTGTGTGAGTTCCTGTCCTGACTTCCTTTGGTGAAGGAATAGTAATGTGGAAGTGTAAGCTGAATAAAACCTTTCCTCACCAAAAGTCATGCTTCTTAGTCATGATGTTTTTTTGCATGACTAGACCCTGACTAAGACAAATGGCCTTAACTCTTTCCAAAAACAACACCTCAAAATCCCTAGACACAGGTCCAACCTCCACCTTGAGTCATTAAGGACCAAACCCCAAACCCTTGAATTCTTGGGTGGTGAATCATATCTGAATCATAGTGAGCATCAACGTTCTTTAGAATGGGTGGCTGAGACTTCACCCAGGTAGGTGTCTCACTGGTACAAATCAATACTATTTACACTAGTGGGGGCATTTGGGGTGGAGCCTGCTACCAATCTTGAGGTACAGCAAACTGTCTTGTGTGATGGTGTGAATGAAAATGGCATCAAATAAGCTTATATGTTTAAACACTTGATTTCCAATTGGTGGAAGTATTTGGGAAGGATTGGGGGAGGTGTAGCCTCTTTGAAGGAGGTGTGACTCCAGGAGTGGGCTTTGAGCCTTCAAAAGACTCACACAATTCCCAGTGTGCTCACTCTCACTCTGCCCCTTGCTTACAGACTAAGTTATTCACTCTCAGCTACTGCTCCAGGTATTCCTGCCTCCATACTTTTGCTCAACCATCACAGACTCTAAACCTCTGAAACCATAAGCCCAATTAAACACTTTCTTAAAAATAGGTTGCCTTGGTTATGGTGTTTTATTACAGCAATTGAAAAGCAACTAACGTGCCTTGGTCTCTGTTAAGAAGAAGTAATGGGACATGATAAAGACACAGGAGAGAATGGAGCAAAGATACTTAATTTTTGGCAGAAGACATCTTCCTGTTTCAACACAGGTATTCAATATACACAGAAGTTCCTCCCCCTAACCCTCAGGAAAGAAAGATGATCCTTTAGCAATAAAGTAACATGACCAAGACTAGGAAGGACAAATGGACCATCATCATCATTGTAAATCTATTCATAAGAAAGAATTTTCCAGAGGGAACTGTGGCCTCTCCTAGTCTCTTCTTATTTTAAATGCTATTTACTCTTGGTTCCATTTATGTTGGTACAGCTGATAAGGATACATGTCTTTTAACCACTGGATTTAATGTACCTGTTTTTGAACCCTGGTGATTTATTTTTTTACATGCAGGATGTTAATTACTTCAAAGGATCAGAGTTCCTACTCTAAGAGGGAGGTACAGAATGTCAACTTGCAGTCCATGAACATAATGTCCAATTATCAGTGCATTTCCCACCAGAATGGACTTAGCACCTTCTGAAGAGATTTGCTTTCACATTTGGTAGCCACACCCTAGACATGGCCTCTTTAAAACTTACTTTCTAGTAACTTGTGGGTGTTCCCGTATAGTCCTCTGTATCAGGGCCCTTACGAGTCACAGCTATACTTCAGAAATCTACCTTCTAACTTCCAGGTCAAATTCTTCCCCCTTAGAGCCTTCTTTAATCACTTTGTATGAAGACTAACATTTACTTCCTATGAAAGTCCTAGGAGCAGTTTGCTGACCACCCCCTCAAAAACTTAGAAGAATGTATTCTAATTAAATTATTAGAATGTCAGTAAATACTGACATCTGATCTCTTTGCCTTATCTGGACTATCTTTGCCTCAATGACATTGAACCTTTCCCCAGGATAGTAAATGATTTATATGGTGATAGATTTGAGGTTTTCCCCTGACATCCAACCTGCACCAAAGAATGGCTTTAAGTTTGTATATTTTAACATATTTTACATTTTTATGGAGGAAAGGAATTCATACTTAATTAATTCACTACCATTTTATTGTGCTTTGCAGATAATACACTTTTACAGCTTAAAAGTTTCTACAGCCCTAAACCAAACAGGTCTTTAAGTGGGCAGGAAATGCCACTGAGTGTGAAAGTACTTGCCTCTCACTCAGAAGACTCAGCACTCTACAACATAAAACAAACACAAATTGCTCCATCAAGGCTAATTGCACAATGGTCTCATTGTGTCTCCGTATTACTTAAAAAAGAGTATTTAGGCTGGGCAGTGGTGGCACATACCTTTAACCCCAGCACTTGGGAGGCAGAGGCAGGCAGATTTCTGAGTTCAAGGCCAGCCTGGTCTATGGAGTGAGTTCCA
The DNA here is from genome assembly GCF_008632895.1 of Mastomys coucha. NCBI lineage: Eukaryota > Metazoa > Chordata > Mammalia > Rodentia > Muridae > Mastomys > Mastomys coucha. The sequence goes on along the minus strand of NW_022196894.1, from coordinate 21,774,997 downwards.
GGACAGCCAGGGCTACACGGAGAAACCCTGTCTTGGGGGAAGGGAGAGTATCTAGGATCTCTCTGTGAGGGTACTCAGTATGTAGACTAGGCTGGCTTCAAACTTACAGGCCTGACTCTGCCTCCCAAGTGCTGGGTTTGAAAAGCAGGAGCCATCATTTTCAGCTATCTGTATCACATTCTTATAATTTTGTCAATATTCCACACATTCTCTTGTTATTGTTACATATGTGAACATGATGTTTACTTGCTGGTCTTTGATGTTCCTACTGCAAGCTTCTGGCATGTCATGGGTTCACATTTTAGAAGCAGCTAAGAGGAGTGTCTCGTGTGATCTACCTGCTCCACCAACCAGTTGCCTTCCCACCTCTCTCCCCCTTCTTGGGTCTCCCTCTTATCTGAGACAGGCAGTACTGAAATTATGCCAACTAATAGCTTCATAGTGGTCCAGCTGCGCCCAAGTACAGGGAAGAAATACATATTTCTTAATTTAAATCAAAAGTTAGAAATTATCACATTTAAAGAGGGAGGCATGACGAAGGCTGACATATAGGTTTAAAAACTAGGCTCCTTACACAAAATAGCAAAGAAGACAGCTTGGAAGTGAAACCCCAACAAGCGAATGAGTGATAACCTAGTTTAACAACCTTATTGATGGGCATGGAGGCAGTGCTAGTGGTTTAGGTAGAAGATCAAAGCACTTACAAGCATTCCTTAGAACCAGAGCTCTCTTCAATTCTGCAAATGCTGAGAGAGAGAAGGAAGCAGCAGAAGAAAATGTAACAGAGGTTTGATCACAAGGCTTGAAGAAAGAAAACCATCTCTATAACCAAGAAGGGCAATGTGAAGCAAGCAAGCCTTGCTGCAGGAGTCACCGAAGAGGTCTCGATCTAGGCAAGAAGGGCAGTGAAGACACAACACTCAGGAAAGAAAGCAGCGTGGTGGTGGGCCAAGGTCTAGCTAGGGCTTTCAGAGCTACAGAGAATTCAGTGGCTGGCTCCAAAGGTTCAAAGGTCAGACTGACTTTCACCAGGGAACAATGCTCCTGATAACTCAAAGTTCAAGGCAAAGCTCACCTAAAATGCCTAGAACCCTTAAAGACTTTCTAAATCTACGCTACCCTGTTTGCTAAATGGGACTAAGCCTGGGTGGTAGTACATCTGTTCATAATGTGGTTTGCTGAGGATTAGACCCACTACTATGATGACTACTACCAGGAACAAATATTGTTGTTCATTAACAAAGCACCTCATAACCCCAAAAGCTCAGATGGGGACTGATAGTGAGGTAAATGTCACCCCCCACCCCATACATAACATCCACGCCTTCATACAAGAAGTGATTCCAAAACTCTGGTCTTACTATTTAAGAAACATTGCAAACTGTAGATATCACAGACAAATGAGTTATCTGATGGGTAAGGCACAGTTAACTGGAGAATTTTTGGAAAGGGTTCATCTTTCTAGGTGCCATGGGAGACATTTGTGGCCCATGAGAGGTCTCATGAGTTAAGAGACATTTAGAAGAAGCTAGCCCCAGTGTATGTAAATGACTAGGAAGGGTTTCTGACTTCAGCAGAGGAAAGCTGCAGAAGTCACAGAAGCACCAAGAGGAGTAGAATGTGTGTGTGTGTGTGTGTGTGTGTGTGTGTGTGTAGGTAGCTGAGTGGGGCAATCTCACAATAACACAAAGTTAAGACTTGCTTTTTCCCACATTACTTTACTTATTCACTTTGTATCCCAATGGTAGTTCTCCCCTCCACATAGTCTCCCCCATCTCCTTCTCCTCTGAAAAGGGGGTGGTCTCCCCGAGTACCAACCCACCCTACCACATCAAGTCACTGTAGTAGTCTACTAGGCTCTTTGTCTCCCACTGAGGCCAGACAAGGTGGCCCAATTAGGAAAACAGGATCTATAGACAGACAACAGAATCAGGGACAGTCCCTGCTCCACTTTTGGGGGGAACCACATGAAAACCAAGCTGTGCATCTTCTACAGGTGTGAGGGGCCTAGGTCCAGCCCTTGTATCCTCTTTGGTTGGTGGTTCCATTTCTGGGAGCCCCCAAGAGTCCAGGTTAGTTGACTCTGTTGGTCTTCCTGTGGAGTCCCTATCCCCTCCAGGTCTCTCAATCCTTTCCCCAACCCTCTCACAAGACTCACCAAACTCTGTCTAATATTTAGCTGTGGGTCTCCAGATCTGTTTGAGTCAGCTGCTGGGTGGAGCCCCTCAGAGGACAATTATGCTAGGCTCCTGTCTGCAAGCACAGCAGAGTATCATGGTTTCCTGAAATGGCTTCTACTTGAGGCAAAAATGCTATGAACACTGTTAAATAAAAACAAAGGCCCCAGAATATTATGTACATTCAGAAGGGAAAACAATCCTGTTTTGAGAAGAACAACTGATCTAGTCTGAGGAAAATGTTCTCAATCAGCCAGGCAAAGCATCTACACCTTTAGCCCCAGGGTGAAAGAGAGTTTGAGGACAACATGGTCTACACAGTGAATTCAAGGATAGCCAGCACTATGCAGTAAGGCCCTGTCTTGAAAGAAAACAATATATAATCAAACAATTTCTCCTGGTATCAGGAATCTTTCATGAAAGGAGAACTCCGTTGATGCTGTCAACTCAGTATTCTCAGTCTTAAACTGGCTTAAGAAATGCCACAGCCGTCTCAACTATTAATAACCACCAGGCTGAGTAGTCAATAGCCGTGAAATTTGAGGCAAGAACAAAGAACACCCACTAGGAAAACAAAATGTGACTGTGTGAGCAGATTTTGTAGTGTAGTTTGATAGATGTGGCACTGTTAGGAGGTGTGGCCTTGTTAGAGTAAGTGTGACCTTGTTGGAAGAAGTGTGTCACTCTGGGGGTTGGGGACACTTTGAGATAACAGAAGATAAAGCCAGGCACAGTGGCTCAGTGCTTTTTTCTGCTGCCTTTGGATCAACATGTAGAACCCTCAGCTTCTTCTCCAGCACCATGTCTGCCTGCATACTGCTATGCTTCCTGTCCTGACAATAGTGGACTAAACCTCTGAAATTGTCACCCAGCCCCAATTAAATGTTTTCCCTTATAAGAATTGCCATGGTCATGTGTCTCTTCAAAACAGTAAAATCCAAACTACAACCAAAGTTGGTACCGAGGGTAGGGTATTGCTGTGATAGGCCTGATCATGCTCTTATGTGAAGGAATGTGGATTTGGGGCTGTGAATTAGAAAAGAAGTAGAACACTTTAAGTGGGGCTTAGTGGACCATCCTAGAGGAGCCAGAAGGTATTGCCGGCAGCTGAGGGTTACTTGAGCTGTGAGGTACTGGCTCACGGGGTTTCAGAGAAGAATTTTTGGATGTGGCTGAAAAATCATTCTTGTGATATTTTGGATAAGAATGTGGTTGTTTTTTGCACTTGTCTGAAAATTCTGCCTGAAGCTAAATTGAAGAGTTTGGGATTAATGGCATTGGCAGAGAAAATTTCAAAAGAGCCTAGTGTAGGCTCTGCTGGGTGGTTATTTGTATCTACTGTTATAAAGATCTCTAATGAAAACAAGCAAGTTGAGCAAGGAGAAATAGGAAAATATACACAGAGGGGAAAAAGGCACCAGGAAGTAGAATGTAGTTAGTTCTGTGTTCAAGGAAATAAACAGATTTTTTTTAAAGCCTGATATTAAAACCGAATAAGGGAGCAGTGACCTCAGGGCAAGACCCTAACCAGCTGAGCTTCCAGATTGTGAAAGGGAATTAAAGAAAAGCTTATGGCTGGCTGTGGTGATGCACACTTTTAATCTGGAGGCAGAAACAGGCAGATCTCTGAGTTTAAGGCTGGCCAGGTCTACAGAGAGAGTTCCAGGACAGCCAAGCTTAGGCAGTGAAATAAACTATTAAAAACAAAGAAAGCTGATAAAAAATATATTTGAACAAGGGGGCCATGTTCCTGCCCCAGCAAGCAGCAGAAATTGGCAGCTGCAGCCACAAGGTTTTGACTTTAGAGACTAGGATAGAAGAAAGGAATTATAGAATCATTTGCCATAGCTAAGGAAAGCTGCTGAGGCCAGGCAAGTGTCAGAGGTGTGTCCCTGCCTGGAAACGTAGAGAGGTCACTGTGTGAAGCTATGAAGGTGAAGCCTGGATTACCTTAGAGACCCCAAAATATTGGAGATGCCAGAGCTGTGGCATACAAACCCAAGAAAGCTGCTAATAAGGAGTAGGACCAACCTAAGGGAAAGCAGTATATTGAATTCCACAAAGATGAAAAGAAAAACCCCAAGAGTATTTTGATATCAGACATGGAGGTGCAGTGTTTGGAATATGCCCATCTGGTTTTCAGTTTTGCTTTGGTCCAGTATTTCCTAATTATACTCCCTTCCCTACCTTTTGGAATAGTAATATAAATTCTATGTTATTATTGGCAGAAGTCTGTGATCTACTTTTTGATTTTGATTTTTATAGGGGATAGTTAAGATACTGCCATGAGTCTCAGAAGAGACTGGACTTTTACTGAATTGAGACTGTTATAGACTTTGGAGACTTTTGAAGCTGGAGTGAATGAAGTTTTGCATCATGATATGGCTACAAGTCTATGGAGGCCAGGGAGTGGGATGTGGTGCTTTGAAAGAAAAGAATCCTCACAGGCTCAGAGTGCATGGCACTATTAGGAGTTGTGACCTTGTTGGAGTAGGAGTGATCTTGAAGTGTGTCGGGGGGGGGGGGCACTTTGAGATCTCAGAAGCTCAAACCAGGTCTTGTGGCTCACTGTTTTTTTTTTTTTTAAATGCAGCCTGTAGATCAAGCTAAAACCTAAACTAAGACTGTAGAATATTTGGTGAACATGTACAAGGCCCTGCTTTTGATCCCAGCATCATATAAATTGGGTATGGTGGTACATGCCTATAATCTCAACTCCCTGTGGGGTACAAGCTAGAGGATCATATGTATGAAAACTGTTTCAGCTACATAGTGAGTTTGTTGTCAGCCTAAGCTACATGAACCTCTCCCCATATATGTATGTATGTATGTATGTATGTATGTATGTATGTATGTATGTGTGAATTGTGGATGTTTAAAAATGTATGTGAATGGTGTGGCTACTGGATATATATGTGTGTGTGTGTGTGTACATAATAGTATGTGTGTGTGAGAGAGAGAGAGAAAGAGAGAGAGAGAGAAAGAGAGGAGAAATACTTTACTTTTTAATATAGTATTTACTTTACTGTTATCTGTTAAGTGGGTTAAGGTTACTTACCCCACTATGTCCTAGTCATGCCTGTACATCTACATGCACACAAATGAAGTCACAAAAGTTTATAATAAGTGATGGCTAGCACACTTATTATAGTGCTTATATCTAGAAAGAAAACAAGCATGCTTGCTGTAGGAAATGACTGGAAGTAGGGCCAAAGGTCTTAAAAGGCAACTACCAACAAAGGAACCTAAATGGATGGTAGAGTACTTATTAATGAACCGTTTCTGTGAGTGCTGCGGGTGGAACAGTCACAGCAGGACAGTCACAGCAGGAATGGAAGGTGTGGATCCTGGGTATAAAAGGCAAATGTGGAGCACACTGTGGCTGAGGACTTGTGGAACAAAGAAACACCAGAAAACTGATCAACCCTCCTTTGTGTATCCGTCACTTACTTATCCAACAATCCTTTATTGACAAGTTTTCATATCAAATGCTGTGTTTACACTGCAGATACAAAAGTACACCATAATATCTAACTCTAGCTATTCAGCTCTTCACGCTATGGCCTATGGCCAAATCTGGCTGGGCATAAAATTTTATTGGAACACAGCCATAACACTTCTTCTATATGTGGCTTTCCTCCGAAGTACAGAGTTAAGTAGTACTGATAGTGACCCTGTGTCTTGCAGTTCTGAAAAATCAGTCAACAATATCTATAGAAACAAATTGTTGATCCTGATTTTGACTCTCTTAAAAAGTGACTACAATACACAGGAAGCAGTGTCATATGGAACACAGTGCCACAGAAGACACACACTCCTGAAAATCAAGGACGGCATCTCTAACTAGCACCTTCAGGGCAAAGACCATGTGCACCTCATTTGCTGCTGTGCTGAAAATGAATGTCTAGTGCCCAGCACATAGTACACACTTAATGCACTCAGTTCATATTTGTTGAATAAATATATAGAGTGGAGGTAGAGAGAAGGCTCAGTGGTTAAGAGCACTAGCTGTTCTTCTAGGGCACTAGGGTTCAATGCCCTGAACTTACAATAGCCTGTAACTGCATACACAGGGGATCTCATACCCTGTGCATGTGCTATGCATGCATACATGCAGGCCAAACACCCATGTGCATAAACATGTGGGTGGATGGATACATCCTTAGAAACAATCTAACTGTATTTATTTATTCACTTACATATATTTCATATATGTTTGCAGTGTAGCATGGTCATATTGTGGTATTGTTTTTCATTTACTTATGTTTATGCACAGGTGTGGTTGTGAAGTGGTGAAATGGAGGACAGGGTGGGTTTTGAAGTTTGAGGAGGAAGAGGTAAACCAGAAAACACAGGCAGGGATAGATATGCTTCAGTATAGAGCTAAGGCTATATTGAGATGCACTATGCTTTACACTTTAAAATAAGTTCACATGGCGTCTTCAGAAGGATCACTTGTGGGATCCAGTTAGAAGAATGGCAAGCCTGGGGCAGGAGCCTGCCTCTGAGTTACAACAGGATTCCACAGCTCTTAGGTCATGACACTGGGAATGGGATCAATAGAATAGCTAAAGGGAGATTTAGGGATGAGTTAGTAGTGCCCTGTGATTGAACGTTGTTGAGGTTTGGTGGGGCAGGGTTCAGAGAAGGGGAAAGATAAACCTCACGGCCCTTCAGCCTTGAACATTTGAGTAGAAGATAGAGTCCTTCATTGAGATGAAGAGCACAAGGAGTAACAAAGGTAGGAGGGAGACAACTATCAATCTGAGACATGCAGAATTAAAGGGATGTATAAACTAATTCAGGAGGAAATTGAATATGCAAATTTCAAACCCAAGTAGGAACCAGAGGAACACATGGATGTTGCTCCTTCAGGAGACCTGGGTTAAGTTCCCAGCATCCACCCTGTTGGTCCAGTTTCAGAAGATCCAGTGTCCTCTTCTGACCTTCACAGGCATCTTAATATACGTGTGTATATACCCACACAGACAAACATGGACAAGTATAAACACATATAAATAATTCAAATATAAAAATCTAAAGAGTTAACTCAATTGTATATTGTAATGTGAAGTTAAAACTAGAAATTATTAAAATCTAGAGAATAAATTAAAGTCATAAGGGCAGATGGCATTTCCTAGAAAGGGGGAGAAGCAAGGAAAGAGTTAAAAACAGAAAGGTAAGAAGGAAGGGAGGGAAGCAAGGAAGGAAGGGAGGAGCCCAGAAAAAGAAAGCCAGGAGGTTGCCAATATTTAAAAGAAGAATGGGAACCAACTAGTCTTAAGGGAAATCAAGAAAGAACACTTCACATGATCAGGAATAAAACCAGTAAAGTTTTATTCAAAAAAATTAAAGGGCATGATTTATTTAAGGTCAAGTGCTTCAGATGATTAAGAATGACTAGCAGATAAATACTGGGGCAGAGTCAGAGCCAGGACCAACTTAATATTGTCCTTCACGATAGCATTTATGATAGAGGGTAACAGCAGAAGCCAAGACCAGAGAGGGGAGCAGGCAGTGCAGAGAGTCTGTGCTGGATGCCTTAGAGAGACTTGGTACTTCTCTCTCTCTCTCTCTCTCTCTCTCTCTCTCTCTCTCTCTCTCTCTCTCTCTCTCTCTCTCTTTCTCTCCTCCTCCTCCTCCTCCTCCTCCTCTCCTTTTCCTCCTCCTCCTCCTCTTCTCCTTCTTCTGGTCTTCTCTCTACCCCTCCATTATCACTATGAGAGACATTATTATACTTAAACTCCAACTGGGGGAGGGCAGAATGCTATTTTTATTTTAATAACCATGAAAATCTGGTTTCTCCAGCAGATGACTTCACAAGTTTTGTCTCTTTAGAAAGAGAAATCCACTGACCCAATGTGTTCTCTTTTTTCTGCTTAGTTTCCAAGAAGCTTAGAATCAAATTCAGTTCCCCTAGATGGCTGGGAGTATTTACAGCCACTTCCTTCTCCTGCTTTCTGTTCTGTTTTATACCTACATATCTTAGGTTAAAATAATTATCATGAGAACTTTACAAGAACTTTCTTATTTAATATTCACAGTGTCTGTCCTCCAGTCAGCTGTGTGACAGACCAACAAGATGGCTGCTGCTCCAATCTGGTTGAGTCATTAGCTGAGATGGCCAAAGATGGCCAGGCCTGGCTTTCCAGAGCTATACAGCGTGGCAATAAGCCATTCCCTCCTCATGGCGATTTTGGCAATGTAAATGAGAAGGAAACCACTTTGTTGTTTTAGCCTTACTTATTTTGGATCTCAGTCAGGGCAGCTGAACCTAGGTCCTGCCTTACAAAGTCACCAAGGAATGGCAAACAGAACATAGCTCTGTCACCAAGCAAAAACCCTGTATGTCACAAGGCAGAGTAAGCAAGTGACTTAGGCATAACCTCAACCTCAGGAACCTCAACAGAGGACAATGTCAGGTACATGCATTTCAACCATGCTAGTCGAATGGCCATAGTACTCTGGGGCAAGAGGATGGCCAGTTTGACAGATGTTAGGAACAGGAATCTTCATTGTCAGTTGGTAACCTTTGAGTTCAACTTCCAAAGACAGAAAATTTTGATTCATAGAAATGAATAAGATAAAGGCTGAGGGTCTAGCTCAATGACAGCACTCTTGCTTTGCCCTCATGGTCCTGGGTTTAATCTCCAAAGGCAAAGCACCAAGACCCATCAGGCGGAAGGAATGCTACTTTCCCTTCAGATTATAGATTTCAGTCATCCTGGAGCATGATCCCCCAGAGGGCAGGTTGTGCTCCTACCCCCAAAACAGGACAATGAATGCTGTGAATTTATGACAAAAATGTCTCTAGGATTTAGGAGAATCAAATGCTTTTCAAGCCTCTGAACCCCCATTTTACAAAGAGGCCTTGATCTGCTCATTTTGAAGCATTTTGTTAGATTGATTAGAGAGTTCCTCTAAGTTCTTTCCTAAGCATGGGCCCATGGCTTATTTTGAATTACTCCAAGTGTAAGAAGACACTGAAACAGTATTCTTCTAAAGAATCACCCAGAATGACAACACCTTTCCCCCAATGCAAACAGAGCTTTTCTCCAATTAGCACTCCTTAAAGAAAGGCCTGTGGTTTTGTGTTTTTATTAACATGGACTGAAAACTGACCTCAGCAAACCCTACTGTGTCTTCCATTTGTGTCATTCTTTGTTCTTCTCTTTCTAAATATCAACTCTGTAAGTTTGAAGAATGCATCTGCCGCATTTATCCAATTCTGTGTTTCTACTTCTTAAAAATACATATAGACTATGGAGGTACTAGGTAAATACTTAATGAAAGACAGTTCAGCTGGGAGTGGTGGTACCTGACTGGAATCCCAAGCTCTCAGGACACAGAGGCAGACAGGTTGGGACTTCAAGTTCATTCCTGACTTCGTAGAAAGTTTGAGGCCACTGTGGGTTATAGTAAAGCCTGTCTCAGAAAGAAAAATCAAAACCAGAAAGACAACAAACAGAAGGATATTTAGTGTGAGACACATTTTTATAAGCCGGCTTTATTTGGGTGTCAGATTTTTGTTCATTAAGACTGTCTGGGGCAGAAGAGATGGCTCAGCAGATAAAGCGCTTGCAGAGCAAGCCTGACAACCCATGTTCAATTCCTGCAACCCACACAAAGGTAGAAGGAGGGGCTGACTTGTAAAATTCTCTTCTGACCTCCACATGCATTCCAGAGCAGGTGCATGCCCAGATACATACATTATTTAAGCACATGATCATAAATACTTTTTAAAAAAAAAAAACTAAAACAGTATTGTAGGGAGATGACAGACAACACTCAGGCAAGGTAATGCTTTCAGCCTCGGTCAGAAAAAAAAATCTTCTATTTACTGTAGAAAGTAAATAGAAAGTAAATGGCAGGTAGAACGACCCATATGTGGTCAGTAGCTAATAAATGATAGTTGAGTACTCAGCCCGAAATGGCACATCTATAGTACCTGCTCCAAGGTTCAGAGAACATAATGACTGAAGGAGTAGAAAGGTAGAAAGAACTACAGGATAGTTCTAGGAATTGCTGTCTTTAAGGCGTGCATGGCTAGTACACTCATGTCAGCCACAGCTACCTGCCCAAGATAGGTCCATCAACATTCCTTCATGGATGGGGAGAGCACACAGGTCCCACTCCCTCCGTGAGGAGCTATATGCAGTTAACCAATCAATTAATTTTTCCAATTACTGGCTTTTAGTGGTCCAAATATTGACACACAAAGATATCAAGTTAACCTATGAAAACAAGTAGATCATTCTGAATATTCGAATATTCTTTTGTTTGTCTGTTTAAAAGATTTATTTTTTTTACTTATGTGTGTGTTCATGGCTTGTATGTATGTGTGTGCTTGTGAGGGAAAGAGAGAGAGTATTGAATCCCTGGGATCTGGAACAATAAGTGCTTTTGCTTATGAACTGTCTAAGTGTGCTGGGTACTGAACTTGGGTCCCCTAAGAGAGGAGCCAGCACCTTTTACCATTGAGTAAGTTCTCCAGCCCAATTTTTGCTTCATGTTACTTAGCATGGAAAATTCCAGGACACTCCTGAAGGATAGATTGGTCAAGAGGACAATTGCTAGACCTAACAACCCAGAAGTCCTAGCACTTCCTCACAACATGAGCACCATCATCCTATCAAGTCCAGATAAGCATCGTTTTCTGTCTGAGTAAACAATTGGACAGGTACAGGTGCAATGGAACTGCGTTCTTTGTGTACATTATCTTGGTTTATGGGTGTTATCATTAGCAGGTGGTTTGTGCTGAGGCAGTCTGTGTTCTTCTTAAGCTAGACTAAAGTGCCTGTAGGTGTCAAAGATGCAGGCAGTATGTGAGCTCTGGGAACAGGGTTCTGAGTCTCAGCTGGAGATTCAAATCTACACTCAATTGCTTCCCACTGAGTTTACACACTTCCCCAGACCAAGTTGTCTCTTTTGCAAAATGAGTCACAAACAATTCCTGCCTAACCACCTCAAAATGAGCAGTGTTAGCTCCTCAAAGTAGACCAGACCCTGACCTGAGTAAATTGTTCAGTAAGTGACTGAAAGCCATTATCCAGGGCCTTAACCGATTCCTGAAAAGATTAGTGGTCATGTCTGGTAGACAGTCTCACCCAAATCTCACGGGAGAACAAAGCTGGGGGATGAAGGAATCTGATTTTATGATTTTAGGGGCTACCCTTGGAGGTTTGTTCACTGATTCACTGGGCACCTTGTAATGTATAAAATGTTGAACCTCAGATTTAGAGTCAGCCTGAATATTATGAAGGTCTTGTCCTGAGAGTATCCCTAGAACACCAGCGAAGACTAGCCCTACACAAATCCACATCAATGCAGGGAGTGTATTAGGAACAAGGAGAACCTAGCGTGAAGTCAGTTCTACATGGCCTTTGTCAACCATTCTGGGTCAATAGACTTTTATTTTTCCTTCTGGGGTAGTTTAGTAATCAGGAGATGACTGAATCAGAACAGGAGAACATTAGCTGAGGAGCTTTGCCAAATGTGAACTGCTGGGCAGCAATTCCTTCTTCCTTCTCTTCTCTACCCTTTCCCCTCTGCCTCCTCTTCCTCCTGACTCTATTCCTCTCCCCCTTTCTCTATTCCTCTTTGATGGACTTCCTGCTGTCAGAGAGAGGCACTGCCATGGCTGGTTTACTTGATCGATCATTCCAAGGATAGCACAGTTGCAAATCCGGGGATCCAACCTGTTTCCTTATTGTCTCAAGGGCATGTGACGGTTCCGAGACGCTGGTAGATTTAACTCTTGCCTGATTTAGACATGTCTTTCCAGTTTGTTGCAATAGAAAGGTTGGAATCAAGGTGAACAATGACCTTTATTTCCGAAAGATATGCATATACCTCAGGACCAGGTTGTTTGTAAAGTAGGCAGTATTTCAAGTCAGTTAACACTAATGAGCTAAAATAGACACACCCACAACTTCATCTCCCTTCACCTGCGCTCCCTGGAACTTGTGACCAAATATTAAGAATGCCCAGCAGTGGTGGCGCGCACCTTTAATCCCAGGACTTGGGAGGCAGAGGCAGGCAGATTTCTGATTTTGAGGCCAGCCTGGTCTACAGAGTGAGTTCCAGGGCAGCCAGAGCTACACAGAGAAAACCTGTCTCGAAAAACAAAACAAAACAACAAAAAAAAGAATGACAGGAAACTTAATTCTTGACGCATTTTATTTCTTAGCTAGTAAACCAGAGCTAAAAGGAAGGGTCCTGTTACTGTGCAGCTAAATTAACAATTGATCTTGAACTTCGATCTTTAGACCCCAATTTCATTCTTTCCAGTACTCCACGGACTCTTGCCAGGTCCAAAGGGCTGAGCAGCCTCAGGCTCACATTGCTCGCATTTCTCTCATTTACCCTCCTTTCTCTTTAGCTTGGATTTCCCTCTTTGGACATTCTCTCTGCTTCAACACTCAGACCTTCTTTCTGAGTAAGTGTCTAACAGCCAAGACTGTCCAGCCTCAAGGCCTTCAAGGCCAAAGACAGAGTTTCGTATCTAGCTTAGTATCCCAATACGTGGTAACGTTGCAACTGCCCTCCGCATGGTAAGTGCCATCTCCACAGAAATCATAAAGACTCACTGTTTCACTTTACAGACTAGTCACCAAAACTGGGGGTCGGGGGGTGGTGGGGGGAACTGTGTTAGCTGCTCCAGGTCACACAGCTAGAAAGCAATAGAGCCAAGATTTGGATCAGACCTGCCAAGTGCCAGAGTGGGTTATTGCCTGAGTGCCCCCTCAGCATAGCTTTGACCTTGAGAAGGGAACCCTGGTGGTTGAAGTTCACCCAAGGGGTAATTGACTCCTGGCTCTTCCCTGGGGGTGGTGGCCCTGTGATCTTAGGTTCTGGAACATTTCTGTAAGCCTAACCACACACAAAGTGGTGAGAACTAGGGCAAGTCACTTCCCTCCCCCTCAGATCTGAGAAATGATAACACCTCCCAAACAGTTGTGAAAACTAAGGATTAAGAGATATAAGGTTCAAGCTTCAACCAGGGAGTCTGTGACAGACAGGACAGCTAGGGAAGACCTTGCAAAATAATGACCCTGGCTCTTCTAATTTATAGGTTAACTAGGATATTGTTTACATAGGGCTTTTTTATTTTCTTTGTGAGCCCTTTCTTGATCTTCTTAAGATTGCTTTCAATTTATGTACGTGCATTTGAGTAAGTATAGGCTGCATGTGTGCCAGTGCCTGTAGAAGCCAGAAGAGGACATAAAATCCCCTGGAGCTGGAATTCTAGGCAGTTGTGAATCATCTGATACAGATGCCAGGAACCACACTTGTCCTATGGAAAAGCAGGGAGACTCTTACATGCTAACGCATCTCTCCAGCCTCCTGTAAGCCTTTGTAATACCTTGCTAAAAGGGTCAGTCTATGAACAATAAATGCAAAAATAAATTTTGGAAATTATTGAAGTTTTATACCTGACCTAATACCAAGGCTTTATTTATAGCTTATCATGTCATTATATCCCTCCTTTAATCTAGACAAAAACATACTGTTCACATATTAACAAATATCTATTGAGCACGTATCAGAGACTGGCCTAAGTTTTTCATTTCCCATCATTCCATTCGATTCTAGAAAAGGTAGAGTCTATTGTTTCCATTTTTAGAGAGAAAACTAAGATGCAAAATGTACAGCTTGATTATGTAACAGTTGAATAAAAAGACCAATTATATCCCCCCATCAAAAGAAAACATCCAAATGTCATGGGTGACTTGCAGATTTGCAATCCAGCACATATGAAAAGCAGGCAAGATATAGCTCATCATTTGTGAGTCTATGAATCTGTGTGTGTATGTGTGTGTCTGGGCATGTACTTATTTGTATATGTGCATGTCTATGTGCATATGTGTCTGGGTATGTATGACTTTGTGTCTGTGTATGTGTGCATCTGTTTGTATGTGTGACTTTGTGTGCAAATGTCTGCATAATTGTGTGTGCATCTGTGTGTGTGTGTGCCTGAGTATGTGTCTGTGTGTGTATGTATGTGTGTGTATATCTATGTGTTTGTGTGTATCTACATGTGTGTCTCTCTCTGTGTGTGTATGTATGACTGTGTATATCTGTATGAGGAAATGGTGGTTAGAAGTCAGGATTGTGAATAATATTTAAGCAACATATCTATGCATATATGCATATATATACATATATATACATACACATATATACACATACATATATATATGATAGATATGCCCTTCACAGAAAGACATGTGCATGATTACTAACAAATCATTTAATAAAACAACCTATCACTTTCTGTGTATGAGGACTAATGTGCAAGCTTTAGACATCACAGAACACAAAAACAAAAACTGAAACTCACAGAGGTTTAGACAAACTATTGGATGAGCATATTCAAGTTGTTTAACATAAATAATTTACATTTCAGTAAATTTCCTCTGGGGTATGCTATAAAATTGGTTCTTTTTGTTTGCTGGTTTATTGAGACGGGTTTCTCTATGCAACCCTGTCTGTCCTAGAACTCACTCTGTAGACCAGGCTGGCCTCAAATTCACAGAGATCCACCTGCCTCTGCTTCTCAAGTGCTGGGATTAAAGGCATGCATCACCACTGCCTGCTTCAAAAATTGGTTCTTAATTAAATTGCTATTCCATATATTCGCTATGGGAAGAAATAAAAAAGAATGTTCAGTTTGGAATAAAAAGAGGTAAATTCTTTAAAAGACCAAGACTTTGAGTACAGGGTACTTTGAGTTCCTCACCAAAAACAAAAAACCAAATAAAACAAAAACAAAACAACAACAACAAACAAACAAGCAAACAAAAACAAAACCAATGTCCTAAAGTCTAAATAAAGCAAACTTGGCTTTTGATTGTCAAAGGTTCAGATTAAGAACACAGCTCTTCCATGGAGATCAGCAAAACAGAGAGATTGAATAGCCATTATAAATAACCCCAGAGTCTGGTCAATAACAATTTCTTCTGATGTCCTTTAAAGAAGCTGGGATGAAGCCAGAAGAAAGGTAACCAATAGGTTTCGCCAAGAAGCAAGAAAATATCTACAGCTGATTTCATTTTCATAGCACTTAAGTACTGTAGATCACACACCTGCTGTCCAAATGTCTCCACTGACACTCAGGCTATGTGGCATCTGTAACTCTAGCATGTCTGCATTCCAAAGTCCCACTCCAGAAAAGACCCCTGAAACCAGAAACAATGAAGTTCACATCTTAGATGAGCCACATGCCTGCTGTGGCTGCAGATAAGTTATCTTAACTCCGTATGTGCTTTTCCTTATTGGTAAATTGGCCTCACCTCTACCAGAGAGCCCAACCTTCTTAGTCAGATTATGTCATCCCTCAAGCTACACAATGGCTATGACATCACCAAAGCAACACATGAATGTAAAAGCACATTGGGAGGTAATCAAGTTCTCTAAGCAGGAAAGACTATATATTACTGAAAATCTAAGATGTATGAGAAGGAGAAACACCAGAGTGCTCACTGTTCTTCCAGAGGACATGAGTTTGATTCCCAGCACCATGTTTGGCAGCTTACAACCAGCTGTAACTCCAGTTCCGGAAGATCAGATATCTTCCTCAAGCCTTCATGGGAAGTAGCAGTATTCACTTATACAGAAACATATGAATAAAACATAAAAATATTCTTTAGAACCTCCAAGAGGTGAGAGTACAGATGTCATACCACCCACGGTTGATAAGAATACAAGCAATGAACGAATCAGGTAAATCCATAGAAATACCCCTGGACTATCAGAACAGAGCCCTAGTGCTGTGAAGATCTTTAAATACTCTCCCACGTGGTAGTCAAGGAAGGATTTTATACTAGGCTGTCTCAGTCCATCCCCTTTATGCCTACTTATTAATTGCTCACTTTTTCTACTTTTGGGAATATCTTTCTCTGACTTGTTTTCCTGTCCAGATCCTCTTAATCTTCCCCAAGAAAAATTCTCCCTCTCCCAATTCCTCTTGTTGTCATTTCAAACTCAATGTGAATCGCTCTGGCCATTTTATTTGTATCCCACATCGTGGTTGTTTTCTTCCCATGGATGCAAGTCCTCTGAGGTCAACAGTTTGTCTTTGTTTTTGTTGCCAAGCAAATGCTAAGAGACAACAGTTGACGTCGAGAAGCTCAGATGGGTTGAAAAGGTATCTATGTTCATAACTGTTAAGCAGGAAAGTCAAATTGGAGCCAGAGGTTGTCTCACTTGTTTTCTCACCCATGCCTCCACACACATGGGTTGGGTAGGAAGCAATCCCAAAATGCTCATCAATCAAACAAGGAAGGAACAAGTAGACGGGGAGGAACCTGCCAGTCTTCAAAGATGTGCCTGTCTCTGCTCCACGCAGAGCCTCAAGTTCTTTCTAGATAGTGGCTGCGCAGTGAGCATAGCCTGGAGGACTTAGAGGGAGCCTGTTGTGCCTGGTTAGCTCTCACTCTTTCTCCTAGCATGTATAAGCAGGCTGCCATGTCCTGGGCAGATGGTATAAAAATAAAGAATAAATCAGACATTTGCTCTGTTCTTTGGGGACTTGTCTTTGATAAGATGGGATTGACTGGCTTTTTTTTTTCAAGTCTAAGAAAGGAGATGTTGCTAAAAGAATAAGAATTGTTTGAGCTCAGAGAATGGCCAACAGAACCTTAGAGGTGGCCAGTAAGGTAAGTCCCCTGCTGAGCATGAATAAGCTTCCCTTCAGAGAGGAAGCTGAGCTGAAGATCACAAAGAATAGCCAGGTGACTCACCCATCAAAATGGGAAGCTCTCTCTGGAAAAGATGGTGACACCAAGGAGACCTAAACCACAAATCCACAGAGGCCTTTACCACACCAGGGACTACGTTCTTGTTTCTTGGTGCTTGTGGGAGCTTGGACCCTGTCAGCCTGCCAGGGTTTAGAGAGGCAGTGAAACAGAATGTTAGGATACCCTCAGACCTCGGCTCACTTTGTCTGCCTCTAAACCAGTGGTTCTCCACCTTCCTAATGCTGAGACCCTTTTTGTTGTGGTGACCCCTCCCCCAACCATAAAAATTATTTTCTTTGCTACTTCATAACTGAAATTTTGCTACTGTTATTAATCACAATGTAAATATGCAAGATACCGGATATGTGACTCGTTGGGGTCTCAACCCAGAGGTTGAGAGCCACCGCTCTAAGTGAAGCTTCCCCTAAGCAGCAGCTGCACATGTGTGGGCTCTAGGCAAAGTGGAGGCAAAAACATTTTACCATCATGGAATTGTGAGGAACATTTGGAGCTGATGCCTGTGAAGTCCATAGACCAGTGGCTGGGTCATAGTGAATGCTCAATAAAGGCTGGCTGCTTTTAAGGTGCTTTTAACAATGACTCTGTAAATCTGAACTGAAGTATTCAGTGAATTTCAGAAGGAAGAGAAGATGTTTACATCTCACACAGATGTGAGATAGCCGTATGGTATTATTTATCATACACTTTCTAACAACCTTATTGCCAAGATGACAGCTGCCCATCACCCACAGAGAGGTTCCCCTGAGCTGCCGTTTATCATTGTTCTCTATAGCCGAGCATCACGTGGCCCACACCCTGTGCTCTGTGTCTATGAATTTCACCTTCGACTCTAAGAGCAGCAGGAAAGTTATTCTTCTAAAGTCACAAAGTTATATTTGCTTTTACTTACCAGTAAATTTATCAGAACCCAAGATCTATTTGTGACACAGGAAAATATTATTCTTACCTCAAAAGTAAATGTTTTAATAAAATCATCTAATACTAATTAATTTAGAAACACATTTTAAATATTAAAATATATATTGTAAAAATAATAGCTTTATAAGTAATTTATAGCCAAATGTTAGCCTAGCTTTAATGCAAAATGTTCTGATTTTAAATCTATTAAAAAGCTGATTTTAATATAAACATATTTTGACACAAAATTTTTAAAGTTATAAATGCTGAAAAAGTATTTTCAAAATTTCATGTATTTATTTCTTATTTTATTATTTATTATACATTTCATCTTGCTGCTAAAGATTTTAATTTGCCATATTTTCTATACAGTACATTAAGTACAAGAACCATATCAATTAATATGAAAGATGCCTCTTGAACTAGCAGATGAAATAACCAGGCTAATTTTATGGGAACTTGAGTTAAAGCAAAAACAACTCAAGTTTGTGCCATGCCAGCAGTAACCATATTAGGGTTTATGGTTGTGGGGGATCTCAAAACGTGTTGGAGACAATTTAGAGTTGGTAGCAGCCATGGCCAAAGTAGCATCGACCAAACCTTAGCCCTGACAGCTTGCCTATGTGCCTGATGCGCTTCAGCCTATTGAACGATAGTAACAGCAAACCTGTGAAGTGTTGGAAAGCTGAGAGCCAATCACGTATGAAAAGCCCCTGGAACGGAGTGAATGCAGGTCTCATGTGATAAGCTAGCGTGTCTGAATGCAGATACATGAGTCTGTGTTCGTGATATTCT
Source organism: Mastomys coucha (assembly GCF_008632895.1). NCBI lineage: Eukaryota > Metazoa > Chordata > Mammalia > Rodentia > Muridae > Mastomys > Mastomys coucha. The sequence continues at coordinate 21,756,366 of NW_022196894.1, read as the reverse complement.
TACTTATTTTTATACTGATATTGCTTTATAAGGCTGCCACCTTGAGAGCCAAAGGAGGCTGGCTTGTTTATTTATGGCTGTACAACTTTCTCTAGTTTCTCCATGAAAGTACCTTATCAGTAAGGCCATCACACCCTCACACCCTAGATGTGTTACTTACGGCACGGCACACACTCCATGGTTTTTTGTTTGTTACTCATGGAACCCCATAGGGTTGTAAGATGTGCTAACTTCTGGCTTTCTCTCAATGGGCTGTGTGAGCTTAGACTGGCTGCTTGTTGTTCTGACCTCAGATCAACTTTCTACTGGGAACTTTCCTCTAAAGCTGTAACAGAAACCTAATTCTACGTGTTCAGAATTTTAGACATAGGTTCAAGACTAGAGGAGGAGGGGGAGAAATCTATTAGAATGATGACTTAAGGTGCTGGAAATGTTGATTTTCCACAATGTGTCCTAGTGTGTCCAAAAGGATACAGTATTGTTCTTATAGTTGAACAGGCCTTTAAATGTTAAAAGTGGGTTGATCACACTCTTCTTCCCTGTGGCAGACTGTAGTTTTCACAAAAGCCTTCATCATGATTAATACCTTAGTGTGATGCCTGTGCGAATTGTTGCTAGTCTAGGTTTCATATATAGTCATTCCTTCTTGATCTGAACATAAATGTATTTTTGGAAGGGAGCAGGGGCACAATCACAGATCTTACTTTCCTCAATTGAAGTCCCATAAAACTCTAAGTATGACTCCTAACTGATTCTAAGCCATGATAATATCTCTTCTAATAACTGAGCCAGTAAATAAGTTCAAATAGCTGTGAAATAAGTTCTTTGGCTGGGAGCCTAGCCTTTAATGGCTGAGCCATCTCTCTAGCCCAGTTAAACTGTTCAACTTCTAAGCTTAGCCAAAACATAGAAAGAGTCAACTTGAGAAGCATACTATTCTCTTAAGAGATACCCAAGAAATGGGTGCTTTGGTAGATGTGGTATATTAGAGATTCAGATTAGACTGATGTCTCGCTTCCCTCTGCACCCAACAATTTTTATGACTCTCTAGTTATATTCATGCTTACAAGGCTCAACTCTGAAAGTTGGAGTGTTAGCCTATATACTGAGGGTTTTTTTCTTTAAAAAAAAAAAAAAAAGCTGTGCAGCTCTGTCGGAGAAGAGGGAGACACCAGTGCAGTACATAGCTAGTTGAATCTTAGTACTGGTGACTTGTGTATTCCAGGACTCTGAGCCATACAATTCAATTAACTATAGATTGCAGCATTATGGGAAAAAAAAAAAGTCAGTAGAGGAAACTGACATGCCCAAACCTGGACTTGGCAAGTAGGAGGGAGCAAGATCACCTTACTGGTATTCACTGTGGTTCCTGCTGATTACCTACTCACTTCTCCCAGATCTTCTGAGAACCCAAAGCCTGCTTGATTTGTGCCCATTTGGTGCCTAGGCACACCAGATTCTCCTTGCACTTGAATCCACTCCTTCTCTCGGCATACTGCCAGGTCAAAATTTAAAAGGTTGCACTTCCTTAAAATGCAGCACTTGCCAACAGAACCTCCGTCAATCAACTGACTGGTTGCTCCTGTGCTGTTCACGGATGATGCTGGGTGATGAGCTCTGGCTTTGTCGTCTATGAAACTGCTCTTTCCCTCATCCATCCGAGACTCAGCTACTTAAGAGGAAGTGTATGGAATTACCTGGAATGTAGCAGGGAGAACACCTGGTTGGGTCGCTGGAGCATCCAGAGGCAGTCTTGGCAGCATCTCTCCAGATCTGGTAAGCTTGTTGAGCCTTGGTTTAAACTTCAGGGTTTGGAGAATGACTTGGGAATTAAGGAACGACAAAGTGATGGAGAGATCTTCTAGCCCAGTTCTTGCTTCTCTGGGTCTTTAGGAAGCCCGGCTTGCCTCCTTTTCTATCTTCCTATCGTTTACCTAGGGTTTGCAATGATTTACTGGCCTAAAGAAGGAATAGCATAGTCCAACCGATCATCTGAAGGCCAGCTGCGTCTGTGTGGATCAAGAAAGACTTGGAGCCTTTACAGGACTTGCCTTGGCTTCAGACTAAGCCCAAGTCAGGAAAGAGAGGCCCATCCCTGTGAGGATTGTACTTGAAAGGCCAGGCCCATGCTTGTCAAAGCAGAGCTAGGTGTTAGGGCCTGACTTGCTCTAGTGTTCTATGGGGAACCACAAATGGGTGGTGACATCCTACTCATTGAATTGGGCTCATGTTCCTGCTCCTGTCTGGGTTTGCCACATTCTACTCTGATGGAAGAAAACTCTTTGGCTCTAAATTAAAGTAATCCTCATTAGCTCCCGACCCTCCAAAGAATATCACTGCATCCTTCTCTTCCCACCCCCTCTCTTCTGCTGGGGGCTCTGGTTTTTGTTTGCACTAGATGTTGAAGCAGGGGCCCTAAATGTTTGACATGGTCACCAGGGAAGCCTGACACACAGGTCTTTGAGTCTGTTGGGGACAAGAGGGAAGTGAAAGTGCCCATTGGCTGGGTGGTGACATCAAAGCCAAGTCTGCTTTGGACTGTGCAGTGTGGCTGGGAGATTTTACTCCCAGCAGAGGATTAAGTAACACAGCTTTCCAGGAAAAGCATGGCATTTTTCTTTGCACTTGCTTCATGCTCCAAACCATTCAGAATGTGAGCATTAGATAGAGAGATATCAACTTCATTCTGAGGAGAAGCCCTAATGTCATTGACAATCCATACCAGAATTATATGTGGGTCAAATGATAATATTCAAATATTGTTAACTCTGTTGATTTCTGAACAGTGGGATATAAAAAGATGAGTTAAATATTTTCCCAATTTTTCAGCAAGGATACTAGTCCAGAAAGTGAAATATCTTGTCCATAGATGATGGTTACAAACATCAAATACAGTACATATTTTCTTTACTCGGGATGATTTAAATCTAGATCAGGAATAAGTCTCTAGATTCTATAGTTGGACCTAAGTATCAAGGGAGAGGAGAGTATTATTTATTTTAAGACTGATTTGAAGACACACTAGGCTACAATTACTTTCCTGAGACCCATAACAAAAGCTTGCAAACCCAAAACAGGCCTGTTAGCATTTCTCAGCTATTTCTTGTCTTAGTTGAAGGGCTAGCTATGTTTTAACTTGACTAGTAAGAAGGCTTTCTAGGATCAATGTCCAGTTATGATATTTCTGTTGCTAGCGAGAATGATAAGAGCTGACACAGGCATTATCACACTTCTGGCAGAGTTCACCACCTGGGAGACTGCTAGAGTTCAGCATGCTCTGGAGTCCAGAGTCTCTGGGAAAACAGTTCAGTTTAATGTGCCTGCCTGCAGGGAAAAGTTTCCACTTCCTATCAAGTAAGGCTATGATTAAAGGACCATTCCTTCCATCTTCTCCTGTTTGCATCACTACCTGCATCCTGAAGTTAACCCTGAGTGCAATCTTAAAGAGACCGATACACTTAGCTAGGGGTATGAAGTCCTGGGTTCTTTCAAGGGACTCTGAGTTCTTGGACAAATGGCTCAGCTTTGTAGCTAGCAGTCCCAGGCTATCCAATGAGAACCAACTACACTGTCTGGAACTGGATTCAAGCTCTCTGTTTCATCTGCTTTCTCTTCCTCATATATGTTTATAATTGCAGTGTGCCAATACAGTATCTTGAACTTCTTTTGTTACAATTCATTTTAGCTTAAATTATAGGTGTGTGTGTGTGTGTGTGTGTGTGTGTGTGTGTAGGAATGTGTGTGTGTGTGTGTGTGATTGCAGGTGCCAGTGGAGTCTAAAAAAGAGTGTGAGAATGTCCCAGTCCCACAGTGTGGGTGCTGGGAACCAAACTAAGGTTCTCTGCAAGAGAAGTGCTCACTCCTAACCGCTAAGCCATCTCTCCATAACCACGATGAACTTTTAGAGACAAGAAATCCTAAACAAAGTAAGAAGTCAATGACCAGTAGATATTAATAAATAATTTGGTTTTTAAAAATAATAGTTTAATGCGCAAAACTAGAAAACAAGTAAATGGAATTAAAATGGGCACTTCTTATTGTTTCATCATACAAATATTCCCACTATGAATATTTTAGTGAGTTTCTCTTCTGTGTTTCACATACACATATAATATACACACATAATATATGCACAAAGTTATATTCATATGCCACATGTAATATATCCATGCATTTATTAGTGGTTTGCACTATTGCTCCAAAGGATGTTTTAGGAGTTACTGCTGTGTGTCTGAGAACTTGTACCACTTCTGTAAGACCTAACTTCCATAATAAATTCTTATTTCCTATCATTTATTGTGGTCTGCTTTCCAGCTTGTGTTCTGACTGGTGCAGGAATGACATTTGAAGCATTAAAATGGAATATAACAAAATAGCCCCAGGGCTACTGGAAAAAATCCTCCATTTCCTATTATTATTTAATGTTTACTGCATATATACTGTATATATCAGAGGCCATACTAAGTGATTTATAAGTATAATATTACTTAATCCTAACTACCTGGAGGGAAGTATATCATTGTCCTCATTTACGGATGAGGAAACCGGTGTTTAGGCAAGTTAGTTGGGCCAAAGTCACTAGCTAATGAATATCAAAATCATGATTCAAACACAGGCAGTTTGCTTCCAAAGTCCACTCCATGGATTCAAAGTTAAACCACTCATGAACATGCTGATCTGAAGGGTCTTAATGTCCTGGGGCTCTGGCAGGACTTCAGGTGCTTGCTTATATTGAATGAAGCTTTGAAGCTGAGTTGTTGAGAAAGACATTAGCAGTGCTAGGTGAAAGTCATGAAGTCAAACAGGCCTGGGAACCCACCATGCCAACCATGTGACCTCAGGTATCTTAGTCACTGTGTTGCTGTGAATAGATACAGTGCTATGAGGAAAGCAATGCTTATAAAAGAAAGCATCTAATTGGGGGGGGTTGTTTACAGTTTCAGAAGCTCTGGCTATGATCATCATGGTAAAGAACATGGCTGTAGGTAGGCAGGCATAAAGCTGGAGCAATAGCTGAGAGATTATGTACAGCTGATCTATAGGCAGGAGGCAGAGAGAGCAATTGGACCTGGCATGGCCTCTGGGAACCTCAAAAGTCCAGCCCAAGTGATCACTTCCTCCAACAAGGATACACCTCCTAATCTTTCCTAAACAGTTCCACCAATGGGAAATCAAATGTTCAAATATGTGAGCCTGTGGATGCTATTCTCATTCAAACCTCCACACTGGGCATGTTACCTCCTCGTCTAAGCATCAGAGCCTACTGATGAGGGTTGTACTGTTAATTGAGAAGGTAATGTGGCGAAGTATCTGGCATGCTTCCCACGCAATAGTAAATTTGAATAATTCAATTGCTGTCAAGCTGATCAGAAAAGGTCCAAATGGTGGTCTGGTATTCAGTCATGGATGGAACACAGTTGCTATGGGATTTTGAGCAAGATCTTGCCAGACTAGTCCCTCATCCTTCTGGGTGACCATCTGGTTGAACTAGGTCAGCAGTTCTCAATCTATGGATTGCAACCCCTTTTGGGAGTTGAACGATCCTCTCACAGGAGTCACACGTCAGATATTCTGCATATCAGATGTTTACATTGTCATTCACAGCAGTAGCAATATTACAGTTATGAAGTAGCCACAAAATAATGTTATTGTTGGGGGTCACCCCAACAGGATGAACTGTATTTTTAAAGGTGAAAGTTTAGAGCCCCTCGACTAAGTGATTTCTGTAAGACTGGATAGGATCCTAGGTCTTCATCTTGTCTGAGGAGGATGTGCATGGCAGGTGTCCTTACTTCTCATAACTATCAAAATGAAGACATTGAAGTGTATTTTGCCTTGTATCCTCTACCCTGGGTAGGGAGCTGAGGCACGATCTATGCAGTAGGGAGTTTCTGAGATGCTTAGAGTCTAAAAAAAAAAGTTACAGTTATTTCCAGAAGAAGAGGTGAGGCTGTGTGTTCGGAGGGTCTAGGTGCTAAAGCTTGTCCTTCTAGGAAAGGAGAAGGCTGCTGCTTTGTGGATTTTACAACAAGCGAGGGCCTAGAGAGATGGCTCAGTAAGAGTGTGTACTGCTCTTGCCAAGAGCCCTTGTCTAATCTGCAGCACCCATGTTGAGTGGCTCATAACTATCTCTAAAGTCCAGATCCAAATTCTATGCTTTCTTCTGGCTTCTATGAACAACCACACTCTTGTGCACTGCATTTCCACAGAATCAGTGGCAAAGGATGTGACACGTACACGCGCACACAATAAACAAATTCATGAATAAATAAATGCAACTTGAAAACAAACAAAAAAATTGGTCAATTAGGAAGGAAATGACCAATCCACATAAATTTTTGAGTTTTTTTTTAAATTTTTTTATGATTCTGTATTTAGCCAGAAGATAAGCACGCTGTCAGTGGTTCTTCACCTATAGAGGTCTTGACCCCCACAGGGGTAGCATATAGGATATCCTGCACATCAGATATTTATATTACCATTCAAAACAGTAGTAAATTACAGTTATGAAACAGCAACAACATATTTTAATGGTCAGAGGGTCACTAGAGCGTGAGGAACTGTATTAAAGTGTCTCAGCATTAAGAAAGTTGAGAACCACTGTCTTAAGTGAAGACTTACTAGATGTTGAAGGTTTTGGAGAAAGGACAAAGTCCTTACTCTGCAGTTCCTCCCTCTAGTTGCCTCTTAGTTCTCTGCTTGATAGCCTTACCCTCGGTCTGCAGACAGGTCGCTGTGGATCACTTCTCACTCTTAATTAAATGCTGTCCGCCAATGAGCTCTTTCCTTAACATCCATATGCCCCATCCTCCATTAACCCCTTTATTTTTGGTACTATCACTATAAGGACTATCACACATATTTACTATTTAACCGATTACTATTTCTCTCTGTTAGAAAAAGAAAACACTGGAGAATAGTATCATATATTTAGTGAATATCAAGCAAAGAAGTAAATAGCAGGGTTGACCAAAGGCTTTTCTTATGGAGCCTGGATTTGAGTTAGGTGCCACACCCCTAACAGGATTAGAGTAAGAGATTCTGGACAGCATCTTGGGAGAGAGGGACACAGAACAGAGGCCTAGGAAAGGGGTGATGGCATTGGATAGGGTTGGACCCAAAGACCTTGACCCATCAATATTTACCTTCCTAAAATTATTTCTTCCAGAATACCATTCATTGCCTTTCCTTTGTAAGTGATGAAAACCCAGTATCTGTCTGTGTATTAGAAAGCTCATAGGAGGAATTCAGAGCCAGGGACCTGAATCTAGAATTATGATTGTGGCTGTAGTCACTAAGCTTTCTGACCTTTAGCTTGCAGAGCTATCAGAGCAGCCTTGGCTTGCAGTTCTCACGTGACTGTCGTGAAGATCAGATGAGATGACTAGTGGGTGGTACTCCACTCTCTAAGAGTTGGACCACTCTAGTGGTTGGTAGAATGTATGAGTGTGGTGAGGACATGGGGAAGGGAGATTCCAGACCTCTGGCTAATTAGGGGACCCTTCTTCTGGCTTTTGGATAGGAGAGTGACAGAACAGAAGGGAGGGGTTGGAAGACACCCCTTCCTGAGGATGTGTTCAGAGTCCTAATAAGGTGCTATTTCTTCCCTGTGCATTGGACTCTGAGACTCACTTCTACTTTCATCTTTACATTCATTTTCAAACACTAGATGTTATTATCTCTTTCTTTAAAGATAGGAGACTTGAAGTCAGAAAAGCTGTTTAACTTATCCTGGCTTACCCAGCTATTTAGTGTCCGTCCCCAGGGTGAAGGGGTGGGAGAGGGAGATGGCATCTCTACAGCCTGACACCTTTCCATTACCCTGCCTTTTCAAACCCCTGAATGCAAACAATGAAGTTGCATTTCTTGAAGTTGGCCTCAAGACACTTGAATGTGGAAAGGTAGCAAAGTAAAAATTTAAAGTGGGAGCCAAAGCTGGCAACCAACTGAGCTGTTAGAATCCTTAAAGATAGGGAAAGGACCGTGGTGCACCCAAACCTGCAACCAGGCCCTATCCAGGCCTGCTGCTATGAATATTGAATTCAACTGCACATGGTGACTGTTTTGAAGAAATCAGGTATTTGGTATATATCTTCAGAAAGAGTAAACCTAAAAATACACAGCTGGGGGTGATGCCTTCTGGTCTTTCTACACATAAGGTTTCCTTTTCAAATCAGTGGAAGGAAATAAGGTCATTGAGATGATAGCCACACAGCAGCTACTCAATAGAGCTTAGCAAATGCTTACTAAGCATATCCAAGGCTCTATGTGTACATACAGAATACGCATAGCAGCAGTACAGTTTGAGTAAATATGCACATTCACTTAGATAGATGATGGAGGTACAGATGAGTGGATAAACAGGGACAAGATGGCAGAGACATTCCACACACATCCCTAACCTGTAAGTGGGTAGAGAATGCTAAGAGGTCATATTTTAAAAATGAAAGCACAAGAAAAATTTGTAGAGTACCTACTGTGTGCTCGTAGTACGAATTGGGAGGTACAGCATCTTGCACTGGTCTCAGAAGAGCCTAGGAGGCATACTCTGGCAATTTTAAGTTATAATTTCTGTAGTTAAGGAACACTTGTATTTGGAGACAAAGAAGAACATTTTTTTTTTCTTTCAAGGGACTCACCCACTAGAGTGTTAGAGATAAGAAAGCCCAGGTTGTTGGGTGCACTGAACCATTTCAGATTCCCAAAGTTGAGCCACGTAAAGGAAAGTTACACTGCATAAGCAGACTCAAATAATCAAAAAAAAAAAAAAAAAGCATTCCTTTCTGGGCCACCAATATTTCAGAAGCTACCATGGGAAGTTCAAGAAAGAGGTCTTTACATGGAAATTTTGCTGGGGCCCAGGGGCATAGTTCAGTGGTAGCACGCTTGCTTAGCATGCTCAAAGGCCAAGTTTCAATACCCAGCACTGCAAAAAATTCAAGGGGGAAAAAGAGAGGAATGTCCGGAGTCAGGAGTGTGGACGTGGGGTCTGGGTTCAGCTCCATCTCCCTTCCCAGTCTCTCTCTCATCTGCTCATTTGTCCTCTAAGCTGGACGATAATTCCTCAGGCTCCCAATTTATAAACTGTAAGTATGCACTTCGTGTGTCTCTGTTCAGAATAAAATGAACCACCAAATAAATACAGGCATGGCCAACTGAGTCCCAGTCTAAGTGGTCTCAGTATTTCATTTCCTTCTCTAGGGTCCTATGCACCCTCGAAGTCGGGCAAGGCACATTCTGCTGTCTCTCTCCTCATCTAATGTTCTCAGGTGATCTAAGAAGGTGCCATTAAGCCAGCATTTCTCAACCTGTGGGTCGTGACCCCTTTGGGAGTTATATGACCCTTTCACAGGGGTCATATATCAGGTACTTTGCATATGAGATATTTACATTATGCTTCCTAACAATAGCAAAGTCGTAGTTGTGAAGTAGCAATGGAAATAATCTTATGACTGGCGGTCACAAGAAGAACTGTATTAAAGGGTCATAGCATTAAGAAGGTTTGAAAACCGCTGCATTGAGTGCATCTTTCTAGCCCTCCCCTCCACTTTAGACAGATGGCTGAGATAATGCTACCATACAAAAGTTCAGTCTCTATGCACTTATGCATAGAAATAGCTACTGTTTCTTGCTACATTAAATCTTCAATACATAACTTGCATGGCAGCAGTTCCTTTTCCCTTTCCAAAGAAGTAAGCCAAAGCATGCACCCTAGAAAGAAATAATGATGTTTAACATGTAGGGGAGACTCTTCGGGAAGACTTGACAACTGGTAAGAATGAGCTCTTTCACTGGAACTAACTCTAGCCTAGATAAATCACGTGCAAATTTTTCAGATTTCTTCCTGTGCATTCTTTCTTCTAGTACCGAAAACTTAATTGTCTTCCTTCCTTCCTTCCTTCCTTCCTTCCTTCCTTCCTTCCTTCCTTCCTTCCTTTCCTTCTTCCTTTCCTTCTTTCTTCTTTCTTTCTTTCTTTCTTTCTTTCTTTCTTTCTTTCTTTCTTTCTTTCTTTTGTATTGCCTTTTTAAAAATGTTGTCTTTCTGAGCTGAGATCGCAGCTCTGCTAAGAGCTGGGCTAGAATCCGAAAGACAAAAAAAAACGAAACACGAAGTCCCTGACCAAACATGCACAAACAAATCTGATGATGCTTGGGAACCCAGCCCTTGCTGCCGGAGGCTGTCAGGCTGCCTGGGAATTTTCACTCATCTCTTGATTGCATTTCTTTCAGCATTTGATGTACTTGCCACCGGATCCATGATAGAGCCAGCTCTGTTCTCTGGACACTGATTTTATAGTCTCCCTGGAGGCTCTCAAACTGTACCCTATGAAATGGTGCTTACTGAGTCGTACCCGGTGTGACCATCAGTGCGGTACAAGGTGTTGTCATTATTGCAGCAATAGACCAAGCCTGGGGTATTACTGGCAGCCTTGTTCCCAGCCATTTCCAAACACACACAAAGCCCAGCTTCAACTAATTCTAATAATGGAATTAAATTTTTGAAAGTGCTGAAGCCAGATTTCATATTTAAATATTGACTTTCACCACACGGGAAAGGGTAGCCCAATATAAGAGTGACTGGATGATTTTGGCAAAGACATTAATTGGGATTTTTCCGTTGTCAGAGCGACTATCTAAGGAACTCACAGGTGATGCTGTGGATTATTAGGGTTCCTGGGTTCTGGGGGTCAAAAGTCAGAGCAGAGTCTGAATGTGAATCCTAGCATGCCCCATAGGAGCCACCAGCTTCCCAGAGAGGATCCAGGCTTGAACTCTTTCCCCTTTGAGAGGCGAGAATCTCCAGTACACAAGGCTACTGTGGAGGTGACATTAGAATACCATCTCTCCATGCTCCCTCCCCTTGACCTGCATTTTGAAATTCTGCACTTCATTCAAAAGGGGTCAAGGATAACAGCTAAGTGCAGGTTGCAGATTTTCAGGAGTCAAAGCCCAGCTTGCTGTCTGGACCTTCACATTTCTGTTCATCTGTTTCTAGTCTATCAGATAGGGGTGATGACACCAATACCACCACCCATTTTATAATATTGTTATGATGACTGAATAAATCATAAATACAAAATATTTTTATAACAGTCCAAACTAGGTACTGTGATTTTTTTTAAACAGGGCTAATTATTTCAAAGCTGCTTACTGGTTTTGTGTTTGTTATTTCAATGACATGTTCATTATTTTACTTTATTTCAATGTTATGCTCAAATCTCATACCTCAGATCTTTCTGTCTAAAGCAGCCATGTACTTGTATTCAACTAGAATATATTGCTTATCTCTGACAACTGCGATCGCTGCTTCTGTTTTTGATAACCCCCTACTGCACCAAGCTTGGAGCACAAGGGACAGAGACCAACTCTTTAACCTCTGTATATATGGTCAGCAATGGGTTTCTGTAACATTCTCCAAGGGTTCCACAAAGAAGCATTCTTCACAAGAGGTGAAGGCTACACTTATCTGTGGAGAGAGGGACAGAGACTTAGAATGTAGTTAGGAACTTTACTGGTTTAATAAAGTGGTGATTGGAGGTTTCTCTTCCAATCGTTATAGCTTTTTACCAGCCCTGAGTAGTTAGCTTTCCAGTATCCAATAAGATCTCCCCCTCATTGATCAGGCCTTAAGTCCAATTAGATAGCTGTTGAGTACTGCCAAGGTATGTGTGCCAATACTGTATCTTTAGGGTTATTGGGTCATACCAATGGTTATGTTACCACAACACAAGTCTTTTTTAAAGACTAGAAAACATTACAATCAGTTATACTCTGACACATAATAAAGTTACTGTAAATGTACTTATTTACAGAAAGATAAAACAAGATATTACAAAAAGTTTAATAGAAGTTCCTATTCACTGGTTGCCTCTCATTCAAAACATGCATTAGATGGATAAACTGCTTAACCTACATGTCAGGTCTAGATTTAGGTTCCAAGGAGAAGAAAAGGATGGTCTTAATCTTTACATACTCAAATTCAAACAGAAAGAGATCAATTACAAGCTATTGCTAATTGGACTTGAGTGCTAAGTAATAGGGACTCAACAGGGACTTTTAAAAAAATGTGCGTTAGGCTCAGTCATTATGCTGAGGCTTAATACAGTGTTTCCCAACCTTCCTAATGCTGCAACCCTTTAATACAGTTCCTCATGCTATGGTGACCCTCAACATAAAATGATTTTTGTTGTTACTTCATTATTAGCCACTGTTATGAATTTTAATGTAAATAGCTGCTATGCAGGATATCTGATAGGTGACCCCTAAAAAAGGGCCAGTTTACTCCCAAAAGGGTCTTGACCCACAAGTTCAGAACCACAGAAGTAGACTAGTAAATTGTCCAGTTATTTCTATCCCAAATGACCACACCGAATGTTCTGATAGGTAAGGAATCAAGAAGGTGACTCCTTCTTGACTTAGAAGTTAGTTCTGAGACAGTGTGGTGGTTCACACACAGTGGATGTGATTATAAAACGGAGAAAAGGTGCTTACCATGAACCACGTCTACAGAGATGGATCCAGACAGAGGACTCGTTGGCATCAATCATTTTAATGTCAAACCTTGAGACTATACTACGAGATGAAGAAAGTTCTCCTCAAGCCAATGGAGTTGACTATTCTCACCAACCCATTTTTGCCGGGGAGTTCATTTGTTTGACCCAATTTCTCATAATTGAGAAGTTTGTAAGTATTTCTATGGACCATTTCACCCTTACTGTTTTTGGGGGGGGGGTGTTCAGTAAAAGTCAGACTCACATGTAGCTCAGATTGAGAGCTCACTATAATCTCGGGTAGCATTAACCGTACCACATCTTTTCCCAGACTTCTGCAGGCTGGTATCACAGCAGTGAGTCACCACTTTTGGCTTGGTTCTTTTTTGTTGTTTTGGTTTTAAACCTGTCTGGTACAAAGATCAATTCTTTTCCCTACTATCAGAAATTGAAGGTTTCCAAGTTTGTATCTCCAAACTGATATATTTTTTTTTAAATGCAGGTCTTGAATATTGAATTGCCTCCCTTAAAACATCTGACACAGAGACATTGTAAACATATTGTGTTCAAGACTAAGTTTTGAACAATTCTCACCCACCCCAAAATATTTCTTTACCCTGTTAGTCCTTGAACTGCCTAATCAAAAAAAATGAGATTTATTATTGCTAGCTCCACTGCCTTTGCATTTGCCACAGCTCAGTGTGATCTGTTGTTAAATCCTGTTGATTCTCACTTGGCAGTGTGTCTCAAGTCTTTTTAATGCCTCACTGTCTACAAGGCTAACTCCTTAGTCTATGTTAGCGCCTCTCATACCAGGGATCTTACAATAGCCTTTTTAAAAAATTCCCTTCTGTCCTCTTTCTTCCCATGAACAGGTAGAATTACATGCTGGCTAGTTTGGTTTGCTTGTCTACTTGTCACAAGCTAGAGTCATTTAGGAAAATGAAATGTCAACTGAGGGAGGGGAGAAGTTTACAAGTCGGACCTATAGGCAAGCATGTGGGTGATTTTCTTCATTAATGATTGGTGTGTGAGGGCTCAACCCAGTGTGGGTGGTGCCACTTTTGACTGGGTTGTCCTGAGTTGTATAAGAAACAAGACTGAGAAAGACATGAGGAGCAAGCCAGTAAGCAGCACTCCTCCATGGCCTCTACTTCAGTTCCTGCCTCCAGGTTCCTGCCTTGTCTTCCTCTAATAATGTAAGCTTTATGTCAAATAAAACCTTTCCTTCCCAAGTTTCCTTTGGTCATGGTGCTTTATCATAGAAATAGAATGCAAATTTTGTCTTAAGACAAAAGTCAGATCTTTCTACCATCTTGCTAACAACTTTCCATGATATCTTGAGCATTTGGAATAAGCTATGAAGTCCTAACCGTGAAGAGACACATATGATCTACCTCCTGATCCTCGCCCTAGCTCTCCTGCCATGCCAGCCCCTTCCAACCATTCGAAAATACCATGCACTTACTCTCTGTAATGTTTCACTCCTGTTTCCTTGGCCTGAACAAGTTCCCTCCCACTTTTGGCCTGGTGCAATAGAGCCTTCTCTTTATAAGTTCATATTAAAGTGTACTTAACAGATGTCCCTGTTGACCATTGCTGAGAAATGATCACCAAGTGGGTGATCAAACTCTTTGTGTTCTGACCTCCTCAGATCTTACAGTACTATAGTCTCTCCTTGGACCATCCCAGTCTCCCAGTTACAGTGCTTTGAAGCACATACTTTGCACAGTAATTCCTTTGCTTTGATCTGCCTAGATATAGAGTCATCTGGGGTGGGAATCAGGGACCGACAAGTACGGTTGGGTGAAAGGTTTCAAGAATGGGATGACTGGATAAGGAAATATTGAACCATCATGGGAGATGACTATCCTTGCCCAATGTGGACATTGTTCAGGATCCTAATTTTTGTGGTGGTTCATCCATTTTCAGTTTTTAGACCATATACAACAATACTCTTCCCTCTTTATCTCTAGGAATCTGAAAATAAATGGCCTATTGATCGTGGGCGTGGTGCTGACCAAAGTGTCAGGGACAGGTAGGCATGCTTCAAATTATATTCTCATGCCTGCCACCTTCATCCCTTTGGAGGTAACTTGACCCCAATTTTTCTGTTCCATTTATGTACTTACTGGAGACTATACAAAGAACAGAATGAGCCTGACCTGGTAGCACACACCTTTAACCTCAGAACTTGAGATGTAGAGGAAGGAAGGTCAGATCTTCACAGCCAACCTAGGCTAAGTGGTGAGCTTGGAGTCAACCTTTGAGAGAGAGAACCAGAGGAAAGGGGAGGTAGCCAACGAAGGGGAGAGGAAAGGGGAGGCTTTAAAATTTTTATTTTATTTATTTAGTTTTATGCTGTATATGCACCAGTACATTTGGCTGTGTGTGCATGTGTATATGCATGCAGGTGAAAGCTGGAGTTTGATCATTGAGTGTCTTGCTTGATCTTCCTTAACTGGCTTCTTCCATGTCTTTCACTGAACCCAGAGTACATCAAATTTATCCAGGCTTGCTGGCTATTGAGCTCCGGGTGTCTACCTGTCTTCACCTACCCACCAGATGTACTTACTCCACAGGACCTGGCTTTTATATTGCTGAGTCTCTGATTTGGGTATTGATGTTGGTGTTGCCAACAAAGCCATCTCTCTGTCCACCAAGATGGTCTTTTAAAAAGTGTGTGTGTGTGTGTGTGTGTGTGTGTGTGTGTGTGTTGGGGGAGACATGTGTGCATCTGCATGGGAGTGTGTGTGGCATGCACATGGGTATGGAAACCAGAAGCCAACAATCAGGTATTTTCTTTGAATGCTCTTCACCTTGTGCTTGGAGACAGGCTCTCTCATTGAGCCCAGTGCTCACCAACTGGCCAGACTGAGGATGTGCCTGACTCTTCCTGCCTTCCTTCTCTGTCCCCACATGCACACTACGTTAAAGATTCATACCACCTTGTCATGGTTTCCCATGGTTGCTGGGTATCTGGACTTGGATCTTCACACTCAAGTATCAGGCACTTTCTCTGTAGCCATGTTGGTAACCTCACAAGATGTGTTGTTGCCTCTCTCCCCTCAACACCTCTGCTGATATTTTCTTTAATCCTTATGGAGATCCTCTTTTATTTACTGTCCTGGGGATGGCTCTGTATTTGCTGCAGAAAGAAAAACGATAGATTTAAATTCCAGTACGAGATGGAGTTAGACCAGGATTCTTTCTATCATTTAGGGTTTTCTGGTAGATAATTATCCTGCCTCATTATTTTGATAACTCACTCATCACTTCAATTGCTTTAAAATGTTTTAAGCAGCTGCCTTGCCGATCTTAGAACACGGGCCCAATCAATTGGAATCTTACTGTACATTTTTCTAAGAGTAAAGTTTGCTCAAAATAACTGCTATTTTCCTATTTGGGTGTAGGAAAGGTGTAGGGAGGAGTTAAAGCAAAAGCGGGAGGAAGAAAGGGGAAGAATGTACCAGAAACGAGGATCTAATACTGGATTTCAGTTCCCGCTAGAGGAAAATGGTTCATTTCCAATTCTGCATTTCAAGAACAAAAAAGACTTTCTGATGACTTTTAAAATTTTTTCTTTGGATCAGTGTTTATCTTTAGCTGAAATGTATATCTTCCAGTACTTAAAGACTTAAAGCATTTGAGGAAGTAAAATCATCATATTTAAGAATGGTTGCAAAGTCAAGACAGGGCACTTGAAATGCAGTTTTTCTAGATACAATGTGAGTCTCGAAAGGTGTTATCAAGTAACAGAATGCCCTCCTGTGATTATGGTGCTTTACTATCTGGTAAATCATTGATCAACCACCCTGAACAATGATTTTTTGGATCACCTTCCCTTCTGGTGCCCTTGATTCTCATGAGATGCTACTAGGTTCTCCCTTCATGGAAATGACAACTTTAGAGAACAAGAAACTGAGATCCAGAAAACATAGTCAACTGTGGAGCTTTTAACCGTAATGTGGGTCCACAGACCTCACACTGAATTCTCTTTCGGTTCTTCCTTCTTCAACTTAGTCAACGTCTTTTAAGTAAGTATTGGTTGTCAAACATAACACTAAGAAAACAAAACTGTAGTACCTCTGATCTTGAGTTTATACATCAAGACAGAGATCAAGGCATAGAGGCTAGCGTGCAGAATGGAGGAAACTGCACAGTTCTCTAGAGAATCCTCAGGAGTCTGGTGTGGACAATTCAGTGTATGAGATTGGAAAGAAGTTAGCCCGAATGGCGTCATTCATTCTTTAAGCATGGTGTCCTCAATTCTTAACTCACCTTCCTAAATTACAACCTCTATCAATCTTTTTCTATCCATTTTGGTTTTAGTCTTTTGCTGAAATTTTGGCATCAGGACTTAGAGCATGGCAAGGTTAATCTCAACAATTTGATGCTTAAACACTGAAACACTTAAACACTTTCAATTAATTGTTAAATCTCATTTAGGCAATATGTATGTGCCATTGTATCTGTGGTGTTTCGATCCTAAATACCACTCCCCCAATGGTCCTGAATTTTAAAGGCTGGAGTCCACCCCAGAACTATTAGGAGGAAGTGAGACATTCTAAGAGGTAGATGTACTAGGGGGCTTCTAGTTTATCAGTGGTATGATCTCTGTCTTTAAGCTTTGCATACTTGCAATAAGTGGACCACCTTCTTCCATCATACGCCTTGCCATGGGGCCCAAACAGCAGAGCCAATGAACTAGATTGAGACTTCTAAAACCTGGCCAGAATAAACATATTCTATTGAAATGTTAGTGCGATGGTACGTGTTATAAGAATGGAAAGTTGACTACTCTAATATCCAATTTGTTTTTGCCTGGTCACAGAAAACAAATAGTTACAGCTCCTGGCTGATGGGTCCAAGCTGAGGCAGGCTGGGTCTTGACTACCGGAATGCTGTGGAAACCTGTCTTGTTGCAGAGCTGGCACCTGGAGATAATACCTACAGTTTATGACCCAATGTTCTGGAATGCCCATAGTGCTATGGTGATCTTGACCTTAGGTGAATAGACATCATGATGCTCAGATTCTGTGGTAACCAATGCTGGATTCTAGAGTTCAAGTTGTGGATGTTCCTTGAAGTTGTCTGCATTAGAACAACATGATGCCGGGTGATCTTTGTTTATGGTAGAACCTAGTACATGCAGAAGATAATAGGCTTCCCCAGGAGGCTAAAAGTGCAAGTGAGAACTAAGTTGTGTTGCTGTGGCCTGAAAAACTGAGCAAAATTGTGATGACGGTGGAGAGTGCTGAAGCTGTGAGCTCTCACAAGGGCTCTTTAGGGCTCCCTCCACATGGGGAGTTAGATTTTCCTGGATGGCACATGGGGGTAACTGGGCTTTACTCAGTTTTTCACAATAAATACTAGATCAAACACTTCAGAGGGCTGACGTCATGAGTGAGCCAGTGCCTCCCTCCGATCTGAGAGTTGTGTCAGAGAGCAGCTTCTGAGAAGTCATGGAGTTTTACTGGGCTCCAAACCAGGACATGTGGGGCAAGCTTTAGTACAGGCACTGTTGTTTGCGTAACCTAAAGCATGTCTCAGCATCTTTCCGGATCTTTACATCTTCAGTTGATGGTGAACGCCTGTGGTCAGGAGCCCATGTTTCATTCATTCAGCATAGTGCCTACCTCACAAAAGGTTAATAAAACATACAAGTTTGAGCAAGGAAGTGCATGTGTGAATAGAACGAATGAAAAAGTGAGAAGTCATGTCTGTAGTTTAAGAAAGAGGAGTCTTAGTACAACCATGATCCTTGCTCTCACCCACTAGATAATGACCTGTACCCCTGCCATTCTTTAAAAGCCAGTGACTCTGATAATGACATCATCTCCAAAGTCCTTAACAGTTCTGTGATTCTCTGGTTGAACGTTGAAAGGTAAACACAGAAAACGTTTATATTTTTTTTTCAGCATTTACTAACCAAACACGTTATCAGAAATCAAAATAAATCACCTGTTGACCTAAGAGGATCTTGGAGATTTAGCTAGCAGGGTAGCCTATGGGTGGCTTCATAGCACAAGCACCCAGGAAACCCTTTGACATTTGTAAATGTCAGGAAACACTAACAGACAAGATACCCACACCACCAAGGGGGTGGGACATAGATCAGAGATCGGTAGCTCTGTTTTAGTTCAGTGCCCATAGAAATGCAGGCAGCTTGTTGCTGAGGAGGCTGGTATCTCCAGAGTAGAGTGTCCGCTCTCTCCAGGACTGTACAGGCAGCTCTCACTTCTGCTGTGAGCCTCACAGATGTGAGTGACTGACACTGTCAGTCAAATATTCGAAACTGTGGCTTAAGCATATCATTGTCTGCAGAGAAAAGACATCGCTTGGGGCTTTCCATGTGTGTGTGTCAGTGAGATACGTGGTAGGCATTGGACATTTTCGAAGACAAAGAATAGAGGGAAACATTTATAATCCTACTACCCTAAAGCAACCACTATACATATTTTGTTAGTTATATATGCTTATTTAGAGTTAGTCTATTTTCTAAAAATATTTTAAAATATAGTTGTAAATGTGTTTGTGGACCTACAACAGGTAGATATGGATGTGTGTATCCAGCTTCATTACTTTATATATTACCATCTGTATGTTTGTTTTGAGAAAAGTCTCTCTGGCTGGTCTGGAGCTTACTATATGGATTAGGTTGGCAGAACTCAACAGATGCCTCTGCTTCTAGAGTCTTGCGATTGAAGGCATGGGCCATCACACCAAGCCCCATGCATATATTTCAACTTCAATCTTTCAGACTTAGTATTTTGTAATTTACTGAACCATTCTCCTACCTAATGCTCTCTCTACTAACCCAGTCCATGGTCAGACATGTACACTGTTTGAAGTTTCCATATTTGATGCAATGCTAACATTAATGTTCACATGCTAACATTCAAAGGTTTGCTTTCCTATGTGTTCCATTATATCTCTAGCATCGATTCCTAGAAGTAGAGCACTGAGTCAAAGGGCATGACTGTGCTCTTGATTGTTGACATGTGACCACATAGCTTTCTGGAAAACTCATGTTAGTCACAGTAGGACTCGGTCTTGCAGCATTTCTTCGAGAATTATTTAAATGTTATATATGCGATAAATATAAGTGTTGGTTTGAAGACTCAATAGCTGACATAAAGGCTGGCTGGATTGGGAAGAGTTAAAGGGGAAAGGGAAAGAGATGTGAAATTTGAATAAGCTTTAGAGCTAAAAACCACTGATTACTGACAAACAGCCAGAAATTAATGGGACATTTTAAGTCAGTATGCATATCAATGTTGTAGTAACAGTGAACTGAAGTAGATAAACATCTAAACAACTGATGCAGGGTAGATCCAACAGGACACAGCCACAGGAACTTGTTAAGTTTGCTGTCAATTATTTTCTTGTCTGGATTGTCTCCACATATAGAACCTGTGAGGAAAAAGATGAGACTGGAATGGGAAAAATATGATCAGAAAATGCCATATAGTTATATAAAATAGCCTTATATAGTTCAGTTTAGTCAAATAAAGATGAGGCTAGAGGCACTCCCCATTTGGACTATGTGGCTGTATGAGGTTAATGAAGGCAAGCTCATGGTTGGAGATTCAGTCCATGGCTCTTCTACATAGCCAGAGTTACAATTCTGTTGACCCACAGTTCCACTGGGGTTATTAAGTAAAAGCAGACACTCAGGGAAGATGGTGAGTTCTCCTACAACTCCAACAACAAAGCCCTAGGTTCTGTGTGTCTCACACAGACTGATGGCAGGTTAGCTGAGAATTCTGTTTCCATGGAGGGTTTCCATGGAGAAATGTCAAGCATGTGGACTGGGTCACCTGCCTTGGTGTCTCCTTTGTGTTCTGATGGCTCTGTATGTAGATGGTGGCACACAAGAACTAGGTTGCTTTCAATTCAAGAACTAGGGAAGTAAACAGAAGAGCTGAGAAAGATGGTGGATGGTCAGCTACAGGACCCTGGGAGGTGAGGCAGGAGGATCATGATGCCAACCATGATTACATAGTGAAATCCTGTCTCAAAGCACCAAGTGAATGGATAAGTAAATATATATTACAAAAAAACCAAGTAAGCATGCTATCCTGACTCTATTCTGAATGAGAACCAGAACCCGTCTGACCTCAATGGAGGCCGATGTCATGATTGGGAGGTGTCTAATAATAAGATATCACACATAACTATTCTTTTTTTGAGTTATAGGCTTCATTACTAAGAATAATTTTATATTAACCGAAAAGTGAGAAAACAGTCCAGAGAATAACCCTGTACCTAGTTTTCCCTACTATTCATAATTTAGTAACAATTTCTAAACAATAATGTCAGTTGGATCCATGGATTCAGTCTTGCATAGGGTTCTCTTCTGACCTTTGCTGTTCAATGTCTGATAGATCCAGGAACTAACTTTCTCTTTCTCTTCTTCTGCTGTCCTTGTCCTTTCTTCCTTCCTCCCTTCCTTCCTTTCTCCCTTTCTCTCTTTCTTTCTCTTCCTTTTGTTCCTCCTTTCTTTTCCCTCCCTTTCTCCCATGCCTTCTTCCTCCTCTTCCTCTTCTTATTTCTTCTGATTTTATATGTTTATTTGAATACTGTGACCACTGACACCTGAGGCACTTCTACATGGCTACAAGGGCTCTCTCTAGGTCCTCCCTTCCTCTCTCTCCTCTCTCTATTCCCATGCCGCCTTCCCTATGTCCTGAAATATTTCCCATATTCACAAGAAGCCTGGTGGCTTAAAGACAACTTACAACTGTCCTTCCCTTTCTATCATTGACTGGGACAGTTTTCCAGAACAAAAAGAAAAGAATAATAGGAAAGAAGAAAACAGGAAAACAAAACTGAAAGGCAGAAAAGCTTTTAGGGCTGCCAACTCTGATCATGAGTAAGGAAAGCAACAAAGGAAAACTGGGTCTCAGACCCTGCACCTTCCAATCCTTAACATTAAACCAAACCAAAGCAAAGCAAATGATAACAACAACAACAAAAAACAAAAAAAAAACAAACCAAAACAACAACAAAAAAATCCAAGTCTTCACTTGGCTTTTGGACTCAGCACAATCAGAGACTTTGGTCTACAACTGGTTAAAAATTGATAAGGTGACTATTTGCAGATTGTCTTCATTTATTCCGAAGCTTACATTTTAACCTCTGGCTCCACCTCCCCATCCCCCACCCCACCCCCACCCCAGCCTTTTGTTTTTTTTCCTCCCCTATCCTACAGAGTCATAGAAGTCAAGACACAGGAAGTCACTGGGCTATCCTTCCTTCACACAGGTGAGGGAACTGGGGCCTCATGGTGGCTTTCCCCTGCAAAAAACATTCCGGGTAGCACTAGAATCAGAAACTGAGCGTGTTGAGCAGCAAGCCACCTTTTCCTCTCCCTCACTCTGGGTACCTCAGAGCCAGGTTTGTGTTCTTCCTATGTGTACAGGCTACATAGAGACTGGCATGTAAGGTCCATGCACCCAGTCTCTGCAGCCTGACCTCAGGGGACGGTTTGATGACTTGAATTTCAGGCAGCTGAAAAAGTTTCTGCGGGCGGAGGGTGAAATAAACAAGAGCAGCCACTGTGGAGATGTGAATGGAAAAGTACCAGCCCTCCCTCCCTCCACACATTCTTCTGCTCTCCAGCTTTCCCTGCCACCAAGCCAGCTTCAGATAGGCTTATGCATGGTCAGGTGTACAGAGGGCGGTGTGGAGAAGAAGAAGGAGAAAATAGGCAGGCACAACACGTAAATCAAGTTTTTCCACTCCTAGCCTAGGGTGGTAGAGAGCAGCCTGGTAGGCAGGGCCAGTCACCCAAAGTTTACAAATACTCAAGTCCCTCCCTCCCCTCATCCCTCTCACTTTATGGTCCAGTTTCCGCTTTTCCTCCTGCTAAGGTTTCATAGGAAGTGAAAACCCTGCTATTGAAAACAGTGCTGGAACGCAAAAAAAGCCAAATGATTGCGTGTTCCCATCCCGACACTTCTCTATTTTAAAATCCAGATAGTCATTGCCATTTAAATTTATGAGCAGAGCATGGGCAATTGGTAGTGCAATGAAAAAGCCTGTAAGCCAGGCTGAAAAGGTTTGCTAAAGAAGGGCAGATGATGACAGTGGTGAAGAAGAGGAGAAAGAAGAGGAGGAGGGAGGAGGAAAAAAAGGGAAGAAGGAAGAGGAGGAGGAGGGAGGAAAGAAAGGGGGAGGGAGAAGAAAGAGGAGGAAGACAAGGAGGAGGAAGAGAA
>NW_022196894.1:21723599-21733642 GCF_008632895.1 Mastomys coucha | reverse complement strand
GAAGAAGGAGGAGGAGGAGGAAGAGGAAGAGGAGAAGAAGAGGAGAGGAGAAGAAGAGGAGGAAGACAAAGAGGAGGGAGGGGGAGAAATGAATGGATGAAATGAACCTGCTTTGAGCAAGAGGAGAAACTGAAATGAGATCTCCTCAGGAGGTGATAGTGCAGCTGCCTACAGGCTCAGGTCTGTCCTCCAGTCCCAATGTCTCTGTATTTTTTTTCTGTTTCCTCCTCACCCCTCAATCTCCCTGAATTCCACTAACCTATTTTTAAAAACATACCAAGAGCCTTCTCCTGTGTCTGAGGATAATATACAGAGAGTTTTTATAGAATGTTGTTCATTTGTTTGTTTTTTAAAGATGAGGTCTAACGTAGCCCAGGTTGGCCTCCAACTCACCATGAAGCCAAGGAAGACCTTAAACAACTAACCCTTTTTCCTCTAGCTTTCTCATATGTCTGGCTTGTGTATAGCACTTCCAAATGAAGGTCTTGAAATAGAATGAAGAGGTATATTCTTCAACAGCACTGTCAAATTTTACAGCTCAGGTACTTCATATAACCACACAACTCTCCACAAATCCAAACGACCCAGCTCCTATAAGCATGTCCTGGAGCTGGTTCTCGGAACCAGCTACTGTTTACACAGGGCCTAATGCAGTCTTACTGTCCTCCATTGTGCAAGAACAGGATACACATCCCCTCAAAGCCATATTGTCAGGTCAGCCCCAATCTTCAGAAATGACTATGGGCATCAAATCACATGGATTCATTTTCAGTTGTGACTCTAGGTTGGCTCAGACCCCTTCACGAGGGACAGTCTAGTCTTTGAGAAGACAGAGCCTGGAGGAGTGATTATCGGTAAGGCTCCTTGTTCTAGAATCTTCAGTGCTGAATTGTGGGAATGGTCTTGTGAAAAAAAGTGGGTGTGAATTGTGTTCCCTTCCTTCACCAATGTAATATTAGTACCAAGTTATTTTATTTTGTAACAGAGCTTACATTTACCCAGCAGCTGTGATCAAGGATCTATTCCTAAGCTCTGTCCATGGGGCAAGGAAGTTGGCCTAGTCCTCTCTTATGAGTATTAGCAACCAGGAATCATGAACTCATGGCATTAGATGATCCACGTTGTTCTCAAGTGTGCAGAAATAATTCATAGGACCCTAGGGCAAGGAATCACTCCTGTGAGCTCCTTAAGGATGATTTAAAAGAATCTGAATATACTCTAGTCATTTCTTTAGCCCAATAATAGCACTGTAGAATTCAAGGGCCTTACACAGCTGGCAGTGATGAGGTAAGACCAATAACGAGAGGAGAAAGGACATTCAAGAAGAGATTACATTGGTATAAAACTCTGTTAAGTTACTTTATCTGGAACTGAAGAAACTGAAGGGTGAGTGCCTAATTTTCGTCAACATCCATTCAGTTAAGAGAAAAGAGACTCATCTAAAAGCAAGTGTCTCCTTCTGTTCTGGTTATTTTCTTCCAACATACACACTTTGACTTGTGGGGAGGGGTGGGAAGAGAGGGAGGGAGAAGGGAAAAAAATCAAAACACAACAACAACAACAAAAAATCCCACCACAGTAACACAAACTCTGGCCCATGATCCCAGGAAGGATAAGAGGTCCTAGTGCTGGGGTTAATTACCCATAAGGCAGGGTTGGTGGGCTGTTGCTCCGCGAAACTCTTCAGAGAATCAAAGGGTTTGAGGTATGAGAAGGGTAAATTCCTTCCCAGCCCCCACTCTGGCTGGCTCTACTGCCTGAGGAAGCGCATTTCCCTTTGCTCTGCAGCGCCCCCATGGGGCGAAGAGTGGAGTAGCAAAGGGAACACAAAATGGACAGGCTGTGTGTGTGTGTGTGTGTGTGTGTGTGTGTGTTTTGAAGGCTTGGTGGTGGGAGTCAAGGGATAAGACACATAGCCACTTTGAGAAGAAAAATAACCAAAATCACCATAAAAGTAATTCTATTTACGAAGAAAACAGTACAGCAAAACCATACAACTCCGTTCCAAAGCTAAATCGCATCTAAGAAATAAGAAGTATATTAATGCCCAGAAAAGGTAGTAATCAGACAGCTAGCTACACAAAGAAAATCACTTCAGCAAAATCAGGGTGTCATTTTGGTCCAGTGGGATTTACCTAATACTCTGATATGAGCGGGAAGGGGACTCTAGACACAAAAACCCAACGCAGCCACCCTGTTTCCTGGCAGTGTGGATCCATGGGACAAAGTCACCGTGTCTTTGGAAGTAAAATGTTCAATTTCCCAACAGTGATAGGATTAGGTCTATGTATATTCCTCAAAAATCCTTCACAAGGCAGGCTTTTCCGCCTAGACTGCAGTAATCCATCTGCCAATACGTATTAAAACATTCCGATCTCTCAGGGACAGACAACGGATTTTGTAAGTCCCAACCCCCAGAGAAATCAATCAGCTCCTTCTGACTCCCCCAGTTCTAAAACCTGTGATATCATCTTTTGAAGTGGTGGTGTTACTCCAACAACAGCACAGCCGAAACTTCTTAGAGGACCAGTCCTCCGTACCCCAGAAACCAGCAGTCCGCCAGAACTCTGCTTGCAGCTCTATTTTTAAGCCCGCGTTTAGGGTTGTGGTCCACAGGTATTCATTAGAAATTAATATGTGGAGATGTTTTGCGAATGCTTAAGAACCCCCTCTGTGATTTAACGAGCCACTTGAAGGACTTTCACAGCTAAAGCCCAGAACAGCCTGACCTTTGAATGCGTCTTCTGCTCCAAACACTTTGGGTTCATTCTAATTCTTAAGGAATCTGAATATTATTTAGCTCACACCCTTCTTGCAAGAGACAGACATAAAAGAAACAAGAGTCTCACTCATCCAGGGATGAGTAGGAGGGCAAAAACCCCAACCAACATTTAAATAGGGAAACTGGCAGCTATGAACAAACAAACCAGGGCCCACAGTGAAAGGATTCTGCCCTGCATTCGCCTTTTAAAATAAAGGAAGAAAGAAGGGAGAGAAAGATTTCCCCCTCCTCCTACTCCCCTCAGCTCTGCTCCAGAGCCCAGAGGACCCGGCTGCGTGCAGTGCGCCTGGTTGTAGCACAGCCTGTGCTCAATACACGCAGTATCTGTGATCCTGGCAGCCAGGCCTTCAGAATTCCCTGGGGCTGATCCCTTCAACACATACTGAAGAGATTTTTTTTTCCTTCCCCGACGACCTTGAAACGAACCCAGTGGGGGTTTAAAAAAAGAAAAAAAGAAAGAAAGAATTCAAGACCTTAAGAAAACAGCAAATTACAAACATGTATTTGGCTTCACAGAATGTTGTAACAGACAATCATTTCACGTACCCCCATACACATTTCTAGCATCAAGAAATTTCCAAAGAGTCAACAGTAGCAGAGTAAACCCACCACTGGCTGTCCTAGAAAGAAACAAACCAAACCAAACCAAATCCTTTTACATCTCTTTCAAGTGCAGGAAAGCGTCCCTTCAGCGAGAAAGTCCAAGAGGAAAAGGAAACTGTACCAAGGGCGGCTGAGCCAGAGGTGGGGTGGGGGTGGTGGGGATGGAGGTTGGGGCTGTCATATGTGGCCAAAATTTTAAGCTTCTGTCAATGGTATTAGGTTGAAATATTGCATCTTTTAAATGCCAGAGAGAGAGAGAGAGAGAGAGAGAGAGAGAGAGAGAGAGAGAGAGAGAGAGAGAGAGAGAGAGAGAGAGAGAGAGAGAGAGAGAGAGAGAGCGGGAGCGCAGGGAGACAATAAAACCAAAGGATGACAGTTCCGACGATTTACATAACACCACAAACTTGCAAGAGGCAAAAATCAGAAGCGGAAAAAAAACCCTAAATCATTAAAATACAACAGGAGCATCCCGCCACCATCCCAAAAGGAACGTTCCCCCCCCCAACACATTTTGTCCCAAATAAAAAGAAAACAAATGAACCCACCGAAACTGCTTGGCAAATATTTTTCTCGTGGTGCCTAATATTCTAGCTGGAAGGAGCTGTGGTATTTATTGTTTTCTCCCTCACCCGTCTCTCTAAACCTGCCTCTAACATACTTGTTCTACGGCTCAAATCTCTCGCTCCCTTTTGTGTATTTAGCTCGAGGAGCCGAGTTTATGGGTAGGAGAGGAAGAATTAGCCCCAGACCCCGGGAAAGCGAAGCGCACTCCCCCTCTTATGTCACCGAATAGCAAATTAGTTCTCAGAATTCCAGAGGCCGAGCTTTGCTACAGCGAAGACGTCGACGTCACGGAGGAGGAGCCCACGTGACGGCGGCGGAGCGGGCCGTTCCATCAGTGGCCGGGGGCAGGGAGGGTCGCCTTGTAGCAGCGCGCGCCCGCCGCGGGACCCCACGGTGTTCCGGGCGGCAATGCTGCGGGAACCCCGACCCACACCGTAGGGCGGCGAGTGGCGTGGCCCCGAGGCATTCTGCCGGCCGGGAGGGCGCTGCGGAGCGCGCCGCTGCTACCGAGACCTCCCCTGCTGTGGAGCAATGGTAAAGCCCGCAGCTCAAATTCCGAGAATTGAGCTCTGTTGATTCTTAGAACTGGGGTTCTTAGAAGTGGTGATGCAAGAAGTTTCTAGGAAAGGCCGGACACCAGGTGATTATTGCTGTTGCTGCCGCCGCCGCTGCCGCTGCCGCCGCCGCCTCTGTTGCCGCTGGTGCCGCTGCCGCCGCCGCTGCTCATGATCATTATTTTACCTTTTAATTCTTTTTTTTTCCGCTTTTGCCAAATGCTTTGGCTCCAAGTTTCCTATGTGTATCTATTGATATAAATGTATCTATTTATTGATTCTAGCTGTCAGGTGTTAAAATAAATGCCGAAGATCAGCCCCACGTCTTTCCCACTGTAGGATCTAGCTTTACGCATACGTATTCTTCTTCTTCTTCTTCTTTTTTCTTTTTTTTTCTTTTTTCTTTTTTTTTTTTTTTTTTTTTTTTTTTTTTTTTTTTTTTTGCTGTCTTGGAGCGCCTCGGCCGCCTCGGGGAGGCTGTGCCGCCCTGCCCGGTGTTGTTTCGCTGTTTGGAGACGCAGGGGCGCGGGGCGGCGGGCGCTGGGCTGCGCGGCCTGGGAGGGCGGACCGCGGCGGCCCCGCCGGCTTCGCGCGGCTTGGCTTGCTTTCTCTGCTCGCTTGCAAACTGCCTTCCCCGCCGCTGCCTCCCTCCCCGCTCAGTTCTCCGGGTGCCCGCGTTGGCGGCCGTCCACCGGCCCCGGCCCCGCACAGCCCCTGCCTTGCACCCGAGCCGGGAGTCAGCGGGGGGAATGCAAGCCAACTCCTCGGCTGGTTGTTTTATTTTCCCTTTTCTTTTTGGTCATAAAGCCAGATGAAGTATCGTGTCTGCAGTTTCCTTTGAGAGCCGTGATCTTCCCAAGGAGAGACAGTGTTTTGGGGAGGCTTCGCTTGCACGGGGGGCGGGGACGTTGAATACTTTGAAAATTATTCTTTCTTGGTTGGAGTCGAGGCAGACGGGAACCCGGGTGCGCTCGGTCTGCCCAGCCAGAGGAAGGAGGCTTGAAGGCGGGACAGGGATTTGGGGGGTGGGCAGGAGAGGGGTGCGCGGTTTTTTGCACCTGCGGCGCTTTCAGCGTGCGGGATCCGGGGGGGTTCTTGGCCAGCCAGCCCAGAGCTCCGGGGAGGTGGCGGGATTTCTGGCGGCCGCGGTGTTTGTATTTTGGGTGCTGCGTGACTGTGTTGGCTCTCAGCGGTAGTTCCCTCCCTTTCCTAAATTTAATTTCATTTTCCCCCCCTTGGTGCAAGCTGTGTAAAAAAACAAAACAAAACAAAACAAAAAACCCCAAAAAGGCAGCTATGGTCCTGGGTATAGCGGACGCCACACTTCAGATTCCCAAGGTCCTTATTTTGGGCGAAGGAAGAGAAACAGAGCCCCAGCCTGCGTTCCTGATTTGCAAGATCAGGGAGGGAAGAAGGGGTACTTTGTGATTCTGGCTGGGGACCCTGGACGGGAGGAGCGGGTGCGATAGGGAGATCTTTGTGAGTGATTTTGCAAAAACAGATTGCGAGGTTGGTTGGCTTTGCAACCTGTGGCTCTCCTCGAGGGAGTAGGAAAGGGGGAAAGCGGCGGCGGCGGCCCGGGGAGGGAGTGGGTTGGGAGTTGGAACCTAGGAAATGAACTGCCTTGGGGGGCAGCGGGAGCTGGAGGCCACCCCTGCCGGAAACGGTGAACGTTAAATGTCTTGAGAACTGCGGGTTGCGTTGCCTGTATAATACCGCGTTATTGGAACCCTGGCGAGAGATGGAGCTAGTGTTGCAAAAATGAGTTTTAAAAGTCCCCCATGAAAAACAACAGCACCAAACAATATTTATTTTAAGAGTAAAATAAATAATCTCTGTTGTGCTCCCTCGCATAGAGATTTAGTTTTTGTGCTAGGGGTAGTGAGAAATGACCTCAAACCTGGCGCTGGAACTCCAAAGCCTCCAAGGTCCTTGACTGCAGTAGAGACAAGCATCGCACCCCACCCCCTAAGAAGTGATTTTATCTTTGACTTTTTTTTTTTCCTTCAACTATTGTATAGTTCTCAGAGGAAAATATTGAAATGCCAGTGTATATTATTCTATCCACAAAAAAAAGAGAGAAAGAAAGAAAGAGAGAGAGAAAGAAAAGAGCAAGGAATGGAAGGGGAAGGCAAGAGAGGGATCCTCTCAGAAGGACTGTTTAGAAATAGTTTGTGGCTCAGAGCTATGCCACTGGCTTCCTCTGCAGTTTGCTGGTTTCCCTTTTCCTTTGCGAGGTGTGTGTGTGTGTGTGTGTGTGTGTGTGTGTGTGTGTGTGTGTAACAAACAACCTTAAAATAGGGGAGGGGGCAGCGTGATCCATCTGGAGACAGGTATCTGTTTTGCTCACAATTTACTACCAAAAACCTTTGGCAGGCACTTGAGCAGGACCTCATAAGCCTGCACACCAAGCTGAACTTCATCTGGCCCTAGTCCACACGCTATTCCTGGAGGTAGCAAACATGAGTTCAAAGGAGTTAGGTGAAATCATATTCTTCTTTATATACCGGTTTTAATACAAGAAGGAAAGATATTTGTCCCCTGGGGGAAGAGGAAATGGAGAGAAAACACCAGGAGATAGACATTTCTCTTGCTAAAATGACTGCAGTTGAGTCCTGAGGCCAAAATAGAAAGCTGTAGATGGACACCTCCCCACCCCCACCCCCACCCCCAGTTTATAAATAGAAGTTTCCAGCATCCTATTTGGAAGAATGTCTTTTCTAATACTTGCAGGCGTTTGGGTGATTTTTAAGGGTCTGCTGGTAGTGACCGTAAGGCTAGATGCTGTTTAAGACAACCAAGTGACTTGAGCAGAGACAACCAGGAAATGGGTATTCACTAAGTACTCTCTCCCTCGCCTCAGTTTTGAAGGGTTTACCGGAGTGTTTTCTTGAAAAGACTAATTTATTCTGGCCTTGGTGGTCAGGAATGGCATCCTAAATTTCTAAGTTGTCGTTTGCTGAGCCCCGAGGAGGAGTTCCAGTTATGGGTTGAGTAAATGCCATGACTAGATGTCAAAATCTTTCCTTCCCTCTGTCTCCTGCTGGGGATAGCCCCCTCTCTTGTGAAAAAAAAAAAAAAAAAAAAAAAAACAAAACTTAAGTTTCAGGGGAGGTAGTGCGGCAGCGCCACCCCTTGGTGAGTAAAACTATTGGTAAAAGTCAAATATTTGAAAAATAGTTGTGAAATGAGCGTGATGTGCTTCCCCCCACCCGGAGAGATTTAAAAAAAAAATGAGAGGTGAAACTTTTAAAATCAGTACTTTGCAGTTAATCTCTCAAATAAGATACAAACACGTTGTTTTCCAAACTAGATTGATGTCTTAACAGGCGATGTCCTTCCTGTAATTCAAGGGACACACTTTGAGGAGTAGAGATGAGGTGGGATAGAGTTGGCTCTTAGCATCGACTTCTCTGGATTGATGTAGCTATTTTCACCTCAGACTTGACTTCAGGTACCCGCAGTCGATTGATGGTCTGACTTTGAGCTAAAGAGGAATGGTTTTTTTGGTGTGTAAAACCGTAGAACTGAAAGTGTTGTAGTTTCCCTGGGGGCCGTGGTGGCTTGTGTCAGAGTGATGGGGGAGAGGTTTGTGGACCGCAGGGAGCAGCGGTAGGCTGGGCTGCAGCCTTGTGAGAGACTAAGTAGCTTGGCGCGTGCCGGTTTCCTACACTGCGCAACAAGTGGGACCGCAGCAGGGACGGACGCGCGACTCTGCACACTGGCTCTGCTGGTTAGCTTCTTTTTCGCTCCTCCCAGCCCTTCCTGCTTCCCAGTTATGGACCAGTAGCACCTCCAAAGACCATATTCTGTTCGGTTCCGCACCCGCTTTGCTCAGTGGGTGAAAGGCTTACCGCTGGTCCCCCTTCCTCTGTGGATATAGACCATGGGGTTATTCCCGACTTTTGCTTCCCTTCTCCTCCCTCCCCCCTCTCTGTCTCTCTCTTTGGCACGAGTCTCTCTTAATACTTTCAGGTGTGGTTCTTTTTGAAAGCAAGAGCTTTGAGGAGAGGACGAAGGGAAACAAGTAGCCAGATAATACATTTAAAGCAGCTCCTGAAACCGTACGGGGTTGGGTAGAGGCATGAGCATCGGAAGAACGGAATTACATCTGCTCAACTAAATGTTTTCCGACTTCAGTTTTGGAAGCAGCTGCCCCCCCGCCCCCCCCCCCAAGAGAGACAAAACCGTGCTGGTCGGGGTACCCAGTGTAGAAGGCTGTAGTAACAGGGTGATTGTTGAACGGACTGAGTCCGCCACCTAGTGGTAGGTCCCGCTCAGGGTTTGCTCCAGGAGCGGTGATCTCTGGATCCTGATCAGAAGCTAGGACTGAGGAGGAAGGGCGTTCTCCAATGAAGACAGCATCCGACTTCCAAAATTTTGACGAGACAGATGAAAATCATATACCCACGTCGTCCACATCCACAATTGCTCAGCCATCAATCTCTATCTCAACTGAGAAACAGTACTTTCTTTAAGGACATCTGTGGCCTCTCCACAGAGACAGTCGGTACGGAAGGATTGCGCCCAAACTCTCAGGAGCTTTAAGATTTAAACTTCATTGCAATTGTGGAATCGGTCCTAACATCAAGTTTCTGAATTCCAAAGAATTCAAGGGAGTTTATTCCAGTTCATCTAAGAGAAAGGGAGAGCAGTTTAACCTGGGGCCACTGGAGTGTCCAGTGCACATTGGAGACGGTTCCCTCCCAGTCTTAGCTTCAAGTTGTTGACATGGCATGGAAAGGTTACAGAGGTAGGAGCCGGTGGGGCATCTCAAAGCTGTGGTGCATGCTTGTTCTGAGAGTTGAGTGGCCAGAAACTTCTTAGTCTAGTTGGGATTGTGCACCGGCTTTCTGAAGCTTTGAACTCCAGACTCACTCTCTTTCACCCAGTTTATCCTTTACTTAGTGGCCTAGGGAGAAATCAGGTGTGTGTGCGCGCGCGCGTTTCTGTAGGGGTTGTGAATAAACAGAGCTTTATTCTTTGAGAACTTGTACCCCATCTCCTCCCTAGTTTGTGTTTGTTTTTTTTTTCCCCCTCAACGCTCTTAACTGAGACGTCCCGCTTGCACCGACGCACTGGCGGCCTCTAGTGGCGTCCTCACCGCAGAGGCACAGCTGTCTCTCCCCACCCCCCTTTCCACCCCCCGCCGGGGCCGAGAGGAATCCAGTTCATCCTCTATCACTGCGGGAGTTGTCCCAGGCCGCCGCGGAGAAATGCGCCTCTGTTCGGGTTGGAAACGAATCCGGGGACGTGTCTGAAGCGCGGTGAAGTTTGACTCATCGCTTTCCAAGGACAGTTAGTGCCTTCCATCTTCATTAACGTGAATAAAGACCTTGGCTGACTTCTGTCTAGATCGAATTTTAAAAGGCATTGTTTGCTTGGGGAGATCATGCCTCTCTTTCCTGCCCCACAGTACCCCGCCCACCCCATTGCGGATCCCAGTCCAGTCAGGATGAGGGAAGAGATCTTTTCTGAAGGACATGGTTTGCTGGCTTTGTCGGCAGGCCTTCTGGAGGCTATCTCGACCAGGCTCGGGA
>NW_022196894.1:21712008-21723589 GCF_008632895.1 Mastomys coucha | reverse complement strand
GGGGGTGTCCCTTCAGCTCTTGATGATAAAACACACCCCTTTATTTTATTGCATTTCCTCGAAGCTTGCAGGCTAGCAAGAGCTCGGAGGCAGGACATGTAACAGAAATGAAAGTCAGGACACAAAGTCCTCTGGTTAGCTCATTCAGCTGCGGAATCCATCGCACTGTCTACTTCTCTTTTTTATTTTTTTGTGTCGTTCCCGCCTAGAGGCAAGAGCATCAGTATTGTCCTTCCTTACCTCCAGAACAGAAGCAACACTTTGACTCTACTCATTATCGCCAGAACAGGGTGGCTAGACCTGAGCACCCTGTTAGGAAAGAGCGCTCCTGCTGGAGCCCAGAGGCATGTTTCAACGCGTCATCCTCCCCCCACCCCCACCCCCACACCCCCAGCCTTCAAACTCCTTGGATAGTGATTTACATTTTAAGAATCCTCTTTAGATTTTTCGGAGAGCTATTGGAGTTATTAGATTACCAATAACCCAACAACCATCCTCGATAGAGAGAAGTGGAAAAGCGTTCTCCAAATCCAGACCCTAGCCAAACTAGGTCAATGGGAAGGAGGGGCGGGACGAGCAGCCGGCTACGGTTTCAAGCCTTGAAGGAGAGCTCCCTCTAGCGTTAGACAGACGTAAATACACTATTATGGTTGCGCTTCCAGTAAGTGCGAATAGTAACTCCTAGGATATTCATTCCTGTCCCATATAAAATTCCCTTTGCCACCGTTAATTCATACCTAGGGAAAAAGAAAGCGCAAAACAGGGATCCAGATAGACCCTGTCTCTGGGGTGCGAGCCTGATCTCGTCTCCCTCACTGAAAGGATGTGCCGTATAACGATGATACCCGTTACTTTTAGGACTGGATCGAGGTTGTGCAGACCTCCCCAAAGGCTCAAGGCTACCGAGAGCACTTAGAGGATGGCTACAGGGAGTTCTTTCCTGGGACGGCGAGGCAACCCTGTCGTGTGTCAGAGCTTGCACTGGGGTGGGCCCTGTTACCCAGTCTCCACGGTTTCAGGAAAATCAGACTCTGAATTCCGGAGCCTGTCTGGCTTCAGCCTGGTCGCTCCAGCTCTAAAGGTTGGGCGGAAACCTCCCCTTTCTTGCCAACGTAGGCGGAAGGGGCTTTCAGTTTACTTTTCTTCCAGGTTTAGTCTTCCAACCCACCCCCACCGCTCCGCCCCGCGCCCCAATTCGGCCAGGTTTCTCCAAGGGTGCAGACCCTTAGTCCCGGGACTTAATCTTTTTGCCCTTAATTTCTTATCTACCCATTCCCCTGTAAAGCAGGGAAGGAGGTAGCAAGCGGGAAGATAAAAAGAAAACCCAAGAAATAACAAACAGCAACAAAACAAAAGCAAACGAACCCTAGCGCACTCAGTTGTCAGAATAGGGCAAAATAGAAATCATGACTCGAGCGAGCCTCGGACTGTCTCCAGACTCTTGGACTCTGCTCTCTGCGGCTTTTAGCTTGCTGGGGGCAGGAATAGGGACCCAGTAGACTCGGGGCCTGGAACCCGGAACCCGTGTGGACAGCGGAGTTAGGGGAAAAGGGTGCTCTGTCCCCTGCCAGCGGTGCGCAGCCAGCGGTCCCGGGCTGGGCTGTCAGGCCGCGGCTTCCTGGAAAGTTACTTCTCGTTGGAGACCGCGTTGGGCAGGAGTGTTCTGTGAAATCCTTAGAGCTGAGATCGACTATGTTCCGGGAATGAGAGGGCTGTGCCATTCCCCTCGTGGCCCCCTGCTTTGACAGAGTAACAGGAAAAAAAAAAAAAAGACACATACAATGCTAGCTACCGAGGTGCAGGAAAACATTTATTTGAATGTAACCAAATTAGCTGTTACAGTCCAACCACTCGGCCCCGGCCGAACCTTCCCCGGCTTCGAAGTGGATGGGTAGCAGTGCCAGCCGATCGCCAGGGGGTGGGCGGTCCCAGGAAGACAGGTACAGCTAGGTGCGGTGAGCGAGTCTGCGCAAGCTTGCCAGGCGGCAGGGCCGGGATTTGTGCGTGTGTGAATGTGTGTGAACAGGCAAGTGCGGCTGCCACTCCACTCCCCTCCCCAAAGGAAAAGGATGGAAAGTCTTTCGCTTTGGCTCTAGTGCTCTCTTCCCCTCAACTCTCAGATTCTCCCTCCTTCTGTCTTTCTGTCTCTCTTTCCTCCCTCTGGAAGCTCCTTACATTGAAGCTGCCTCATTTAATCGCACTAGGAAAGTGCCCCAAGGAGGGATGGGTTAGTTTAATTTTTCAGTTGGGGATTTCTGAGGCTGGACCCAGCTTTAGAGCGGAGACCCAATTCTGGTTCAGCTGTGCTTGCCGGCCTGACTCCCCTTGGGGTTGTTTGCACAGAACTTTGCTGGAGAATGGTTTTGAGATCTTGGGGAAGAACTTGTTCTGGGAGCCTCACTTTCCTTTATGGTGAATCCTGCCTGTTATAAAGATGTGGTCCAGTGATGAATGGGAGAGGGATGAGTGATTTGTCCAACAAGCAAGCTGGATGCTGGTGGTGCTTTCGTATCTGCAGTGTCTGGAGGGAGGTGGCATTCAGCTCCTACATTAGCCCCCACCCCAGGGAGTCGTGGAAGCTGCTGAGACCAGTTGGCTGATAGAGAAGTGACTCTTTTGAGAGGGGTGATGCCATAGAACACAGCCTGCCCTTGTGTGTGCATGTGCTTTGTCGGTGGAGACCGGGCTTAAGATAAAAAGCCCAAGGCCAGCCTGTCAGAGGACATAGAAGGGCTGCCGTTTGTTTGTTTGTTTGTTTGTTTGTTTGCCTCGTTCCTCATGTGGGTGAGTCATTACCACTTGTCCTGGTGAAATGGCAAATCTGGGCTTCCTGTGGTTCCAAAAGTCTGTGACTGGAAATCCACAAGTGAGCTGGTGGTTGAAGCTCAGCCCAAGTATTCCAGCAGGGCTTGTGGATCTCTTCCACCGGGAGGCAGGAGAAAGTTAGTAAATAAACTTCACGTGTCCTCAGCATTTATTTTCAAAAGAGACAGTCATTGGACTTGGGTGGTGACCAAGTGAAATCTTTTTTACTCACTCTGAATTAGGATGGGCTCAGGAAGAGATAGGTCCCTCTTATCGTTGTTTTCGGTCCTCTCTCTACCCCCTTTCCTACCCCAGACCCACTCACTCGAAAGCACATATTAACCTTGAAGCTGAAGAGATTGAGTGACTGGCACTCAAGACCACAGAGAAATATCTGAGTGTTTGGTTACAGACTCAAAGAAACCTCACATTTTAGAGTGCTCATTTGGTAAAACTCAGAAGCATGGAATGGGGCAAAGTTTGTGTGGGGGAAGGAGCTTAAAACTAAGATTCGCCCACCTCGGGGTGCTGCCACTGTCCTGCCTGTCCTACAGCACGTAGGCTGACTTGGAAAGACGACAGAAATCTGAGCCAGAAGACCTAGGGCCAGGCCATCAACTATCTACGTGGCCCAACATGACCTCACTGGCCTTAGGCCCCTTTCCCCGGAAAGCAGCTCCAAAGGGCTGTGCTGTTTAAATGGGAGGACAGAGTTCCAATGTATTATGGCTCAGCTTTTGCAGCAAAGTCTTGTACCTTTGCTTCTAATGGCTTTTTGTTTTAGAGAAACCTATTTGGAGAGAGTACATATTTCATTAAATCTCTTGAAGGCTCCCTGGCCAGTTCTGGGATAAACCACACAGTTAAATCTTTCACTAGCCGGGAGAAGCTCAAACTTGGAAGCTATGGTCAGCCCTCTGTCTAGTTTTAGACCTAGAAACAGAGGGAGGGGAAACTTTGAAAAAGAGGGCAAAGATACCCAAGGAATGCATAAACATGGTGTCTCAGGTTTTATTCTAGAGTTGGTATTCAGTCTGAAGCGTTCCAGAGAATCAGGAAATACTGCCTGGCTGTTTGTCCCGAACAAGTCATTTGAACCCTGAGTCTCAATTTCATCACCAGAGAAATAAGGATAAAGATATTGGCCCTATCAGCCTTGTGGAATCATTCTAAGACTTGAAAGATAATATTTTTAGCAAGGGTTTGAATAGCATCCAGTGTTTTTAGGTCCCTGAAGAATCATTATCATTAATATTGAAAGAACTAACTTTTTTTTTTCTTTCCCACAAACTCAAATGGCCTTTAGATGGATTTTTTTTATCCTAAGAAAGGAAATATATGTATACAGGTATATGTAATTAATGTATGCAATGATGTTTCTAGCACTAAGGATAAGGCATTGTTACTAAATGGCTCTGAGTGCCTGTTGTTTCTGTAAGAACTGAGCTGGAATATGTTTGCTAGCTGGTGGGAAAACTGTACCAGCTGGCAGGCTGCAGCTATCAAAGCAAAGCTAGCTACGTGTGTCCTAAAATAAGACTGGAGTGGACAATCTTCCACTCATTTAGTCAATCTCTGCTTGCTCTCTTCTTTGCAGTTTTAAAGCAAAATTTTGGACTGTGAAGCAAGGCATTGGGTGAGTAAATCAAATCAAATTATATGCTATAAAATTTGTAGGTGATTTTTTTTCTCTTGAATTTTACCCATGCATTCGTGTGTGTGTGTGTGTGTGTGTGTGTGTGTGTGTGTGTGTGTGTGAAGTTTGCCATCTTTGACTTGATGAACAAAGGATGATGAATTCTCTACGTATAGATCTCAGGTTTCACCCCTCTGTGACCCTACACTAACTAACTTCATACCATTGTATGTATGGTATTATTCGTTCCCGTATTCATTCTCAGTTCAGGCTAACCAGGTTGCCTATGCTGCCAGGATAATGTGAGTGCTAAGTACTCAAACCATTGAACGAAACAACTCAACAATCTCAGAGCATGGGATGAATAGTGAAATGACATACTGATTAAAAATAGCTGCACTTTTTTTTTTAAAAAAAAAAAAGAACTTATTATGGTGTAGGCGCATATTTCTAATTTTAAAAACCACATAGGTATTGCTGTTCCTATTTTGGAAAATGAAAGCCCAGAAACAGTACCAGCCCCCAAGTAACAGAGCTGGTGAAAGGCAAAGCAGCCTGGGTAACTCTCCAAGAGTGGTTTTCGCCATTGCAACACACTCAGTGCCTCTCAATGCTTGGCAGAGTGTTTAGTATGCGGAAAAGCACTTCACAAGCAGCCCTTCCCTTCCCCTTTCCCCCAAAGAGCTTTCTCCACCAGCTTTCACTCTCCCCATTTGACAGCTATGAAAAGGAATGTCCAGAAATGGGCTATGAACTGTCCACTATACACCTGAGTTGCATGCAATAGCTGATCGGGCTAAGCCATTTGCTTGGTACTCCTGGTAAGCAGGGACTAGGTTCTCAAGGAGTAATAGGAGTTTTAACTTCTGTTCAGGCAAACACAACATGGCCTCACCGGCTGACAGCTGTATCCAGTTCACCCGCCACGCTAGTGATGTTCTTCTCAACCTTAATCGCCTCCGGAGTCGGGACATCTTGACCGATGTTGTCATCGTGGTGAGCCGTGAGCAGTTTAGAGCCCATAAGACAGTGCTCATGGCATGCAGGTGAGTGGCTTTGCTGTGAAGGGGGACTGTAGAAAAGGGGATGCTTGGATGGCCAGCCAGCGGGATGACTATATAAGCCATTCTCTATGCCCGAGATGACGTTTTCTTAGACTCCAGATCTCAGCAAATGGCCTGGCATTGTGGACTCTCAGAAACAATTGAATGAACACGCCTTTGGAAAAGTGTTGCTATTCTGAAGGAATAGTGAGTGAAGAAATCGTATAACCATCAAAGCGAAGATGCATCTCAGACCAGCAGGGAGAGTGTCTTTTGTTAACCAGGATGAGGATGAAGCATAAGAGTTTCTAAATAGTTTAACCAAGCTTGAAAGCTTTCGGCCTTTTATGCCGTGATTGTATTTTATTTTTAAAAAATTGCTTTTTGGCTTTTCAAGACATGGTTTCTCTGTGTGTGTAGCCCAGGCTGCCCTGGGACTTGACCCATAGACTAGGCTGACCTTGAACTCACAGAAATCCGTCTGCATCTGCCACCCAAGTGCTTGGATTAAAGGTGTTTGCTGCCACTGCCCTATAGCCTTGGATATAATACTTGGCTGGCCTTGAACTTCTGATCCTCTCATCCCAAGCACTAGGAGCATAGGAATAAATCACCATGCCCAGATTATTGTACTTAATTTATACTATAATTATATTTCCAAGGTTTAAGCACAGAGTGAGTAGGCTAGCTAATTCTTCAAATTTTCCTGAATTTCAAGTTTTCTGTGCCATAGCATGTTAAGTCATTTCTAAGGTCTTCCTACTATAGCTGTCTGTTGGGGGGTGACACGAAATCTCCACTTTGTAGCTAATGAAAGCAAGGCACATGTTTGTGTCTGTTGTGGGTGACACTAAATCTCCATTTTGTAGCTAAGGAAAGCAAGGCACATGTTTGTGTGATGATGTAGGGCTCTGTCTAGAATTAGAGAACTTAACCAATGTCTAATAATAGCATTTAAAAAAATAATGTGAAGGGCTAGTGAGATGGTTCAGTAGGTAAAGGTACATGCCACCAAGTCTGATGATGTAAGTTCAACCTCAGAACCTACATGGTGGAAGGAGAGGAGTGACTATCACAAGTTGTCCTCTGACCTCCACTGTCATGACATAGCATATTTACACACACACACACACACACACACACACACACACACACACACATACACACACACACAAAGAGAGAGAGAGAGAAAGAGGAAAGAGGCAGAGAGACAGAGACAGAGATACAGAGACAGACACAGAGAGAAACAAAGAGACAGAGACACAGAGAGACACAGAGACAGAGACAGACAGAGAGACAGAGAAACAAAGAGTCAGAAACACAGAGACACAGAGACAGACAGCAAGTATAAAGAACTCTGTCTCAAAAAAAAAAACAACAAAAAAGGAGAACAGAAATTTATAGAGATATAAAGTGATAGCTACTGCTTAGTATTTACTATGACCTGCCTCAGCGTGCACCCCTAACATATTTTTTTTCTTGCCACAACCCTATTAAGCCCATATAAAAGTATCCCTTTACTTACCAGATGAGGAAAGCAAGGCATAGAGAAGGTAAGGCTGTTGGCCACAGTTGAAGAGCTACTTCCTGCGGAAGGTCTTGGCTCACTTCTGGCAACCCACTCAGAATGAGATTTGTGATGACAGTCACTTTAAATATTAACTGACTAGACAACAAGACCTGGAGGCATGGCTCTGGGACTAGGCTTGAATCTTCTAGGAATAATTGACTTTCTGGTAATCGTTGGACTTGAAGCAAGGCCATGGAGTATAAATATGCATCTAGCACCATGCCATCCTCAACTCACTCCTCACCCAGGAGATTCTAAAACTAAGGCTATTGTGATAAAGCAAGGGAAATACTGTACCCCACACATGAAGTAGGAGCAGATGAATGCTAAGTTAGACCAGAGAAAAACAGCACCATGGCCCCAAGACTCTGCCATACTCTACTGGCTCAGTTTCTTCCATGTGTAAAAGTAGAACATGGTGGCACATGTCTCACAGGATTAGGGAGAATGCCAGTTAATGTTAACTTGCAAAGTGCTTCAGGAATTGCTGGCATCTACTAGGCTTTCTGTGAAATTCTGATCCTCTCATCCTAAGCTCTAGGAGTATAGGTATAAATCACCATGCCCAGATTATTGTACTTAATTTAAACTATAATTATATTTCCAAGGTTTAAGCACAGAGTGAGTAAGCCAGCTAATTCTTCAAATTTTCCTGAATTTCAAGTTTTCTGTGCCATAGCATGTTAAGTCATTTCTAAGGTCTTCCTACTATAGCTGTCTGTTGGGGGGTGACACGAAATCTCCACTTTGTAGCTAATGAAAGCAAGGCACATGTTTGTGTCTGTTGTGGGTGACACCATATCTCCACAAGGAGAAGTTATTCTTATGTGCCACAGAGTTTTGGGATCGGGGCTCCGGGAAGACAAGACACAGAGATGCTTTGTGACCACTACAGTGGCAACTCTGCTTGTTTTACAGTGGCCTCTTCTACAGCATCTTCACTGACCAGTTGAAATGTAACCTCAGTGTAATCAATCTGGATCCTGAGATCAGCCCTGAGGGGTTTTGCATCCTCTTGGACTTCATGTATACATCTAGGCTCAACCTGAGGGAAGGCAATATCATGGCTGTGATGACCACAGCCATGTACCTACAGATGGAGCATGTTGTCGATACATGTAGGAAGTTCATCAAAGCAAGGTGAGCTTCCTTCTGCCTAGGTAGAAGCTGTGAATGCAGAAAGGATAGTTCCATATCAGAAGTCATGCACGCTGTGATAGCTTCCCCAGCACGTGACACCTCCCTTTCTACTCTTTATTCATGTGCGCTAGGCAGACACCATTCCTTGCAGCTGCCCAGATGGATGTCCTGTGTGCCCCCACCCACCCACCTCCACCTTATTTCTCTTTAGTTCTTCTTCCCACTCACCCTGCAAGGTCCAAACTGGAAGCCTTTTCCATGGACCTTTGTTTCTGATGCCCTCGGCTCATCTGTGTTTGGCAGGCAGCATTCTACTTTTCCTTCGACCTTCCTTCTCCTAACATTTGTCTATGTTAGTACTCCTTTAGACTTCTATTATAACTATTTCTATATGTGCCTTCGTTCTCTACCAAAGCACAGATAGGCTGTTTGAGTTTACAGTTGAGTTGACATTTGTTCTTCATTTCAATCATCACGCTCATGTTTGGGAGGACATTTCATGGGTAGAATTGAGTTGGCTGGGTCTAACCCTTACCCAATGGGTAGGAGACATGACCATTATCAGAAGACAAGATCCCGAGAGTCGGGAAAGTGAAGAGCCTTGGTAAATGGAGCAGTTACTTGAGGCTTACCTCAGAACCACGTGACTCAGCAGTTTTGGGCTAGCTGCCTGCTTTCTTACCAGATTTCTAGTCTATATGTGACCGCGTCCAGGATCTAGGAACTCACATTCTCACAACCATACCATCTACCTCGGGTAGCTGCAGAGTCTCTCTTTACAACCTCTTGCAGCCTGGCTCCGTTAATGCTCACTTTCTGATTCCAGCCCTGTTTTAGTGAAGAGCTTGTTGAGCTGCCCTACTTTTTCACCCACACAAGTCTCTTTAAGTATTTGCAGCCAGTGTTTGTGTCTCCAGTGGGTGCTAATGGCGGAGAGCTCTTCCCTGCCATCATTTGGGAGTACTTTACACAGGCTGGGCCTTGCGCTCTGAATGGTTAAGCAACTTGCTCCAGGTCAGAGCTGGGTTTTGCAAATCAGGCCAGGCTGCTCCACCGCCAGGGCTTTTGTGCTGGTCACTGCCTGCTCTTCTTCATCAACCTCCCTGCGAATCTGCTGACCATACAGGATAGGTTTTTTAGTTTATCCCATCTGAATGTATAGTGCCACCGTTGCATGTGTTCTTCCCTCCTAGCTTCTGTGAGGATAAAATGGCCTGCTTTTCCTTGCAGGAGTTTTGTACATGTGAAATGAGATAAGAGCTTTAAAACTTTTATATAACCCATATAATTTTTATATAACCCATATAATTCTATATAATCAGAAGGCTTACGTTTCTAAGACATACATACATATGTGCCTCACATTTACAAGACCATGCCCAATGAAATACAGGTTATATGAGTAGCTCTTCTTCCTTGGTTTCCCCAACCATACCTCAGATAGCTAGACCTCTGGGTATAATGCCCTATAGTTCTGTTTACCTACGCCACAGTCACATCTCTCAAGTCTAGCTGACTCAAGCACAGATATGGTTATATAACAGTGTCACTGGAATGTCATCTGTTTAACAGTTCTAATTTTGGGTCTTTTTTTTTTTTTAAATCCCCTACAGTGAAGCAGAAATGGCCCCTGCACTTAAGCCTCCCCGTGAAGAATTCCTGAACAGCCGGATGCTGATGCCCCATGACATCATGGCCTACCGAGGTCGTGAGGTTGTGGAGAACAATATGCCACTAAGAAATACTCCTGGGTGTGAGAGCAGAGCTTTTGCCCCTCCCCTGTACAGTGGCCTGTCAACACCACCAGCCTCTTATCCTATGTATAGCCATCTCCCGCTCAGCAGCTTCCTCTTCTCTGATGAGGAACTACGAGATGCCCCCCGAATGCCTGTGGCCAACCCTTTCCCCAAGGAGCGTGCCCTCCCCTGCGACAGTGCCAGGCCAGTCCCTAATGAATATAGCAGGCCAACCATGGAGGTGTCCCCCAGCTTGTGCCACAGCAACATCTACTCGCCCAAGGAAGCAGTCCCAGAGGAGGCTCGGAGTGACATACACTACAGTGTGGCTGAGGGCCCCAAGCCTGCTGCCCCTTCTGCTCGGAATGCCCCATACTTCCCCTGTGACAAAACCAGCAAAGAAGAAGAGAGACCTTCTTCAGAGGATGAGATTGCCCTGCATTTCGAGCCCCCCAATGCACCCTTGAACCGAAAGGGTCTGGTTAGTCCCCAGAGTCCCCAGAAATCCGACTGCCAGCCCAACTCACCCACGGAGTCCTGCAGCAGCAAGAACGCCTGCATCCTTCAGGCCTCTGGCTCCCCTCCAGCCAAGAGCCCCACTGACCCGAAAGCCTGCAACTGGAAGAAGTATAAGTTCATCGTTCTCAACAGCCTCAATCAGAATGCCAAACCAGAGGGCTCTGAGCAGGCAGAGCTGGGTCGCCTCTCTCCTCGAGCCTACCCTGCACCGCAGGCCTGCCAGCCACCTATGGAGCCTGCGAACCTTGATCTCCAGTCCCCGACCAAGCTCAGTGCCAGTGGGGAGGACTCTACCATCCCCCAAGCCAGCCGGCTCAATAATATCGTTAACAGGTGATTTCAGAGGCCCTGTGGGTCTAAGGTCAGGGGCTACCCGAACACAGTTCCGAGGCCTCATAGCTTCGGATGGATGCAGGGTCGTTCTGTTTTTCTGTCTGAAATCCTGAGGGGGAATTAGTACCAGAGTTAGCCTGAGTCAGGACTGACCATATTACACTGAAGTTGTTTTTTTGTTTCATTTTCTTTTCTTTTCTTTTCTTTTCTTTTTTCTTCGTAGCAGGAGAGAGCATTTCCTTGTGTGGGAGAAAAGCACCCCACAAATCCCAAAGGCACTTCCTGTGGTCTTGATGGAGCAGGGAACCCCTCTTTTAGATTGAGAAAGGCTGTGGGCTTCAGGCCCTGAGGAGAAGCAACTGGGCCTAGACGTGGAAGTTGGGCGTTTGTTGTCCAGTAGAAGAGGGCTCGGAGTCTTGGAAGTCCAGAAGGCAATTCTGGTCTCTGGGCTTGCCTGAGAGCACGCAGAGAGAGGTTAGCGCTGACACCATGTGGACCACTCTTCCCAGAGGAATGCTGAGGTTCCTTTTTCCTGCCTACAGGTCCCTGGCAGGCTCCCCTCGAAGCAGCAGTGAGAGCCATTCTCCGCTCTACATGCACCCCCCAAAGTGCACATCCTGTGGCTCTCAGTCCCCACAGCATACAGAGATGTGCCTCCATACTGCTGGGCCCACGTTCCCGGAAGAGATGGGAGAAACCCA
This sequence comes from Mastomys coucha, assembly GCF_008632895.1. Classification (NCBI taxonomy): domain Eukaryota; kingdom Metazoa; phylum Chordata; class Mammalia; order Rodentia; family Muridae; genus Mastomys; species Mastomys coucha. The sequence continues at coordinate 21,712,106 of NW_022196894.1, read as the reverse complement.
GTCAGAGTATTCCGATTCTAGTTGTGGTGAGTCTCTTTCTTCTTCTTCTTCTTCTTCTTCTTCTTCTTCTTCTTCTTCTTCTTCTTCTTCTTCTTCTT
>NW_022196894.1:21690298-21711859 GCF_008632895.1 Mastomys coucha | reverse complement strand
CTCCTCCTCCTTCTCCTCCTCCCCTCTCTCAACACCCCGAAGGGAGGTCCCTCTCTGTTCCCTGGCATTTGTGTGCCTGTTGTCTCTGGGACCTGACCCAGATTAGAGGTCCTCTGGCACTTACCATCACCAGCAGTAGTTAGCCTTTCTGTCTCCGAGGAGCCGGGCGGATGCAAGCAAGCCAACGGGGTTCAGGTGTTGAGCTGGGATAACCACACTCCATCATAGGTACCGCAGGACGGCTGGAACCCGCAGAGCTTTCTCAGCCTGTCTGTGCCCAAACTACTGTACTGAACTGGGTGCATGATAGCATTTCCCTTCTGGTAGGTTGTCAATTCTCTATGGAGAAACAGCTGGCCTTAGTCATTCATGCATCTTGCATGGGCCTCGGTTCGTTCCTAGAATGGCAGAGGTGCCTCCCTCAGTTTTGAACCTGCTAAAAAATCTCACTCTTTACTCAGCTCTAGTTACCGTCTTTTATGACCCAGGAACTATACAACCAGGGTTAAATAACACAGATATAGCATTCTCAAAAGATTATGGCAGAGTAAAGAAGTGGCTTACAGTGAGCTGTTTGGCACAGACAGGGTCACAGGTCAGGGAGCATAGGGACTATGCCTGGCTGTCCCCAGATGATTTTCATAGTCTGCATTCCAGTTCCTGCCACTGGGCCTCTGTTTGCCTTTCTGCCACCTTTAGCATCCTGGGGCTACAGATGGGCTTTAGAGACATGAAACCCCGATATGCACAAAGATGGTGGCGGGGGTCTTCATCATCAGTCCCTCCTTTGAGAACTTAAAGGGTAAATGGATTCGATCTGTATCTCACAGCCCCGTAATTTGTCATTCTTTTTCTTTTCCATTGTATAATGGGTTCCTGTGAGTAGGCAGGACAGGGACTATTAGCTTTGCTTTGGAGATACCGAGAGGCTTAGGCAGGTAAATTGTCTCTCTCCAGGGCTGCTGTGTAAGAATAGTATTTGAACTATGAACCGGTGTGCAAGGTGTTTTAGAGCTCCCAGAGGAGAAAGGCTAAGGCTCCCTCAAAGCCGTGAGGCCCTAAGGAGAGTCTCTGGAGTGAAATGTGTTGACCTTAAGATTCAATCTGTCTCCTGTTTTGCTCTTCTCTGACTGAGACTCTAAATGCTAAGGAAAATAAAAAGTTCCCCATTGTCCTATGGGTTCCCATAAGTGTTGAGAAGGAGCCCAGGCTCCAGTGAAACATTAGCCGAGTTCCAGAGGAGGGGGGCTTCCAAGCTCTGCCCTGTTTCCTCCCGCTAACATGGTATCTCTCCACGTCCTGCAGAGAATGGGGCCTTCTTCTGCAACGAATGTGACTGCCGTTTTTCCGAAGAGGCCTCGCTCAAGAGGCACACGCTGCAGACGCATAGCGACAAACCATACAAATGTGACCGCTGCCAGGCCTCCTTCCGCTACAAAGGCAACCTCGCCAGCCACAAGACTGTCCACACGGGTATGGCGTTGTCCGATGCTGAATGCTCCATTATCCATCACAGACAAGAGATCTTAGGACAAACCTGGGGACTTGGATGTAATAAAGCAGGCTGCATGCCCGACTCTGGCTTCAACTAGGGCAGCAGTCCTCAACCTATGGGTCTTGACCTCTTAGTGGGGGTCGAACAACCCTTTCTCAGGGGTCACACATATCAGATATCCCACATATCAGATATTTAGGTCATGTTTCATAACAGTAGCAAAATTACATTTATGGATTAGCAGTGAATATAATTTTATGGTTGAGGGCTACCACAACATGAGAAACTGTCTTAAAGGCTCACAGCATGAGGAAGGTTGAGAACCACCGAGAGGATTAACCCTGTCTTGTCTTTCGCCTTATTCTTTGCACTTCCTCTGTGGTTTTTGTTGGCCTTTGCTAGGATTTGAAGTGTTAGTCCCCCTTTGAGTGAAGAGACTAATGCTGATAGAGGCAAGGTGGACTGGGGCTTGGGTGAAGCCAGCTAAAAAGAAAAGCTTTTCGGTGTCAAGGATTTATCAACCAACCTACATTCCTTTCCCTGGGCCACTTCTCACAATCTCCTTGTTGCGAGCATGAACTAGCTCTCAGACCTTTTGGTGGCCCCATTATCCCCAAAACTTTCCATGGCAGAAGGTTCGGCTGTAGATTGGTTTCCTCTGGCCAGCCTCTGCTCAACCCCACACCCTGCTTTGCTAGCAAATGGAATACAGCTGTAGTTGCCACAAGCGGAAAAGTATGTTCTGAGAGAGAAACTAGAGCAGCCTGATTTTATCTCTCTGGTGAGTGAGTGGAATATTGCATCAGTCCGGCCGAGGCAAGAGCCAGAAGAATCTTTGCAGGTTGTCTAAATCAGCCCTGCCCATTCAGAGAGGGAGACTGAGGCCCAGAGAAGGGCTGGGTCATGCCCAAGCCCTGTAGGCAGTGACCCTAAATGACAATGGTGGTTTTGCAGGTCTGGCTTCTTGAAACTTCTCCCACTGTGTCCTACATATAGAGTTTCTACCCCACCGTGCCCAACTGCTTGTTTCTTGACCTTGTCCCTTGCTAGGTGTGTTGGTGTCTGTGGCAGGCACCTAGATGAGTGGGTCTCATCCTGTGAGTCAAGACCCCCTTGGGGTTGAAAGACATTTTTACATCTAAGGCCATCAGAAAACACAGATATTTACAATATAATTCAGTATGGTTCATAACAGTAGTAAAATTACAGTTATGAAGTAGCAACAAAAATAACTTTGTGATGGGGGGGCTCACCACAGCATGAGGAACTGTATTAAAGGGTCACGGCATTAGGAAGTTGAGAGCCACTGCCCTAGATTCTCTCTCTGACCCCCCTGTAGGGAAGGGAAGGTGTTCGTGGCCTTGTATGGAAGTAACTACCTTGAAATTAAGGGTCAGTGTAGCACCTGCCATGAAAGATGATTTCCTTTTTCATTGTCGTGTCAATAGGTGAGAAACCCTATCGCTGTAACATTTGTGGAGCGCAGTTCAATCGGCCGGCCAACCTGAAGACCCACACTCGAATTCACTCTGGAGAAAAGCCCTACAAATGTGAAACCTGTGGGGCCAGGTTTGTGCAGGTGAGCAGGGCAGCGTGGCGAAAGGGACCCTGTGGGTGGTGGGAATCTGGTCATAAGCAGGCAGAATACCCTGGCAGCGCCTCTCATGCTATGCTCCCCCGTCAGGTGGCCCACCTCCGTGCCCACGTGCTCATCCACACCGGAGAGAAGCCGTACCCCTGTGAAATCTGCGGCACCCGCTTCAGGCACCTTCAGACTCTAAAGAGCCACCTGCGTATCCACACAGGAGAGAAACCTTACCATGTATGTAAACCCCGTGGCTTCCCGCTGGCCTGGGGGAGGGGGCGGGTGGGGGGGGGCGACTATGGAGCAAGTGGACAGCAGAGGTGCTTGCTCCAACCTCTAGTGTACATGTGGACCAGGAGTCAGGAGATCTAGAGCTAGGCCTGACTGATTGTCCAAGTTCCTGTCTTCAACAATCCCAGGTCTCAGTGTGTTCACCTCTGACATGGAGGCATTGGTCCTGGGCCTTAGGCAAGGAAGCACAGAATTGGGTTAGTCATTCATTCCACAAATGTTTTCTGAGTCTCTCCAGCATACCTCCACACTAGATATGTACATAGGAGTAGTGAAGGTGTGAAAGCGAGCTTAGGAGTAGGAGAGCAACCAGAGAAATATGGCAAAGAATAAAAACCCCAAACCAGAGCCAGCATATAAAAAAAAAATAGTTTCATGGAAGAGCTGACTGGGACGACAGGGTAGTCCGGCAGTTAAGAGAGAGGACTTGCTGCTGTTGCAAAAGAGGATATCCGGTTCCTAGCACTTGAACTGGGTGGTTCACAACCACTTTTAAGTCCAGTTTAGGGGATTCACCGCCCTCTTGTGGCTTCCCCAGGTACCTGCATGCATGTAGTGTAGATATAGATTAGAATACACGTGTGTCAGTAAAAATAAATTCAAGAGAAAGAGCAGGTGCCTGCATGTCTAGTGCAGTGCTTAGAACAGGACATCAATAAAATATAATTGGGGTGCAGCCACACTCATGCCTTTACAAATTATATAAGGATGCTTTGAGGCATCAATGGCAGCACTTCAGGTGCTGCCAGGCACAACAGCAAATCACTGAATGGTTCACTGGCACCCAGATGGTAAGGTTCAATGTGTGCCTTCTTCCGTTGACTTGCTTCTAAGGCTTTGAATGAAGACCTTTGTACTTGCTATTTGTTTCTTGGCAAATTAGCTATTTTCACCCTGAGGGCTTTCTACTTTCCTCACCTGTACGTTGATTTAGGAAATAGTGCCTACGTCATAAAGTGGCCATATTTAGGGAACTAATTCATTTGGTGCCTTGAGTTTTCCAAGCATGTAACTGTGTCATGAACTGTTGAAATTTTAGTCTCGGAGGCAGTAAGGGTTGAAAGTGATGTTTGGATCTGATTGACCCAATCCCTTACAGAATAGAAAGCCAGTCTTGGCAGATGATATGGACGGGATACACAGCAGTGGGTGCCACAGGTACAGGGAACATATGCCATTTGGAAATAAAGAAAACAATCTCCCTGACTCAAGAATCTCCATGGATTTATGCTATTTAGTTCATTTGTGCTGTTGCAATCAGATTGATTTCCCAGTTTTCTGAAGGTGAATTCTGCTAGGTCGTGGGGAGACTACAGTGTTTGCATGAGAAGTACTTCCAAGTATTAGCCACATGATGAAGGCATTAATATACCAGGGCAGTTGTGAGACAAGGCTGAAACTCTGAGCGCCGCAAAGAGATGGATCATTTGATCTTAGATGCAGAAATGTCTCTAATTAGGGGAGTCCGCATCTGAACTTAACTTTTGGATAAGACTTGTAACCATGTACTTAAGTCAGGGAAGGACGTCTCAAGCCTGAGGAACACGTGAGCTGAAGGGAAGACTGGGTAGGGCATTTGCACAGTGTATACTTGGCCTCCAGTGGAGGCCAGGATTTGTATGGATTCTAAATCTGCCCTCTGAGAGGGAGGAGCTGCCTCCAACTGACCCTCACAGAGATGCCTCTCCTCTGGGCTTTTGAGCACTGACATGTTTCTTGAGTGGATAACAGCTAACACTTTGCTTCTGGTGTCTCTCCAGTGTGAGAAGTGTAACCTGCACTTCCGTCACAAAAGCCAGCTGCGACTTCACTTGCGCCAGAAGCATGGCGCCATCACCAACACCAAGGTGCAATACCGTGTGTCGGCCGCTGACCTGCCTCCGGAGCTCCCCAAAGCCTGCTGAAGCATGGAGTGTTGACTCTTTCCTCTCCAGCCCCTTCTCAGAATCTACCCAAAGGATGCTGTAACACTTTACAAAGGTCATCCCATGATGTAGTGCCTCTCTCATCCACTAGTGCAAATCATAGTTGGGGTGGGGGTGGGGGTGGGGTTTGCGGGACCGGGAGCCCAGGCAGCTCTCCTTCCCACACTGCCATAAAACATTAAGACAATACTATTGCTTCTTCTCCTATGTGTAAGGCAGACCACGTCAGCAAAAAAGCAAAATCATTTTCTGTATCAAACTAGGGGAGAACGCAGAAGTTCTGACTTGACAGGTTGCAACTTGAGGAATGTAAATGTCCTGCGGGAACAGAGGTCTCTTTTGTATGTAAATGTGTATTGTTTTAAAAGACAAGACTTCAGTACGTTGTCAAAGAGAGGGCTTTAATTTTTTTAACCAAAGGTGAAGGAATATATGGCAGAGTTGTAAATATATAAATATATATATATAATATAAATATATAAACCTAAAAAGATATATTGAAAATATAAAACTGTGTTAAAGGCTCGATTTTGTATCTGCAGGCAGACACGGATCTGAGAATCTCTATTGAGAAAGAGCACTTAAGAGACTATTTTAAGTATTGCGTCTGTATAAGTAAGAAAATATTTTGTCTAAAATGCCTCCGTGTATTTGTATTTTTTTGCAAGTGAAGGTTTACAATTTACAAAGTGTGTATTAAAAACAAAAAGAACAAAAAAAAAAGCCGCAGAAGGAGAAATGTATACTTTTGTTCCAGTTTTCAGTTTGTACATACCTGTAACGTGTCCTCACGGTGCCTTTTTACACGGAAGTTTTCAATGACGGATGGGTGCGCGCCATCCCTTTTTGAAGTGTAGGCAGACACAGGGACTTGAAGTTGTCACTAACTAAACTCTCTTTGGGAATGTTTGACTCCTCCCACATTCTGCGTCATGCTTGTCGTTATAATTACTCCGGAGACAGGGTTTGGCTGTGTCTAAACTGCATTAGTGCGTTGTAAAATATAGCTGTACAAAACATAAGAATAAAACATTGAAAAGTCGAGCCGTCGTCTTTTTCTGAGGATCTGTCTCTGCATGGAGAGAGATAGGAGTGGATCCAGCCTCTTTGCTCCAGTGGGAAACGTTGCAGGGGCGGGGGAGGGGCCGCTGGCCAGCGAGGTGTTGGAGAGGAGCATGGTGTGTGGGCCATACTGAAGTTTGTTCAGGTAGCTTCCTGCCTATTTTGGTCCTGAACCCCAGCGTGAGCCGCAGAGCCCAGACACTAGGCCTGAAGGTCAAGTAGGATATCTGAATGCACCCTTTGCCAGCGCCGAGCCCCATGCTTCATAACTTCAGTCCTTGTTCTTAAGACACAAACGTCATAACCTCTCCCACCTCTGGGATTATTCTTTTCTAAAGTGAGAAGTCCCATCACGGCTCTGGCTTTAGAAGCATGTTTTCTTTACTCGGCTACCCAGGGCAGGTCAAAGGCATCTGGCTGAAGCCACACACATCTCTCAGCATCCACGCATTTGGAGTCTCCTGGGTGACCGACAGACATTTACAGACTTGAAAGCTTTATGACTGGCCAGAGGCCAAGCAAGCCTCTACCCCAGTGTTGGAGCTCGGCCACCTCCTCCTGTGTGCGTCAGGTCACTATTTTTTGCTATGGGTCTCTGTCCCAGCCCATCCAAGAGTAGACTGGATTAACGAGACCATTTATGAATCCATGATTCAGATGTAAGTTCACACTGGCCTGCTTTGGCACCCGTTTGTACTTTACCTCAGAAAACCCCAAGGACCAAGTATGATTGACAGGATCTGAGAACTGGGGAGACAAGTGTGGCTCTGGTAATGGGCCCAGAGGAGAGAGACTGCATCCCCTTCCTGTTCCTGGGTGGCAGTGGGGAGGGAACGCGTGCCTACTGGTCAGCTCCTGGCAGTGGTTTTGCAGCAATCTCTGGGCACGTGTTGAGAAGCTAGGGGAGCTGCCCACCCAATGCCCCAGAGAGACTTCAGAAAGTCACGCCACCTTCTGCCAACCGCAAGGCCTTGCAGCTCAGGTTTCCTTTGAAAATGACTTTAAAGAACTTGCCAGCTCAAGGCCTCAACTCACCCTGTTCTTTGAAAAGGGAGAAAAAGATCCCTCGGCTCCCATAGAAACCTGGCAGAAGAACTTACAGAACAGACAGCTTCAGGAATGACAATTCACAGGCCTGAGGGAGGTTGGCCCCAGGCTCCTTTTGCTCCCAGAGTCTGTTTTTGTATCATTACTATTTATGAGGGAAACGGAGGAGCAGACAGGGAGGGTGGTGTTCTGACAAAAGGGAGATCAAAGACTGAGCTACTGCAGTCAGCTGATGATTAAGAATAAGTAAGAGGAAAACATCTCTAAACAGAGTTATTAAGAGTATAGCCTAGAGCAAAGGGGAGAATTTTATTACAAAAACATGGAGTGAATGCATTTTCACACACACACACACACACATACACAGACACACACATACACACACACACACACACACACACACACACAAAGGTTATGTTTAATACTCTCTCCACATTATGGAAGTTTTTTGAGGGAACGGTTTGTTAGGACCTCAGGTTGAAGTGTGTATTGAGGAAGGTGTATTAACTTTGGCTTCAGTTCACTTTCTGTTGCTGTAATAAAACACAGACCAAATGCAATTTGAGGAAGAAAGGGTTTATTGGACTTGCATTTCCTGATCCTACTTCACCACTGAAGGAAGTCAGGGCAGGAACTCCAGGCAGGAACCTGGTGCCAGGAACTGAAGCAGAGACCATGGGGGAACGTTGCTTACTTGTTCCTCGTGGCTTGCTCAGCTTCCGATCCCACCCTGGTCCGTTTGCTCAGGACCCTCCCACATTAACCATAAATCAGGAAACTGCCCCCAGAAACTGTCTCTAGGCCAGCCTGCAGCAGCATTCTCTGAGTTAAGGTTCCTACTTCCCAGAGGACTCTAACTAGAGTGGAGTGGACAACTGAGCAGGTCGCTCTGGTGTGACAGAACTCCCATCCCAGCAAGGAAGGGCTGAAGTCTCTAAGCTCACGGTTTTGATGTCTTTAAGGTCAGAGCTTCGCATATGTCCCTGTCCATTGTCCTTGGCTCGGCTAACTCTGGGCTTATGATGAGACAGGATATCATGGCAGATAGGAAGCAAAGAGAGAGGTAGGAGAAGACACTGTCCCAAGGGCATGCGCTCAGTGACCCATCTCCTCCAAATAAACCTCACCTGCTAAAGTTTCCAGACCCTTCTAAAATAGTACCACCAACTGAGGACAAGCATTTTTAAACAATAGCTTTTGGAGGGCTTAGCGGCTTGACTGCGTACCTCAGCACAGCAGCAGGCCTGTAGATTGGGTGAGTCCACACAAGCAGAGGGGTTAAGGAGCAGAAGACAGAAGAGTGGGGAGAACTCGCTCATTCAAGTGACTCTTCTGACCCGTGAGGTAACTGAGGGAAACAGTTTGCTGCCATCTAGTGTCTGGGCAAGTGTGGAGACCAGGCTCCCCCTTCCGGCAACCCCAGGAAGGGACAGGTGTGTATTCTGACTTAGTAATGAGGAAATGAAGAGGGCCTGCCCAGGGTCACACAGCCGAGTGTCCACACAGCACACCTAGCTCTTTGTAGAGTTTACAGTTTAAACAATGCTTAGGACCTAGGCTTCTTATTTTATTTTCCTTGCCTCACTCACAGTAGTCATTGATAACAAATTCTTTCACTTTCTCCCAGAGGCATACTCAGAAAAGCATTAAGAGGACTGAACCAAGGAAGAGAAACAGGGAAAAGCTGACCCCGTGTCAGTCAGGCCATGTCAATGGCAGAGCCCCCAGAGCGAGGCTCTCCGAACAAGATGATCTTCCAGTACTGGGTTCTATGGAGGCTGCTATCATCTGGAGGTTTCTGGACTTACATTTCTATGAGACCCAGTATCTCTTGTACCTATTTACAATAGGGTACCCCAGCCCAGCACCTTCTCCTTACATGGGCTAGTTTGTGTGGGTTCCTATTTCCCAGAGCACAGCTTATGCTGACAGCATAATTATGGTTCATATTTTACATAAATATAACTTTGGGTTTTAAGTTATTTGTTTACAAAGTTGTTACCAACATGATGATATATATATATATATATTTACTAATATTAGTCATTTACTAATCTCTGAAGTGGCAAAGGGAAAAATATCTACAGTCAGACACTTAGTTGAGATGATTGAAAGTTGCAAAGTATTAACACTGCTCCCTCTTTTGGCTGAAATCAAGTGTAAAATTGTTAACTAATAAAACTTTTGCAGTGCTCCCTAAAAAGGTAGGAAATCAAAGCACATTGGTTTATAGCAACTTGATCATTTTGCATTATGGGCTATAATGAACAACATCAGCAGGGTTCGCAGGGTAGCTGAGCACAGAGAGCTTGTGGCTCTTCCAGAAGACCTGAGTTCAGTCATCAGCATCCGAACCAGGCAGCTCACAACAGTTAGTAACACCAGCTCCAGGGGTTAAAGAATAAAGAAATAACATTATGAAAGGGAATGTCAGTCTTTGGAGACTATTTTACAATAGTTACCACTCTCACTTTTAATTATGGCTCTACACTAAAATGCTGCCCAGTCTATACACTGCATTTCACAGTGGATGGTTTTGCTGGGGAAAACTTTGTGACTTTCATAAAGGATACACACACTTTTTACTATTGCTTTCCCACACTCACGGTCTTTGGAGTAAAATTCAATTTAGTATTAAACTAAAGCAAAATTTGTAACTAGTTATAATTAACAAAACAGATACTGCTGTTGGAGTGTGTGTGTGTTTGTGTGTGTGTGTGTGTGTATGTGTGTGTGTGTGTGTGTGTGTATGTGTGTGTGTGTGCTCACCCACATGTGAGGATCCATCATATTTACATGAGTGGAGGTCATATAGTTTATCTTCCTCAGTCTTATTCCATCTTATTTATGGGCAAGCCCTCTCACCTGAATCCAGAACACCTGATTTCGTCAGTTTACCTAGCCAGCTGGCTTTTGGGGGACTCCCACTATCTCAACTTTCCAAGTGACAGGATTACAGGCAGCTGCTAAGGCGACCCAACAGTTCTGTGGTTTCTGGAGATCTGAATTCACTTTGCCAACTCCACAAAGTAACTGAGCCATCTCCTTGTCTGCATGTCTAAATTTCTTAATGAATGGTGGCTGACATTTCCTGGATTCCTCCAAGGAAAAACACAAACCTTGGTTTACCAAAAACACCATGACCAATAGAGAAGACCAAGTTCCTCTAATCCCTAAAGAGGAGAAAGGGGGTTTCTATCTTGCCTGGGTCATGAGATAACCAATGTAGTGACCAGGGACACTTTCGTTGAAAGGGGAGGGCACTTACGTGGGCACTAGGAAAGCAGACATCTATGTAGATGGATGTCAAGTCAGAAAAGGCTTGGAGTCTCAGATGAGAACTTGAGATGCTTGGAAGACCCCTGTAGCACCCACCTTCGGTGACTTACCACTCTGGATGAATGGTTGCTTAGGACGTCTGTAGCCCAGGCCTGTCTCAAACTCACTGTATACTCAAGCTGACCTTGAACCTGCTGTCATGTTGTCTCAGCCTCCCCAGGGCTAGGATTCTAAGTGTGTGACATCATACAAGGTGTGTGATATCATACAGAACCTGTGACAGCATACAGCGCTTCTGTTTTTATATCCTTAGCAGGCATATTTGGTTAAGTAGCAAGCATATATAGAGTCAGAATCATTGACTGTTGTAACTGACGCTCTTTAGGGATTATGATGATTTCACATAGTCAAGAAAACCAAACCAAGAACAGGAAGACATCATGTCAAGGGGGACAGCAAGAATGTTGATCGAAGAGATCACTTAACTCTGGAGTTAGGTTTTTAGCATGACCCATGCCCTCAGAACATTTTCAGTAAAGTCAGAAAACTATAGGGTTGGAGAGATGGCTCAGTGGCTAAGAGCACCGACTCCTCTTCCAGAGGTCCTGAGTTCAATTCCCAGAAACCACATGGTGGCTCACAACCATCTATAATGGGGTCTGATGCCCTCTTCTAGTGTGTCTGAAGACAGCAACAGTGTACTTACATAAATAAAATAAATGAATTTTTAAAAAATGGTATAAACATGAATAGACACTTATCCAGATATTTAAATGGTCAAGAGAAAGATGAAAAAGTGGCCAGTACTATCACTCCTCAGGGAAATACAGTTAACATCACAGTGAGCTATTAACTTTACTAGAACATTTGCTATTAAAGGGCAAGTACTGGCCTTCGTGTGGAGAAAGGGGAACTCTACACACTATTCTTGGTAATGTAAATTAGTAAAGCCAGTATGGAAAGCAGTATGAAAGTTCCTCAAAACTTAGTAACACAACTTAGCAGATGATCCCAGCATTCTGACTGCTAGGGATGCACATCCAGAGGGAACACAATCATAGCCCAGCACCCCGGAACCAGTGCAGCACACATCATAGGAAGGAAGAAAGAGAAACTAGCTAGTACCTACCAACTTATAAATGGATAAAGAAACCATAGTATACAAAGGAAGGGGCCTACTGTGTGCACTTGGATGGCTTCAACAGAACCTGGAGCTCACTCTGTTAGGAAAATATGACCAACAAACTCCTGGGCATATTTATGAGGGAGGTTTGGTTAATTGAGGTGGGAGACCTGCCCTAAATGTGATGGGACCATTTTGTGAAACTGATTTAAAAAAAAAAGAATGATTTGTGGTGTTCTAGTGCACACAACAATAACTATTATTAACAATATTGTATCCAGTATTTCAAAAATAGGTAAAAGAAAGTATGTGGCATAATTTTACTGTGAAGACATGATACATAAGATAGGGACATGTAGATTTGATTATTAAAAGCCTTTACGGGCAAAAGCACTCATATTCAACAAATGTGCAGAACTATTATAAAGAAGAACAATTTTAATGCTAAGGAAAACCTGTAATGAAAATACGAAGGCACATCAGTCACATTGGATAATGCCTGTGGATCTTAATGATCTTGAACTGATCAGCATTTACTCCAGTGTGACAACATTTAGACTCACCTAGAAGACAAACCTCTGTGCATGTTTGTGAGGGAATTTCTAGATTTGCTTGACTGAGGTGGAAATGCCTAGCCTAAAGCCTAAATGTAATAGTACCATTCCATGAATTGTGGTCTGATGCTGAAGGCCTGGGTTAGGTCCCTAGGAGCATCTCTCTCTCTCTTTCTCTCTCTCTCATCTCTCTCTTTCTCTCTCTCTCTCTCTCTCTCTTTCTCTCTCTCTCTCACTCACACACTCACACACACAGAAGAGAGAGAGAGAGAGAGAGAGAGAGAGAGAGAGAGAGAGAGAGAGAGAGAGAGAGAGAGAGAGAGAGAAGAAAAAGTTAACTGGGCAACCAGCTCTCATATAACTTTTTATCCTAACTGGATACAATGTGGTTAGACACCTTATTCTCCAGCCACCATGCCTTCACCACCATGACAGTTTATACTCCCTTGAACTGTGATCTGAAATAAGATCACTTCTCTCTATCTTTCTTTTTGTTGAACATTTGGTCACAGCAAGGAGAAAAGTAACTACTGCAGAATGTTGGTGTCAAGAAGTAGTCCTTGCTGTGCCTGTGCCAAGCCACAGGGTCAATGTGGTCATTAGATCCTTGAAACTGGTTTGTGGGGGGAGTGAGAGAAAGTCTGGGACTTTGGCTTAGGGCCCTAGATCATATAAACAGAACATAATGGGCCATACTGGTGGGAGATCAGAAGACCAGGCTGCTGAGAGACAGGTGGACAGTCGGGACACAGCTCATGAGTTTTTTGGGAGGAGCAAGGATTCTTATGAAGAGCTCAGGGTGAGGCCATTCCTGTTCTATTCTGGCAGAAGTTGACTACATCTTGTCCTGAGAATGTGAATGAAGATGAATTAAAGAGTAAAATGGACTAAGTTGTTGGTGGAGAAAAATCTTAAGAGAGAATAGCACTGAAGCTCATTGCTCTGATCTGGGTCTACAGTGAGCACGAGCAATAAGGGAGCAAATAAATGTGAAAAATGTATTATTTAGCGGGAGAAAAGAGAGTTTAGAGTTGTAGGTAAGGTGCATGTAGAGACAATGGCTGGAATTGTTAAAGTGACAGTAGCACTAAAGGAAAGGGTCCTACTCTCCACTGGGTCATTAGTAAAAACATCTTGAGGGCAAGACCCTGCCCATCACAGGCTCCTTCCTGTGAAAGCACAAGTGTCATTTGGAAGATGGTGGTCTGAACAGAGAATACCGCGCAAGAAGTTTCTCACTCAAAATAACTGCCCAGGCAGACGTTTTCTCAGATTCGGGCACACTGAGGGTACTACAGCTTTGGTCAAGGGGACGAGGCTCTATCTTTCTTGCAGCAAGACTTGGCAGCGTACTTTATGTATTGCTATTTTTGCAGGCACGGAAGCTGAAAGAGTAATGCAGGCTCATGCCAAGGTCTCTAAAAGCCAGTCAGGCCAGGAAGTGTGGGGCCAGAAGACCCAAGAGACCATTGCATGAAACTGGGAAGAAGAAGCTAACATTGCACTGGAGCCCCACAGAATGATGGAGATGCCAGGACCACAGACCTTCTGCTGAGAGAAGCTGGAGACTTGGATTGGATCCAACCCAGCTACAGCTGTATGCGGGGCTGCTCAACTCCATTCTGTCCAGACGATGGTATCACAAGCTTTCGATCTTGAACATAGAGCTTCATGAAGTTTTGGTCTTGGTGTGGTCTGGTTCAACTTTGTTATGTCCTCATTTCTCCATTTCGGAATGGGAATGCTTACTCTGTGCCATGATATATCAGAACTATGCAACTGGGCTTTCTCAAAGATAGGTGTTTACAGCTAGGAGATTGCTTTAAATCTCAGAAGAGAGTCAAACGTTGGACTTTTAAACAGTGTTGGAACTGCTAAAGGCTATGGAGACTTTTAAAACTGAACTGAATGCCTTTTGCAATAGGAAATGCCCTTGAGTCTTCTGAAACAAGAAGTGGAAGGTTATGTCTTACACATGGCATGCTTGGGTGCCAAGTTGAGAGGGGTAGGCTTGAAACAGCTACTATTGTTTCTCAACTTGACAATAGCCAGAATCACCTAAGAGACAAATTTTTACGTGTGTCTATGAAGAGTTATCTAAATTATATTAATTGAGACAGGAAGACTCACTCTAAATGTGAGTGGCTGGAGTTCTAGATCAACTACCTACCTACCTACCTACCTATCTCCCTCCCTCCCTCCCTCCCTACTTACCTACCTACCTATCTCCCTCCCTCCCTCCCTACTTACCTACCTACCTACCTACCTACCTACCTACCTGACTGACTAACTAACTAACTAACTAAACCCTTCCTCCCCTAAGTAACTTATTAGGTATGTTTGTCCCAGCAATTAGAAAAATAAGCATCCCGGGAACTGGACCACCAACCAAAGAATACACATGGAGCGAGCGACCCATGGTGCTGGCCACATATGTGGCAGAAGATGGCCTTGTTGGACATCAGAGGGAGGAAGGCCCTCTGGCCTGAGGGTGTTCGATGCCCCAGTGTAGGGGAATGCCAGGGCTTGAGGATGGGAGTGGGTGAACATCCTTATAGAGGCAGGAGGAGGGGGGATGGGATAGGGTATTTCCGAAGGGGAGACTTGGAAAGGGGAAAGCTTTTGAAATGTAAATAAAGAAAATATCCAGGAAAAGAAAAAACAAAAAGAAAAGTGAGTGTGACACTAATTGCTATGTCACAAACCTGTTTGGAAACAGTGGCACGTTCACGGATACTCCGGATAAAAATCTCAACCTATGAATTTAGAAAGGGACACAATTAAACTCACAATGGAGACTGCTTGTAAGGGAGACTTGGTGAAAAGTTCTCACAATTGGCTCTAGCATTACTTCTCTCTCTCTCTCTCTCTCTCTCTCTCTCTCTCTCTCTCTCTGTCTCTCTCTCTCTCTCTCTCCCTCTCTCCTCTCCTTCTTTCCCCCTCTCTCCTCCCTCTCTCTCTCCCTCTCTCCCTCTTTCCCCCTCCCCCCTCTCGTGTTCTCCCACTCACTGGAGGTTCAGGGACTTGAGATTTTAATTCCTTCTCGGGGTCAGAAACTTGGTCTTGGGGGCCTCCCAGCAGCTCACTAAGGAGACTTGACCTTGCTTCTTGCAAAGCAGAGGAAGAAAGGCTGAGACAGCGGTGCTGGTCCCAGGCCAGTGGATGCTTCTTTCCCATTCTAACTCGTTTTGTCATTTCTACCTTTGGTGGGTCTCACAAATAAACATCAGTGAAGAACAGCATAGTGAGCAAGGGCACTTGGATTATACAGACACAAGAACAAGTCAACGTCAAGCTGGTATCTCTGAAATAGAAACCATCAGAATTATAGGATACACCATTTCAAGATGGGTGAAAATCCCTTTCACTGGAGACTATGATAGCTCGTTGCATTTACAACTCGGGAGGGCAGTCTTGGGTTTACCAGCTATCACAGCCAGGAAAGCTTTACTCCTAAGGGACTCTTGCTACCTGTTATTGTAAGTGTTGTAGGGGGGGTCTGGCAGACATGAATCTTCACTTCAATCCCTTTTTCATTTAGAAAAGAACACTAAATGTCAGAAAGCAGAGATAGTCTCTAAGGCCCGAGACACAGATTTCCAGGTGCCTGGGATAGGTATTTCTATTATAGCTGCAGCCTTACACTGCTTTGATAGTCTGTTTCCAGAAATCTTACCCATCCCCTAAAGCAGTAGTTCTCAACCTGTGGGTTGCAATCCCTTTGGGGTTCAACAATCTCTTCACGTTGCCTAAGACCATCAGAAAACAGAGCTATTTACACTGTGATTCATAACAGTAGCAACACTGGAGCTATGAAGTAGCAACGAAAGTAATTTTTGTAATTTTTATGGTTGGGGGTCACCACAACTGAAGGAACTGTATTAAAGGGTCGCAGCGTTAGGAAGTTGAGAACCACTGCCCAAAAGGTTGTCTCTGTCAAATAGCCTCATTTGTCTGACAGCTTCATTGGAGAAGCTGAATGGAGCAAGCTAGGACTAATGAGTGAGAGACACAAAAACAAAGCTCGGGCTGACTGGAGAGAAGGTTATACAGCAAGTGTCTAAAGATGGGATGGATGGGCTGTGGGTGGTGGCTTGTGGTCGTCAGCTTTATGTTACTGTAATAAATAAGCAAGACAATCAACTTGTGATAAGAAATTGGCTGTTTTGGTGCCCTGTGATCACAGATCCCTTGTGATCACTGGACCCTTGCTTTGAGCCTGTGGTGGCGTGCATGAAGCTAGCATTGACCATGGGAGTGTAGATCCACTGCCATGAGTCATAAGAGAGAAGGGCCATTCTCATGATAGTCTCAGCTCCTTTAGGGTAGAGATGGGCAGAGTTGTATTATAAGGTTCAGGTTGGTTTTCCTCGTTTTATAGAATACCCTGGGCTGGCTTCTCACATACTATTTTAATTTTTAAAATCTCTCTCTCTCTCTCTCTCTCTCTCTCTCTCTCTCTCTCTCTCTCTCTCTCTCTCTCTCTCTCTCTCTGTGTGTGTGTTGTACACACATATGGATTAGGTGTATGTATCTGTGCATGTGGAGGACATGATGTGCCCAGCCCCTATCACTCCTTACCTTGATAACATCACTGAACACAGAGTTGGGCTGGAAGCCAGAGAACACAGCCATCCTCCTGCCTCCACCTCATATAACACTGGGCTTAAAGGAAGGGTTGTCCATGCCAGGCTTTTTACATGGGTGCTGGGGACTTGAACTCATGTTGAACTTCATGCTTTCAGAGCAGGCTCCCCTAGCAGATGAGACCTCCCTCCCCCAACGCAGCCCTCATAACATCCATCTCAATTTCTTTATTATCTTATTTTATTGGAGTGAGACAATTCAATACCCCACTTGTTAAAGTTACTATTATATCTGCCTGGCACATGTGACCCGTAGTCACACGGAAAGATGCAATGTCTAACTCAAGAGTCCAGTGTCTGGTCATCCTGCATGCTGCCTGGATGACCGTTCTCACACCATCCTCTGCTTACCCCTCCTTAACTCACCGCAGACCTGGCCCAATGTGGACAAGTGATGGGAGTGTGTTTAAGGACTTCAGATGTAGTCCTTCATTTATTTTTGAGTTTAGATATCATTTTGTAGCTTATCTTGCCCTCAAACTCACAGCAATGTTTGGGCCTCAGCTCCCCGGTGATGATATTTCAGGCATGTAACACCACTCCCAATCCTGCATTTGATCTTTACTTGTATTTTATTTGTTTTTTACTCTCATAGATGTGCGCTCTATTTACTACATTTCCTCTTTCCTCTCTTCCATCCAAACTTCCTGCACCCTGCCACTCTCAAATTAATAACCTCTTATTTCCTTTATATTTTTACACACAGCGCGCGAGAGCGCGTGCGCGCGCGCGCGCGCTCACACACACGCACACACACACACACGCACGCACACACACAGCAATGTTGTTCTTGTGTGTATGTTTTTGTGGCTCATAACTTGCCATAGGACAATATTTTCCCAGTCTCAGAAACTCTTTTGACTTCCCATTTTGAAACTAGTTTTACTTGTGTAGTCTGGAGAATGTCCACAAGGTGGCAGCGTAGGATAAGCAGTGGCTATTTTAGTCCTTCCCCCCCCCCCATCGACCCCCACCTGACCTTCCTCAGTGTAAATCAGACCGGGCTGTCTTTTGGAACTATTCTCCCTAGAACCCTTTTCTCTTCTTGTAACTCACCCCAAGTGACTAGTGGCCCATGGGGTGTGATTTGAGGTCCTACTTGAGAGTGTAAATTTCCACTCTGGCTTTCCTTTGAATTGAATTGTAAGTTTCCAGTTTTCCTTGATAAACGTGGAAGTCCTGCCCCACTTCTCAGCCAAAGGAGGTCAGTCTCTACTAGAGCCCTTCAAATAATACAGCTAATGAGCATAGTGCACTTTCTAGGTCAGCGAAGCACTGTCGGATCCAAGAGCTTTGATCCTCATCACATTCTTGCTGGCTAAAGAAAAACAAGACAAGAAAACCCCACCTTATTTGACAGGGGCAAATGGAGATTGGAAGGAACTAAGAAGGCTGGGCTGGTCGATGGCCAGGCAGGGCCCCAAGGGGCAGAGCCAGTCCTTGGAACACCATGCCCCCGTTCCTGCATAGTCCTGGACACAGCTTTTCTATTGTACAGCATAGCTTAAGATGATAATGGAATCTCTCAGAATTGGAAGGTTTGGGGGAGTGATGTTGCAAATTCTGGATGGGGTCAGAGGGGAAACCCCCAGGGACACCCAGAATTCACCAACTTTACTGTTACCAAGGCTGTGGAACTGGTACACGCCTACTGCCTCCTGCTACCTTTCAGTGATAGGCCAGAAGTGCCCCCAAGCATTGTTCAGATCATGCCCCAAGACTGTGGGTGGATGTAGAGACTTAGCAAATCTTTGCGAAGCAGGGCTCCTCTTCAGTGAGGTTGCGCAAGCAGTCCTAGCTCAAGATATCCACTGTTGAGCAGCTTCTGGCATTGCTAAGGAAGTTTATTGTCCTCAGGCCTGGGTTTCTAGCTCTACAGCAGAAAAGACCACACTGGTGGTTTCCAGAACAGCCCTCCTCCCCTAAATGCTGGCTGTCACTGTTTCTTTTCTGTTGCTGTAATGAAATACTCTACAGAAGAAACTTAAAGGACAAGAAGTTTGTTCTTTCTCACATTTCCAGGGTACGGTCCTTTGTGGCAAGCGCTTGAAGCAGCTGGTAAGATCATATCCATAATCAGGAAGCAAAGAGGGATCCATGAATGCATGCTACTAGGGAATGGTGCCACCTACAGTGTGTGTGTGTGTGTGTGTGTGTGTGTGTGTGTGTGTGTGTGTGTGTGTTTGCATGGTGCCACCTGCAGTGAGTGAGTGTATGTGTGAATGGCGCCACCTACAGTATGTGTGTGTGTATGTGTGAATGATGCCACTTATAGTGTGTGTGTGTTTGTGTGTGTGAATGGTGCCACCTACAGTGTGTATGTGTGAATATTGCCACCTACAGAATGTACGTGTGTGTGTGTGTGTGTGTGTGTGTGTGAATGGTGCCACCTACAGTGTGTATGCACGTGTATGTGTGCATGTATATGTGTGTGAATGGTGCCACCTACAGAGTGTATGTGTGTGTATATGGTGCCACCTACAGTGTGTGTGTCTATGTGTGTGTGTGTGTGAATGGTTCCACCTGCAGAATGTGTGTGTGTGTGTGTGAGTGGTGCCACCTACAGTGTGTGTGTCTGTGTGTGTGTGTGTGTGTGTGTGTGTGTGTGTGTGTGTAGAGGGTCTCCTCATTGCCATTAATGAAATGAAGACATGCCCCACAGCCATGCCCACAGGCCCATCTCCTAGGTGACTCTAGGGTCTGTAAGAATGACACCCCATCACAGTAACTCTGACACCCCATCTAAGTGAGGGGTTGCAGAGACAAGGGGTTGTGCTCACTGGAGTGCTCTGGGAATGTCAATCGCTCACTGAGACCACAGAGCCTGAGAGCTGAAGGGCAGCTCTCTCATCTCCTGCTCCTGGATCAGCTACTCAGGACGTGCCTCTTCTCTGACCATGGCTCCTGATGCCACTGAACCTCAGAAGGAACTAAGGGTGTGCCACTAGTTATCCACACTCTGTTATTTTATGAGTCATGCCTCAAAGTCCCGCTATAGGCAACAATTTGCAACTCTATTGAAATAGATTTTTCCAAAAGAAGAACCTAATATTTCTTTAACTTTAAAATTAATATACATTGAATTGAATGCTGGAAAACAGCTATGACATAGACAATAGTACAAAGAATATTGGTAGAGCAATCAGTATGTGCCAAGGACATTTAAATAGCTTTTAAATCCGAAAGTAATTTGCAAGTACAGGGAAGTTACAGAATGAGTGCAGAGAAGGCCAGAATTCTTGCCTGTCTCCCCAGCGGTAATATGGTAGATGCCTACTGGGCAGTATCAAAGTGAGACTCGCATGGATAGATACCATTTATACTTGCTGTGTGTCAGAAGCTGGTGCGAACCCATTTGGTTCTGTCCCTATTCCGTTGCCCTTGTCTTCACTAATTTTCAGGGTTTACAGACTTGGAGGCTTAGCTTCTTACCTTAACCGAGGTTTTTTACCAGTTTTACATGTGCTTGTGTGTGAGTTTGAGTGAATGTTTGTGTATGCATGTGTGTATGTGTTTGGGTGGATCTTGTATGTTTGCATATATGTGTGCACGCATGTGTATGGTGTATGCATTTGTGTGCTCATGTGTTTTTAGGTATCTCTATATGTATGGATATGTCTGGGTATGTAGATATGTGTGCATATGTGTATATATATATATATATATATATATATATATATATCTGTATTTGCCTGGTGTGTCTATGTGTATATGGATATGTCTGCTCATGTGTGGGGGTATATGTGTGTATGTGTCTGTGTGTATGAGTGATGTGAATTTTTATGCATTTTTCTCTATGGAGCTTTCCACGACAATCACATACACAGACGCTCCATCCCCACTAAGGTCTCTTTTATTCCCTCTGCCTTTCGCCTCTATCCTTGACTTTCTGCAGTCACCAGTTTGTTCCCCATTTCCATAGTTGGTTTATTTGAGAATGTTGTCAGTGATATGCTACTATGTCACTTCTTGAGCACTTGCTGTGTGTTAGGAGCTGGTGTAAGCCCATTTGGTTCTGTCCGTAGTCCATTGTCCTAGTCTCCATTAATCTTCATCTCACTCAACTGATGTGGTCAACAGCTGGCACAGCTGGAATTCACATCTAGATCTGCCTCTACAATCTAGAGCTTTAACTATAAAATACAACCTTTCTTCAAAGATACAATGCAGATTTAAAAAATTTAGCTGAACACATGCCTCTCATATGAGCACTTGGAAAGTGGAGGTAGATGGTCAGTTTGAGGCTAACCTGGGCTACAGAGTAAGTTCCAGGAAAAGCCAGCCAGAACTACACAGAGAAACTCTGTCTCAAAAAACAAAAAAGAACAAAACAAAACAAAAAAAAAAATTCGAACAGAATGTTATAATTATAAGAATTAACAGTAGCTTCAGAAAATTTCCATGGGTTAGTACCACAGAGTACATTTTCTAAGAACAATAAAAGGTTTAAAAAAAGAAAAAAAGAAAAAAAGAAAAAGAAATAATAGGCCGGGCGATGGTGGCACACGCCTTTAATCCCAGCACTTGGGAGGCAGAGGCAGGCGGATTTCTGAG